>NC_072435.2:50863017-51166293 GCF_028878055.3 Symphalangus syndactylus | reverse complement strand
TGAAGAAAGAGTGTTTCAAAACTCCACAATCCAAAGTAAGGTTAAACTCTGTTAGTTGAATACACAGATCAGAAAGAAGTTTCACAAAATGCTTCTGTGTAGTTTTTATTTGTAGATATTCCTTTTTCTACGATAGACGCAATAGTGCTCCAAATTTCCACTTGCAGTTTATACAGAAAGAGTGTTTCAAAACTCCTCAATCAAAAATCAGGTTAAACTCTGTTAGTTGAATGCATATATCAGAAAGAAGTTTCACAGAATGCTTCTGTGTAGTTTTTATATTAAGATGATCCTTTTTCAACGATAGGCTACATAGCGCTCAAAATGTCCACTTGCAGTTCATACAAAATGAGTGTTTCAAAACTTTTCAATCAAAAGTAACAATAAACTCTGTTAGTTGAATGCACAGATCAGAAAGAAGTTTCACAGAATGCTTCTGTGTAGTTTTTATTTGAAGATATTCCTTTTGCCATGATAGGCCTCAATGCGCTCCAAGTGTCCACTTGCAGTTCATGAAGAAAGAGTGTTTCAAAACTCCACAATCCAAAGTAAGGTTAAACTCTGTTAGTTGAATGCACAGATCAGAAAGAAGTTTCAAAGAATGCTTCTGCGTAGTTTTTATTTGAAGATATTCCTTTTGCCATGATAGGCCTCAATGCGCTCCAAATGCCAACTTGCAGTTCATAAAGAAAGAGTGTTTCAAAACTCCACAATCAAAAGTAAGGTTAAACTCTGGTATTTGAATGCACAGATCAGAGAGAAGTTTCACAGAATGCTTCTGTGTAGTTTTTATTTGAAGATATTCCTCTTTCCACGATATGCCTCATTGCGCTCCAAATGTCCATTTGCAGTTTATACAGAAAGAGTGTTTCAAATCTCCTGAATCAAAAGTATGGTTCAACTCTGTTAGTTGAATGCAGAGATCAGAAAGAAGTTTCACAGAATGGTTCTGTGTAGTTTTCATTTGAAGATATTCCTTTTGCCATGATAGGCCTCTGTGCTCTCCAAATGTCCACTTGCAGTTCATGAAGAAAGAGTGTTTCAAAACTCCACAATCCAAAGTAAGGTTAAACTCTGTTAGTTGAATGCACAGATCAGAAAGAAGTTTCACAGAATGCTTCTGTGTAGTCTTTATTGGAAGGTATTCCTTTTTCTACGATAGACGCAATAGTGCTCCAAATTTCCACTTGCAGTTTATACAGAAAGAGTGTTTCAAAACTCCTCAATCAAAAATAAGGTTCAACTCTGTTAGTTGAATGCACAGATCAGAAAGAAGTCTTACAGAATGCTTCCGCGTTGTTCTTATTTGAAGTTATTCCTTTTTCCACGATAGGCCTCAAAGCGTTCTAAATGTCCGCTTGCAGACTCTACATATAGACTGTTTCAACACTGCTTAATAAAAAGTAAGGTTAAACCCTGTTAGTTGAATGCATATATCAGAAAGAAGTTTCACAGAATGCTTCTGTGTAGTTTTTATTTCTACATATTCCTTTTTCCACGATAGGCCTCATAGCGTTCCAAATGTCCACTTGCAGTTTATACAGAAAGAGTGTTTCAAAATTCCTCAATCAAAAGTAAGGATCAACTCTGTTACTACAATGCACAGATCAGAAAGAAGTTTCACAGAATGCTTCTGTGTAGTTTTTATTTTAAGATGTTCCTTTTTCAACGATAGGCTACATAGCGCTCCAAATGTCCATTTGCAGTTCATACAAAAAGAGTGTTTCAAACCTCTTCAATCAAAAATAACAATAAACTCTGTTAGTTGAATGCACAGATCAGAAAGAAGTTTCACAGAATGCTTCTGTGTAGTTTTTATTTGAAGATATTCCTTTTGCCATGATAGGCCTCAATGCGCTCCAAGTGTCCACTTGCAGTTCATGAAGAAAGAGTGTTTCAAAACTCCACAATCCAAAGTAAGGTTAAACTCTGTTAGTTGAATGCACAGATCAGAAAGAAGTTTCACAAAATGCTTCTGTGTAGTTTTTATTTGTAGATATTCCTTTTTCTACAATAGACGCAATAGTGCTCCAAATTTCCACTTGCAGTTTATACAGAAAGAGTGTTTCAAAACTCCTCAATCAAAAATCAGGTTAAACTCTGTTAGTTGAATGCATATATCAGAAAGAAGTTTCACAGAATGCTTCTGTGTAGTTTTTATATTAAGATGATCCTTTTTCAACGATAGGCTACATAGCGCTCAAAATGTCCACTTGCAGTTCATACAAAATGAGTGTTTCAAAACTTTTCAATCAAAAGTAACAATAAACTCTGTTAGTTGAATGCACAGATCAGAAAGAAGTTTCACAGAATGCTTCTGTGTAGTTTTTATTTGAAGATATTCCTTTTGCCATGATAGGCCTCAATGCGCTCCAAGTGTCCACTTGCAGTTCATGAAGAAAGAGTGTTTCAAAACTCCACAATCCAAAGTAAGGTTAAACTCTGTTAGTTGAATGAACAGATCAGAAAGAAGTTTCAAAGAATGCTTCTGCGTAGTTTTTATTTGAAGATATTCCTTTTGCCATGATAGGCCTCAATGCGCTCCAAATGCCAACTTGCAGTTCATAAAGAAAGAGTGTTTCAAAACTCCACAATCAAAAGTAAGGTTAAACTCTGGTATTTGAATGCACAGATCAGAGAGAAGTTTCACAGAATGCTTCTGTGTAGTTTTTATTTGAAGATATTCCTCTTTCCACGATATGCCTCATTGCGCTCCAAATATCCATTTGCAGTTTATACAGAAAGAGTGTTTCAAATCTCCTGAATCAAAAGTATGGTTCAACTCTGTTAGTTGAATGCAGAGATCAGAAAGAAGTTTCACAGAATGGTTCTGTGTAGTTTTCATTTGAAGATATTCCTTTTGCCATGATAGGCCTCTGTGCTCTCCAAATGTCCACTTGCAGTTCATGAAGAAAGAGTGTTTCAAAACTCCACAATCCAAAGTAAGGTTAAACTCTGTTAGTTGAATGCACAGATCAGAAAGAAGTTTCACAGAATGCTTCTGTGTAGTCTTTATTGGAAGGTATTCCTTTTTCTACGATAGACGCAATAGTGCTCCAAATTTCCACTTGCAGTTTATACAGAAAGAGTGTTTCAAAACTCCTCAATCAAAAATAAGGTTCAACTCTGTTAGTTGAATGCACAGATCAGAAAGAAGTCTTACAGAATGCTTCCGCGTTGTTCTTATTTGAAGTTATTCCTTTTTCCACGATAGGCCTCAAAGCGTTCTAAATGTCCGCTTGCAGACTCTACATATAGACTGTTTCAACACTGCTTAATAAAAAGTAAGGTTAAACCCTGTTAGTTGAATGCATATATCAGAAAGAAGTTTCACAGAATGCTTCTGTGTAGTTTTTATTTCTACATATTCCTTTTTCCACGATAGGCCTCATAGCGTTCCAAATGTCCACTTGCAGTTTATACAGAAAGAGTGTTTCAAAATTCCTCAATCAAAAGTAAGGATCAACTCTGTTACTACAATGCACAGATCAGAAAGAAGTTTCACAGAATGCTTCTGTGTAGTTTTTATTTTAAGATGTTCCTTTTTCAACGATAGGCTACATAGCGCTCCAAATGTCCACTTGCAGTTCATACAAAAAGAGTGTTTCAAAACTCTTCAATCAAAAGTAACAATAAACTCTGTTAGTTGAATGCACAGATCAGAAAGAAGTTTCACAGAATGCTTCTGTGTAGTTTTTATTTGAAGATATTCCTTTTGCCATGATAGGCCTCAATGCGCTCCAAGTGTCCACTTGCAGTTCATGAAGAAAGAGTGTTTCAAAACTCCACAATCCAAAGTAAGGTTAAACTCTGTTAGTTGAATGCACAGATCAGAAAGAAGTTTCACAAAATGCTTCTGTGTAGTTTTTATTTGTAGATATTCCTTTTTCTACGATAGACGCAATAGTGCTCCAAATTTCCACTTGCAGTTTATACAGAAAGAGTGTTTCAAAACTCCTCAATCAAAAATCAGGTTAAACTCTGTTAGTTGAATGCATATATCAGAAAGAAGTTTCACAGAATGCTTCTGTGTAGTTTTTATATTAAGATGATCCTTTTTCAACGATAGGCTACATAGCGCTCAAAATGTCCACTTGCAGTTCATACAAAATGAGTGTTTCAAAACTTTTCAATCAAAAGTAACAATAAACTCTGTTAGTTGAATGCACAGATCAGAAAGAAGTTTCACAGAATGCTTCTGTGTAGTTTTTATTTGAAGATATTCCTTTTGCCATGATAGGCCTCAATGCGCTCCAAGTGTCCACTTGCAGTTCATGAAGAAAGAGTGTTTCAAAACTCCACAATCCAAAGTAAGGTTAAACTCTGTTAGTTGAATGAACAGATCAGAAAGAAGTTTCAAAGAATGCTTCTGCGTAGTTTTTATTTGAAGATATTCCTTTTGCCATGATAGGCCTCAATGCGCTCCAAATGCCAACTTGCAGTTCATAAAGAAAGAGTGTTTCAAAACTCCACAATCAAAAGTAAGGTTAAACTCTGGTATTTGAATGCACAGATCAGAGAGAAGTTTCACAGAATGCTTCTGTGTAGTTTTTATTTGAAGATATTCCTCTTTCCACGATATGCCTCATTGCGCTCCAAATGTCAACTTGCAGTTTATACAGAAAGAGTGTTTCAAAACTGCTCAATCAAAAGTAAGGTTCAACTCTGTTAGTTGAAGGCACAGATCAGAAAGAAGTTTCACAGAATGCTTCTGTGTAGTTTTTATTGGAAGTTATTCCTTTTTCTACGATAGACGCAATAGTGCTCCAAATTTCCACTTGCAGTTTATACAGAAAGAGTGTTTCAAAACTCCTCAATCAAAAATAAGGTTCATCTCTGTTAGTTGAAGGAACAGATCAGAAAGAAGTCTTACAGAATGCTTCCGCGTTGTTCTTATTTGAAGTTATTCCTTTTTCCACGATAGGCCTCAAAGCGTTCTAAATGTCAGCTTGCAGATTCTACATATAGACTGTTTCAACCCTGCTTAATAAAAAGTAAGGTTAAACTCTGTTAGTTGAATGCATATATGAGAAAGAAGTTTCACAGAATGCTTCTGTGTAGTTTTTATTTGTACATATTCCTTTTTCCACGATAGGCCTCATAGCGTTCCAAATGTCCACTTGCAGTTTATACAGAAAGAGTGTTTCAAAATTCCTCAATCAAAAGCAAGGTTCAACTCTTTTACTACAATGCACAGATCAGAAAGAAGTTTCACAGAATGCTTCTGTGTAGTTTTTATTTTAAGATGTTCCTTTTTCAACGATAGGCTACATAGCGCTCCAAATGTCCACTTGCAGTTCATAAAAAAAGAGTGTTTCAAAACTCTTCAATCAAAAGTAACAATAAACTCTGTTAGTTGAATGCACAGATCAGAAAGAAGTTTCACAGAATGCTTCTGCGTAGTTTTTATTTGAAGATATTCCTTTTGCCATGATAGGCCTCAATGCGCTCCAAATGCCCACTTGCAGTTCATAAAGAGTGTTTCAAAACTCCACAATCAAAATAAGGTTAAACTCTGTTATTTGAATGCACAGATCAGAGAGAAGTTTCACAGAATGCTTCTGTGTAGTTTTTATTTGAAGATATTCCTCTTTCCACGATATGCCTCATTGCGCTCCAAATGTCCACTTGCAGTTTATACAGAAAGAGTGTTTCAAATCTCCTGAATCAAAAGTATGGTTCAACTCTGTTATTTGAATGCAGAGATCAGAAAGAAGTTTCACAGAATGGCTCTGTGTAGTTTTTATTTGAAGATATTCCTTTTGCCATGATAGGCCTCTGTGCTCTCCAAGTGTCCACTTGCAGTTCATGAAGAAAGAGTGTTTCAAAACTCCACAATCCAAAGTAAGGTTAAACTCTGTTAGTTGAATGCACAGATCAGAAAGAAGTTTCACAGAATGCTTCTGTGTAGTCTTTATTGGAAGGTATTCCTTTTTCTACGATAGACGCAATAGTGCTCCAAATTTCCACTTGCAGTTTATACAGAAAGAGTGTTTCAAAACTCCTCAATCAAAAATAAGGTTCAACTCTGTTAGTTGAATGCACAGATCAGAAAGAAGTCTTACAGAATGCTTCCGCGTTGTTATTTGAAGTTATTCCTTTTTCCACGATAGGCCTCAAAGCGTTCTAAATGTCCGCTTGCAGACTCTACATATAGACTGTTTCAACACTGCTTAATAAAAAGTAAGGTTAAACTCTGTTAGTTGAATGCATATATCAGAAAGAAGTTTCACAGAATGCTTCTGTGTAGTTTTTATTTGTACATATTCCTTTTTCCACGATAGGCCTCATAGCGTTCCAAATGTCCACTTGCAGTTTATACAGAAAGAGTGTTTCAAAATTCCTCAATCAAAAGTAAGGATCAACTCTGTTACTACAATGCACAGATCAGAAAGAAGTTTCACAGAATGCTTCTGTGTAGTTTTTATTTTAACATGTTCCTTTTTCAATGATAGGCTACATAGCGCTCCAAATGTCCACTTGCAGTTCATACAAAAAGAGTGTTTCAAAACTCTTCAATCAAAAGTAACAATAAACTCTGTTAGTTGAATGAACAGATCAGAAAGAAGTTTCACAGAATGCTTCTGCGTAGTTTTTATTTGAAGATATTCCTTTTGCCATGATAGGCCTCAATGCGCTCCAAATGCCCACTTGCAGTTCATAAAGAGTGTTTCAAAACTCCACAATCAAAAGTAAGGTTAAACTCTGTTATTTGAATGCACAGATCAGAGAGAAGTTTCACAGAATGCTTCTGTGTAGTTTTTATTTGAAGATATTCCTCTTTCCACGATATGCCTCATTGCGCTCCAAATGTCCACTTGCAGTTTATACAGAAAGAGTGTTTCAAATCTCCTGAATCAAAAGTATGGTTCAACTCTGTTATTTGAATGCAGAGATCAGAAAGAAGTTTCACAGAATGGCTCTGTGTAGTTTTTATTTGAAGATATTCCTTTTGCCATGATAGGCCTCTGTGCTCTCCAAGTGTCCACTTGCAGTTCATGAAGAAAGAGTGTTTCAAAACTCCACAATCCAAAGTAAGGTTAAACTCTGTTAGTTGAATGCACAGATCAGAAAGAAGTTTCACAGAATGCTTCTGTGTAGTCTTTATTGGAAGGTATTCCTTTTTCTACGATAGACGCAATAGTGCTCCAAATTTCCACTTGCAGTTTATACAGAAAGAGTGTTTCAAAACTCCTCAATCAAAAATAAGGTTCAACTCTGTTAGTTGAATGCACAGATCAGAAAGAAGTCTTACAGAATGCTTCCGCGTTGTTCTTATTTGAAGTTATTCCTTTTTCCACGATAGGCCTCAAAGCGTTCTAAATGTCCGCTTGCAGACTCTACATATAGACTGTTTCAACACTGCTTAATAAAAAGTAAGGTTAAACTCTGTTAGTTGAATGCATATATCAGAAAGAAGTTTCACAGAATGCTTCTGTGTAGTTTTTTTTGGACATATTCCTTTTTCCACGATAGGCCTCATAGCGTTCCAAATGTCCACTTGCAGTTTATACAGAAAGAGTGTTTCAAAATTCCTCAATCAAAAGTAAGGATCAACTCTGTTACTACAATGCACAGATCAGAAAGAAGTTTCACTGAATGCTTCTGTGTAGTTTTTATTTTAAGATGTTCCTTTTTCAACGATAGGCTACATAGCGCTCCAAATGTCCACTTGCAGTTCATACAAAAAGAGTGTTTCAAAACTCTTCAATCAAAAGTAACAATAAACTCTGTTAGTTGAATGCACAGATCAGAAAGAAGTTTCACAGAATGCTTCTGTGTAGTTTTTATTTGAAGATATTCCTTTTGCCATGATAGGCCTCAATGCGCTCCAAGTGTCCACTTGCAGTTCATGAAGAAAGAGTGTTTCAAAACTCCACAATCCAAAGTAAGGTTAAACTCTGTTAGTTGAATGCACAGATCAGAAAGAAGTTTCACAAAATGCTTCTGTGTAGTTTTTATTTGTAGATATTCCTTTTTCTACGATAGACGCAATAGTGCTCCAAATTTCCACTTGCAGTTTATACAGAAAGAGTGTTTCAAAACTCCTCAATCAAAAATCAGGTTAAACTCTGTTAGTTGAATGCATATATCAGAAAGAAGTTTCACAGAATGCTTCTGTGTAGTTTTTATATTAAGATGATCCTTTTTCAACGATAGGCTACATAGCGCTCAAAATGTCCACTTGCAGTTCATACAAAATGAGTGTTTCAAAACTTTTCAATCAAAAGTAACAATAAACTCTGTTAGTTGAATGCACAGATCAGAAAGAAGTTTCACAGAATGCTTCTGTGTAGTTTTTATTTGAAGATATTCCTTTTGCCATGATAGGCCTCAATGCGCTCCAAGTGTCCACTTGCAGTTCATGAAGAAAGAGTGTTTAAAACTCCACAATCCAAAGTAAGGTTAAACTCTGTTAGTTGAATGCACAGATCAGAAAGAAGTTTCAAAGAATGCTTCTGTGTAGTCTTTATTGGAAGGTATTCCTTTTTCTACGATAGACGCAATAGTGCTCCAAATTTCCACTTGCAGTTTATACAGAAAGAGTGTTTCAAAACTCCTCAATCAAAAATAAGGTTCAACTCTGTTAGTTGAATGCACAGATCAGAAAGAAGTCTTACAGAATGCTTCCGCGTTGTTCTTATTTGAAGTTATTCCTTTTTCCACGATAGGCCTCAAAGCGTTCTAAATGTCCGCTTGCAGACTCTACATATAGACTGTTTCAACACTGCTTAATAAAAAGTAAGGTTAAACCCTGTTAGTTGAATGCATATATCAGAAAGAAGTTTCACAGAATGCTTCTGTGTAGTTTTTGTTTCTACATATTTTTTTCCACGATAGGCCTCATAGCGTTCCAAATGTCCACTTGCAGTTTATACAGAAAGAGTGTTTCAAAATTCCTCAATCAAAAGTAAGGATCAACTCTGTTACTACAATGCACAGATCAGAAAGAAGTTTCACAGAATGCTTCTGTGTAGTTTTTATTTTAAGATGTTCCTTTTTCAACGATAGGCTACATAGCGCTCCAAATGTCCACTTGCAGTTCATACAAAAAGAGTGTTTCAAAACTCTTCAATCAAAAGTAACAATAAACTCTGTTAGTTGAATGCACAGATCAGAAAGAAGTTTCACAGAATGCTTCTGTGTAGTTTTTATTTGAAGATATTCCTTTTGCCATGATAGGCCTCAATGCGCTCCAAGTGTCCACTTGCAGTTCATGAAGAAAGAGTGTTTCAAAACTCCACAATCCAAAGTAAGGTTAAACTCTGTTAGCTGAATGCACAGATCAGAAAGAAGTTTCACAAAATGCTTCTGTGTAGTTTTTATTTGTAGATATTCCTTTTTCTACGATAGACGCAATAGTGCTCCAAATTTCCACTTGCAGTTTATACAGAAAGAGTGTTTCAAAACTCCTCAATCAAAAATCAGGTTAAACTCTGTTAGTTGAATGCATATATCAGAAAGAAGTTTCACAGAATGCTTCTGTGTAGTTTTTATATTAAGATGATCCTTTTTCAACGATAGGCTACATAGCGCTCAAAATGTCCACTTGCAGTTCATACAAAATGAGTGTTTCAAAACTTTTCAATCAAAAGTAACAATAAACTCTGTTAGTTGAACGCACAGATCAGAAAGAAGTTTCACAGAATGCTTCTGTGTAGTTTTTATTTGAAGATATTCCTTTTGCCATGATAGGCCTCAATGCGCTCCAAGTGTCCACTTGCAGTTCATGAAGAAAGAGTGTTTCAAAACTCCACAATCCAAAGTAAGGTTAAACTCTGTTAGTTGAATGCACAGATCAGAAAGAAGTTTCAAAGAATGCTTCTGCGTAGTTTTTATTTGAAGATATTCCTTTTGCCATGATAGGCCTCAATGCGCTCCAAATGCCAACTTGCAGTTCATAAAGAAAGAGTGTTTCAAAACTCCACAATCAAAAGTAAGGTTAAACTCTGGTATTTGAATGCACAGATCAGAGAGAAGTTTCACAGAATGCTTCTGTGTAGTTTTTATTTGAAGATATTCCTCTTTCCACGATATGCCTCATTGCGCTCCAAATATCCATTTGCAGTTTATACAGAAAGAGTGTTTCAAATCTCCTGAATCAAAAGTATGGTTCAACTCTGTTAGTTGAATGCAGAGATCAGAAAGAAGTTTCACAGAATGGTTCTGTGTAGTTTTCATTTGAAGATATTCCTTTTGCCATGATAGGCCTCTGTGCTCTCCAAATGTCCACTTGCAGTTCATGAAGAAAGAGTGTTTCAAAACTCCACAATCCAAAGTAAGGTTAAACTCTGTTAGTTGAATGCACAGATCAGAAAGAAGTTTCACAGAATGCTTCTGTGTAGTCTTTATTGGAAGGTATTCCTTTTTCTACGATAGACGCAATAGTGCTCCAAATTTCCACTTGCAGTTTATACAGAAAGAGTGTTTCAAAACTCCTCAATCAAAAATAAGGTTCAACTCTGTTAGTTGAATGCACAGATCAGAAAGAAGTCTTACAGAATGCTTCCGCGTTGTTCTTATTTGAAGTTATTCCTTTTTCCACGATAGGCCTCAAAGCGTTCTAAATGTCCGCTTGCAGACTCTACATATAGACTGTTTCAACACTGCTTAATAAAAAGTAAGGTTAAACCCTGTTAGTTGAATGCATATATCAGAAAGAAGTTTCACAGAATGCTTCTGTGTAGTTTTTATTTCTACATATTCCTTTTTCCACGATAGGCCTCATAGCGTTCCAAATGTCCACTTGCAGTTTATACAGAAAGAGTGTTTCAAAATTCCTCAATCAAAAGTAAGGATCAACTCTGTTACTACAATGCACAGATCAGAAAGAAGTTTCACAGAATGCTTCTGTGTAGTTTTTATTTTAAGATGTTCCTTTTTCAACGATAGGCTACATAGCGCTCCAAATGTCCACTTGCAGTTCATACAAAAAGAGTGTTTCAAAACTCTTCAATCAAAAGTAACAATAAACTCTGTTAGTTGAATGCACAGATCAGAAAGAAGTTTCACAGAATGCTTCTGTGTAGTTTTTATTTGAAGATATTCCTTTTGCCATGATAGGCCTCAATGCGCTCCAAGTGTCCACTTGCAGTTCATGAAGAAAGAGTGTTTCAAAACTCCACAATCCAAAGTAAGGTTAAACTCTGTTAGTTGAATGCACAGATCAGAAAGAAGTTTCACAAAATGCTTCTGTGTAGTTTTTATTTGTAGATATTCCTTTTTCTACGATAGACGCAATAGTGCTCCAAATTTCCACTTGCAGTTTATACAGAAAGAGTGTTTCAAAACTCCTCAATCAAAAATCAGGTTAAACTCTGTTAGTTGAATGCATATATCAGAAAGAAGTTTCACAGAATGCTTCTGTGTAGTTTTTATATTAAGATGATCCTTTTTCAACGATAGGCTACATAGCGCTCAAAATGTCCACTTGCAGTTCATACAAAATGAGTGTTTCAAAACTTTTCAATCAAAAGTAACAATAAACTCTGTTAGTTGAATGCACAGATCAGAAAGAAGTTTCACAGAATGCTTCTGTGTAGTTTTTATTTGAAGATATTCCTTTTGCCATGATAGGCCTCAATGCGCTCCAAGTGTCCACTTGCAGTTCATGAAGAAAGAGTGTTTCAAAACTCCACAATCCAAAGTAAGGTTAAACTCTGTTAGTTGAATGAACAGATCAGAAAGAAGTTTCAAAGAATGCTTCTGCGTAGTTTTTATTTGAAGATATTCCTTTTGCCATGATAGGCCTCAATGCGCTCCAAATGCCAACTTGCAGTTCATAAAGAAAGAGTGTTTCAAAACTCCACAATCAAAAGTAAGGTTAAACTCTGGTATTTGAATGCACAGATCAGAGAGAAGTTTCACAGAATGCTTCTGTGTAGTTTTTATTTGAAGATATTCCTCTTTCCACGATATGCCTCATTGCGCTCCAAATGTCAACTTGCAGTTTATACAGAAAGAGTGTTTCAAAACTGCTCAATCAAAAGTAAGGTTCAACTCTGTTAGTTGAAGGCACAGATCAGAAAGAAGTTTCACAGAATGCTTCTGTGTAGTTTTTATTGGAAGTTATTCCTTTTTCTACGATAGACGCAATAGTGCTCCAAATTTCCACTTGCAGTTTATACAGAAAGAGTGTTTCAAAACTCCTCAATCAAAAATAAGGTTCATCTCTGTTAGTTGAAGGAACAGATCAGAAAGAAGTCTTACAGAATGCTTCCGCGTTGTTCTTATTTGAAGTTATTCCTTTTTCCACGATAGGCCTCAAAGCGTTCTAAATGTCAGCTTGCAGATTCTACATATAGACTGTTTCAACCCTGCTTAATAAAAAGTAAGGTTAAACTCTGTTAGTTGAATGCATATATGAGAAAGAAGTTTCACAGAATGCTTCTGTGTAGTTTTTATTTGTACATATTCCTTTTTCCACGATAGGCCTCATAGCGTTCCAAATGTCCACTTGCAGTTTATACAGAAAGAGTGTTTCAAAATTCCTCAATCAAAAGCAAGGTTCAACTCTTTTACTACAATGCACAGATCAGAAAGAAGTTTCACAGAATGCTTCTGTGTAGTTTTTATTTTAAGATGTTCCTTTTTCAACGATAGGCTACATAGCGCTCCAAATGTCCACTTGCAGTTCATAAAAAAAGAGTGTTTCAAAACTCTTCAATCAAAAGTAACAATAAACTCTGTTAGTTGAATGCACAGATCAGAAAGAAGTTTCACAGAATGCTTCTGCGTAGTTTTTATTTGAAGATATTCCTTTTGCCATGATAGGCCTCAATGCGCTCCAAATGCCCACTTGCAGTTCATAAAGAGTGTTTCAAAACTCCACAATCAAAATAAGGTTAAACTCTGTTATTTGAATGCACAGATCAGAGAGAAGTTTCACAGAATGCTTCTGTGTAGTTTTTATTTGAAGATATTCCTCTTTCCACGATATGCCTCATTGCGCTCCAAATGTCCACTTGCAGTTTATACAGAAAGAGTGTTTCAAATCTCCTGAATCAAAAGTATGGTTCAACTCTGTTATTTGAATGCAGAGATCAGAAAGAAGTTTCACAGAATGGCTCTGTGTAGTTTTTATTTGAAGATATTCCTTTTGCCATGATAGGCCTCTGTGCTCTCCAAGTGTCCACTTGCAGTTCATGAAGAAAGAGTGTTTCAAAACTCCACAATCCAAAGTAAGGTTAAACTCTGTTAGTTGAATGCACAGATCAGAAAGAAGTTTCACAGAATGCTTCTGTGTAGTCTTTATTGGAAGGTATTCCTTTTTCTACGATAGACGCAATAGTGCTCCAAATTTCCACTTGCAGTTTATACAGAAAGAGTGTTTCAAAACTCCTCAATCAAAAATAAGGTTCAACTCTGTTAGTTGAATGCACAGATCAGAAAGAAGTCTTACAGAATGCTTCCGCGTTGTTATTTGAAGTTATTCCTTTTTCCACGATAGGCCTCAAAGCGTTCTAAATGTCCGCTTGCAGACTCTACATATAGACTGTTTCAACACTGCTTAATAAAAAGTAAGGTTAAACTCTGTTAGTTGAATGCATATATCAGAAAGAAGTTTCACAGAATGCTTCTGTGTAGTTTTTATTTGTACATATTCCTTTTTCCACGATAGGCCTCATAGCGTTCCAAATGTCCACTTGCAGTTTATACAGAAAGAGTGTTTCAAAATTCCTCAATCAAAAGTAAGGATCAACTCTGTTACTACAATGCACAGATCAGAAAGAAGTTTCACAGAATGCTTCTGTGTAGTTTTTATTTTAACATGTTCCTTTTTCAACGATAGGCTACATAGCGCTCCAAATGTCCACTTGCAGTTCATACAAAAAGAGTGTTTCAAAACTCTTCAATCAAAAGTAACAATAAACTCTGTTAGTTGAATGCACAGATCAGAAAGAAGTTTCACAGAATGCTTCTGCGTAGTTTTTATTTGAAGATATTCCTTTTGCCATGATAGGCCTCAATGCGCTCCAAATGCCAACTTGCAGTTCATACAGAGTGTTTCAAAACTCCACAATCAAAAGTAAGGTTAAACTCTGTTATTTGAATGCACAGATCAGAGAGAAGTTTCACAGAATGCTTCTGTGTAGTTTTTATTTGAAGATATTCCTCTTTCCACGATATGCCTCATTGCGCTCCAAATGTCCACTTGCAGTTTATACAGAAAGAGTGTTTCAAATCTCCTGAATCAAAAGTATGGTTCAACTCTGTTATTTGAATGCAGAGATCAGAAAGAAGTTTCACAGAATGGCTCTGTGTAGTTTTTATTTGAAGATATTCCTTTTGCCATGATAGGCCTCTGTGCTCTCCAAGTGTCCACTTGCAGTTCATGAAGAAAGAGTGTTTCAAAACTCCACAATCCAAAGTAAGGTTAAACTCTGTTAGTTGAATGCACAGATCAGAAAGAAGTTTCACAGAATGCTTCTGTGTAGTCTTTATTGGAAGGTATTCCTTTTTCTACGATAGACGCAATAGTGCTCCAAATTTCCACTTGCAGTTTATACAGAAAGAGTGTTTCAAAACTCCTCAATCAAAAATAAGGTTCAACTCTGTTAGTTGAATGCACAGATCAGAAAGAAGTCTTACAGAATGCTTCCGCGTTGTTCTTATTTGAAGTTATTCCTTTTTCCACGATAGGCCTCAAAGCGTTCTAAATGTCCGCTTGCAGACTCTACATATAGACTGTTTCAACACTGCTTAATAAAAAGTAAGGTTAAACTCTGTTAGTTGAATGCATATATCAGAAAGAAGTTTCACAGAATGCTTCTGTGTAGTTTTTTTTGGACATATTCCTTTTTCCACGATAGGCCTCATAGCGTTCCAAATGTCCACTTGCAGTTTATACAGAAAGAGTGTTTCAAAATTCCTCAATCAAAAGTAAGGATCAACTCTGTTACTACAATGCACAGATCAGAAAGAAGTTTCACTGAATGCTTCTGTGTAGTTTTTATTTTAAGATGTTCCTTTTTCAACGATAGGCTACATAGCGCTCCAAATGTCCACTTGCAGTTCATACAAAAAGAGTGTTTCAAAACTCTTCAATCAAAAGTAACAATAAACTCTGTTAGTTGAATGCACAGATCAGAAAGAAGTTTCACAGAATGCTTCTGTGTAGTTTTTATTTGAAGATATTCCTTTTGCCATGATAGGCCTCAATGCGCTCCAAGTGTCCACTTGCAGTTCATGAAGAAAGAGTGTTTCAAAACTCCACAATCCAAAGTAAGGTTAAACTCTGTTAGTTGAATGCACAGATCAGAAAGAAGTTTCACAAAATGCTTCTGTGTAGTTTTTATTTGTAGATATTCCTTTTTCTACGATAGACGCAATAGTGCTCCAAATTTCCACTTGCAGTTTATACAGAAAGAGTGTTTCAAAACTCCTCAATCAAAAATCAGGTTAAACTCTGTTAGTTGAATGCATATATCAGAAAGAAGTTTCACAGAATGCTTCTGTGTAGTTTTTATATTAAGATGATCCTTTTTCAACGATAGGCTACATAGCGCTCAAAATGTCCCCTTGCAGTTCATACAAAATGAGTGTTTCAAAACTTTTCAATCAAAAGTAACAATAAACTCTGTTAGTTGAATGCACAGATCAGAAAGAAGTTTCACAGAATGCTTCTGTGTAGTTTTTATTTGAAGATATTCCTTTTGCCATGATAGGCCTCAATGCGCTCCAAGTGTCCACTTGCAGTTCATGAAGAAAGAGTGTTTCAAAACTCCACAATCCAAAGTAAGGTTAAACTCTGTTAGTTGAATGCACAGATCAGAAAGAAGTTTCAAAGAATGCTTCTGTGTAGTCTTTATTTGAAGGTATTCCTTTTGCCATGATAGGCCTCAATGCGCTCCAAATGCCAACTTGCAGTTCATAAAGAAAGAGTGTTTCAAAACTCCACAATCAAAAGTAAGGTTAAACTCTGGTATTTGAATGCACAGATCAGAGAGAAGTTTCACAGAATGCTTCTGTGTAGTTTTTATTTGAAGATATTCCTCTTTCCACGATATGCCTCATTGCGCTCCAAATGTCAACTTGCAGTTTATACAGAAAGAGTGTTTCAAAACTGCTCAATCAAAAGTAAGGTTCAACTCTGTTAGTTGAAGGCACAGATCAGAAAGAAGTTTCACAGAATGCTTCTGTGTAGTTTTTATTGGAAGTTATTCCTTTTTCTACGATAGACGCAATAGTGCTCCAAATTTCCACTTGCAGTTTATACAGAAAGAGTGTTTCAAAACTCCTCAATCAAAAATAAGGTTCATCTCTGTTAGTTGAAGGAACAGATCAGAAAGAAGTCTTACAGAATGCTTCCGCGTTGTTCTTATTTGAAGTTATTCCTTTTTCCACGATAGGCCTCAAAGCGTTCTAAATGTCCGCTTGCAGATTCTACATATAGACTGTTTCAACACTGCTTAATATAAAGTAAGGTTAAACTCTGTTAGTTGAATGCACATATCAGAAAGAAGTTTCACAGAATGCTTTTGTGTAGTTTTTATTTGTACATATTCTTTTTCCACGATAGGCCTCATAGCGTTCCAAATGTCCACTTGCAGTTTATACAGAAAGAGTGTTTCAAAATTCCTCAATCAAAAGTAAGGTTCAACTCTTTTACTACAATGCACAGATCAGAAAGAAGTTTCACAGAATGCTTCTGTGTAGTTTTTACTTTAAGATGTTCCTTTTTCAACGATAGGCTACATAGCGCTCCAAATGTCCACTTGCAGTTCATAAAAAAAGAGTGTTTCAAAACTCTTCAATCAAAAGTAACAATAAACTCTGTTAGTTGAATGCACAGATCAGAAAGAAGTTTCACAGAATGCTTCTGCGTAGTTTTTATTTGAAGATATTCCTTTTGCCATGATAGGCCTCAATGCGCTCCAAATGCCCACTTGCAGTTCATAAAGAAAGAGTGTTTCAAAACTCCACAATCAAAAGTAAGGTTAAACTCTGTTATTTGAATGCACAGATCAGAGAGAAGTTTCACAGAATGCTTCTGTGTAGTTTTTATTTGAAGATATTCCTCTTTCCACGATATGCCACATTGCGCTCCAAATGTCCACTTGCAGTTTATACAGAAAGAGTGTTTCAAATCTCCTGAATCAAAAGTATGGTTCAACTCTGTTAGTTGAATGCAGAGATCAGAAAGAAGTTTCACAGAATGGTTCTGTGTAGTTTTTATTTGAAGATATTCCTTTTGCCATGATAGGCCTCTGTGCTCTCCAAGTGTCCACTTGCAGTTCATGAAGAAAGAGTGTTTCAAAATTCCACAATCCAAAGTAAGGTTAAACTCTGTTAGTTGAATGCACAGATCAGAAAGAAGTTTCACAGAATGCTTCTGTGTAGTCTTTATTGGAAGGTATTCCTTTTTCTACGATAGACGCAATAGTGCTCCAAATTTCCACTTGCAGTTTATACAGAAAGAGTGTTTCAAAACTCCTCAATCAAAAATAAGGTTCAACTCTGTTAGTTGAATGCACAGATCAGAAAGAAGTCTTACAGAATGCTTCCGCGTTGTTATTTGAAGTTATTCCTTTTTCCACGATAGGCCTCAAAGCGTTCTAAATGTCCGCTTGCAGACTCTACATATAGACTGTTTCAACACTGCTTAATAAAAAGTAAGGTTAAACTCTGTTAGTTGAATGCATATATCAGAAAGAAGTTTCACAGAATGCTTCTGTGTAGTTATTTGTACATATTCCTTTTTCCACGATAGGCCTCATAGCGTTCCAAATGTCCACTTGCAGTTTATACAGAAAGAGTGTTTCAAAATTCCTCAATCAAAAGTAAGGATCAACTCTGTTACTACAATGCACAGATCAGAAAGAAGTTTCACAGAATGCTTCTGTGTAGTTTTTATTTTAACATGTTCCTTTTTCAACGATAGGCTACATAGCGCTCCAAATGTCCACTTGCAGTTCATACAAAAAGAGTGTTTCAAAACTCTTCAATCAAAAGTAACAATAAACTCTGTTAGTTGAATGCACAGATCAGAAAGAAGTTTCACAGAATGCTTCTGCGTAGTTTTTATTTGAAGATATTCCTTTTGCCATGATAGGCCTCAATGCGCTCCAAATGCCAACTTGCAGTTCATACAGAGTGTTTCAAAACTCCACAATCAAAAGTAAGGTTAAACTCTGTTATTTGAATGCACAGATCAGAGAGAAGTTTCACAGAATGCTTCTGTGTAGTTTTTATTTGAAGATATTCCTCTTTCCACGATATGCCTCATTGCGCTCCAAATGTCCACTTGCAGTTTATACAGAAAGAGTGTTTCAAATCTCCTGAATCAAAAGTATGGTTCAACTCTGTTATTTGAATGCAGAGATCAGAAAGAAGTTTCACAGAATGGCTCTGTGTAGTTTTTATTTGAAGATATTCCTTTTGCCATGATAGGCCTCTGTGCCCTCCAAGTGTCCACTTGCAGTTCATGAAGAAAGAGTGTTTCAAAACTCCACAATCCAAAGTAAGGTTAAACTCTGTTAGTTGAATGCACAGATCAGAAAGAAGTTTCACAGAATGCTTCTGTGTAGTCTTTATTGGAAGGTATTCCTTTTTCTACGATAGACGCAATAGTGCTCCAAATTTCCACTTGCAGTTTATACAGAAAGAGTGTTTCAAAACTCCTCAATCAAAAATAAGGTTCAACTCTGTTAGTTGAATGCACAGATCAGAAAGAAGTCTTACAGAATGCTTCCGCGTTGTTCTTATTTGAAGTTATTCCTTTTTCCACGATAGGCCTCAAAGCGTTCTAAATGTCCGCTTGCAGACTCTACATATAGACTGTTTCAACACTGCTTAATAAAAAGTAAGGTTAAACTCTGTTAGTTGAATGCATATATCAGAAAGAAGTTTCACAGAATGCTTCTGTGTAGTTTTTTTTGGACATAATCCTTTTTCCACGATAGGCCTCATAGCGTTCCAAATGTCCACTTGCAGTTTATACAGAAAGAGTGTTTCAAAATTCCTCAATCAAAAGTAAGGATCAACTCTGTTACTACAATGCACAGATCAGAAAGAAGTTTCACTGAATGCTTCTGTGTAGTTTTTATTTTAAGATGTTCCTTTTTCAACGATAGGCTACATAGCGCTCCAAATGTCCACTTGCAGTTCATACAAAAAGAGTGTTTCAAAACTCTTCAATCAAAAGTAACAATAAACTCTGTTAGTTGAATGCACAGATCAGAAAGAAGTTTCACAGAATGCTTCTGTGTAGTTTTTATTTGAAGATATTCCTTTTGCCATGATAGGCCTCAATGCGCTCCAAGTGTCCACTTGCAGTTCATGAAGAAAGAGTGTTTCAAAACTCCACAATCCAAAGTAAGGTTAAACTCTGTTAGTTGAATGCACAGATCAGAAAGAAGTTTCAAAGAATGCTTCTGTGTAGTCTTTATTGGAAGGTATTCCTTTTTCTACGATAGACGCAATAGTGCTCCAAATTTCCACTTGCAGTTTATACAGAAAGAGTGTTTCAAAACTCCTCAATCAAAAATAAGGTTCAACTCTGTTAGTTGAATGCACAGATCAGAAAGAAGTCTTACAGAATGCTTCCGCGTTGTTCTTATTTGAAGTTATTCCTTTTTCCACGATAGGCCTCAAAGCGTTCTAAATGTCCGCTTGCAGACTCTACATATAGACTGTTTCAACACTGCTTAATAAAAAGTAAGGTTAAACCCTGTTAGTTGAATGCATATATCAGAAAGAAGTTTCACAGAATGCTTCTGTGTAGTTTTTATTTCTACATATTCCTTTTTCCACGATAGGCCTCATAGCGTTCCAAATGTCCACTTGCAGTTTATACAGAAAGAGTGTTTCAAAATTCCTCAATCAAAAGTAAGGATCAACTCTGTTACTACAATGCACAGATCAGAAAGAAGTTTCACAGAATGCTTCTGTGTAGTTTTTATTTTCAGATGTTCCTTTTTCAACGATAGGCTACATAGCGCTCCAAATGTCCACTTGCAGTTCATACAAAAAGAGTGTTTCAAAACTCTTCAATCAAAAGTAACAATAAACTCTGTTAGTTGAATGCACAGATCAGAAAGAAGTTTCACAGAATGCTTCTGTGTAGTTTTTATTTGAAGATATTCCTTTTGCCATGATAGGCCTCAATGCGCTCCAAGTGTCCACTTGCAGTTCATGAAGAAAGAGTGTTTCAAAACTCCACAATCCAAAGTAAGGTTAAACTCTGTTAGTTGAATGCACAGATCAGAAAGAAGTTTCACAAAATGCTTCTGTGTAGTTTTTATTTGTAGATATTCCTTTTTCTACGATAGACGCAATAGTGCTCCAAATTTCCACTTGCAGTTTATACAGAAAGAGTGTTTCAAAACTCCTCAATCAAAAATCAGGTTAAACTCTGTTAGTTGAATGCATATATCAGAAAGAAGTTTCACAGAATGCTTCTGTGTAGTTTTTATATTAAGATGATCCTTTTTCAACGATAGGCTACATAGCGCTCAAAATGTCCACTTGCAGTTCATACAAAATGAGTGTTTCAAAACTTTTCAATCAAAAGTAACAATAAACTCTGTTAGTTGAATGCACAGATCAGAAAGAAGTTTCACAGAATGCTTCTGTGTAGTTTTTATTTGAAGATATTCCTTTTGCCATGATAGGCCTCAATGCGCTCCAAGTGTCCACTTGCAGTTCATGAAGAAAGAGTGTTTCAAAACTCCACAATCCAAAGTAAGGTTAAACTCTGTTAGTTGAATGCACAGATCAGAAAGAAGTTTCAAAGAATGCTTCTGCGTAGTTTTTATTTGAAGATATTCCTTTTGCCATGATAGGCCTCAATGCGCTCCAAATGCCAACTTGCAGTTCATAAAGAAAGAGTGTTTCAAAACTCCACAATCAAAAGTAAGGTTAAACTCTGGTATTTGAATGCACAGATCAGAGAGAAGTTTCACAGAATGCTTCCGTGTAGTTTTTATTTGAAGATATTCCTCTTTCCACGATATGCCTCATTGCGCTCCAAATGTCCATTTGCAGTTTATACAGAAAGAGTGTTTCAAATCTCCTGAATCAAAAGTATGGTTCAACTCTGTTAGTTGAATGCAGAGATCAGAAAGAAGTTTCACAGAATGGTTCTGTGTAGTTTTCATTTGAAGATATTCCTTTTGCCATGATAGGCCTCTGTGCTCTCCAAATGTCCACTTGCAGTTCATGAAGAAAGAGTGTTTCAAAACTCCACAATCCAAAGTAAGGTTAAACTCTGTTAGTTGAATGCACAGATCAGAAAGAAGTTTCACAGAATGCTTCTGTGTAGTCTTTATTGGAAGGTATTCCTTTTTCTACGATAGACGCAATAGTGCTCCAAATTTCCACTTGCAGTTTATACAGAAAGAGTGTTTCAAAACTCCTCAATCAAAAATAAGGTTCAACTCTGTTAGTTGAATGCACAGATCAGAAAGAAGTCTTACAGAATGCTTCCGCGTTGTTCTTATTTGAAGTTATTCCTTTTTCCACGATAGGCCTCAAAGCGTTCTAAATGTCCGCTTGCAGACTCTACATATAGACTGTTTCAACACTGCTTAATAAAAAGTAAGGTTAAACTCTGTTAGTTGAATGCATATATCAGAAAGAAGTTTCACAGAATGCTTCTGTGTAGTTTTTTTTGGTCATATTCCTTTTTCCACGATAGGCCTCATAGCGTTCCAAATGTCCACTTGCAGTTTATACAGAAAGAGTGTTTCAAAATTCCTCAATCAAAAGTAAGGATCAACTCTGTTACTACACTGCACAGATCAGAAAGAAGTTTCACTGAATGCTTCTGTGTAGTTTTTATTTTAAGATGTTCCTTTTTCAACGATAGGCTACATAGCGCTCCAAATGTCCACTTGCAGTTCATACAAAAAGAGTGTTTCAAAACTCTTCAATCAAAAGTAACAATAAACTCTGTTAGTTGAATGCACAGATCAGAAAGAAGTTTCACAGAATGCTTCTGTGTAGTTTTTATTTGAAGATATTCCTTTTGCCATGATAGGCCTCAATGCGCTCCAAGTGTCCACTTGCAGTTCATGAAGAAAGAGTGTTTCAAAACTCCACAATCCAAAGTAAGGTTAAACTCTGTTAGTTGAATGCACAGATCAGAAAGAAGTTTCACAGAATGCTTCTGTGTAGTCTTTATTGGAAGGTATTCCTTTTTCTACGATAGACGCAATAGTGCTCCAAATTTCCACTTGCAGTTTATACAGAAAGAGTGTTTCAAAACTCCTCAATCAAAAATAAGGTTCAACTCTGTTAGTTGAATGCACAGATCAGAAAGAAGTCTTACAGAATGCTTCCGCGTTGTTCTTATTTGAAGTTATTCCTTTTTCCACGATAGGCCTCAAAGCGTTCTAAATGTCCGCTTGCAGACTCTACATATAGACTGTTTCAACACTGCTTAATAAAAAGTAAGGTTAAACCCTGTTAGTTGAATGCATATATCAGAAAGAAGTTTCACAGAATGCTTCTGTGTAGTTTTTATTTCTACATATTCCTTTTTCCACGATAGGCCTCATAGCGTTCCAAATGTCCACTTGCAGTTTATACAGAAAGAGTGTTTCAAAATTCCTCAATCAAAAGTAAGGATCAACTCTGTTACTACAATGCACAGATCAGAAAGAAGTTTCACAGAATGCTTCTGTGTAGTTTTTATTTTCAGATGTTCCTTTTTCAACGATAGGCTACATAGCGCTCCAAATGTCCACTTGCAGTTCATACAAAAAGAGTGTTTCAAAACTCTTCAATCAAAAGTAACAATAAACTCTGTTAGTTGAATGCACAGATCAGAAAGAAGTTTCACAGAATGCTTCTGTGTAGTTTTTATTTGAAGATATTCCTTTTGCCATGATAGGCCTCAATGCGCTCCAAGTGTCCACTTGCAGTTCATGAAGAAAGAGTGTTTCAAAACTCCACAATCCAAAGTAAGGTTAAACTCTGTTAGTTGAATGCACAGATCAGAAAGAAGTTTCACAAAATGCTTCTGTGTAGTTTTTATTTGTAGATATTCCTTTTTCTACGATAGACGCAATAGTGCTCCAAATTTCCACTTGCAGTTTATACAGAAAGAGTGTTTCAAAACTCCTCAATCAAAAATCAGGTTAAACTCTGTTAGTTGAATGCATATATCAGAAAGAAGTTTCACAGAATGCTTCTGTGTAGTTTTTATATTAAGATGATCCTTTTTCAACGATAGGCTACATAGCGCTCAAAATGTCCACTTGCAGTTCATACAAAATGAGTGTTTCAAAACTTTTCAATCAAAAGTAACAATAAACTCTGTTAGTTGAATGCACAGATCAGAAAGAAGTTTCACAGAATGCTTCTGTGTAGTTTTTATTTGAAGATATTCCTTTTGCCATGATAGGCCTCAATGCGCTCCAAGTGTCCACTTGCAGTTCATGAAGAAAGAGTGTTTCAAAACTCCACAATCCAAAGTAAGGTTAAACTCTGTTAGTTGAATGCACAGATCAGAAAGAAGTTTCAAAGAATGCTTCTGCGTAGTTTTTATTTGAAGATATTCCTTTTGCCATGATAGGCCTCAATGCGCTCCAAATGCCAACTTGCAGTTCATAAAGAAAGAGTGTTTCAAAACTCCACAATCAAAAGTAAGGTTAAACTCTGGTATTTGAATGCACAGATCAGAGAGAAGTTTCACAGAATGCTTCTGTGTAGTTTTTATTTGAAGATATTCCTCTTTCCACGATAAGCCTCATTGCGCTCCAAATGTCCATTTGCAGTTTATACAGAAAGAGTGTTTCAAATCTCCTGAATCAAAAGTATGGTTCAACTCTGTTAGTTGAATGCAGAGATCAGAAAGAAGTTTCACAGAATGGTTCTGTGTAGTTTTCATTTGAAGATATTCCTTTTGCCATGATAGGCCTCTGTGCTCTCCAAATGTCCACTTGCAGTTCATGAAGAAAGAGTGTTTCAAAACTCCACAATCCAAAGTAAGGTTAAACTCTGTTAGTTGAATGCACAGATCAGAAAGAAGTTTCACAGAATGCTTCTGTGTAGTCTTTATTGGAAGGTATTCCTTTTTCTACGATAGACGCAATAGTGCTCCAAATTTCCACTTGCAGTTTATACAGAAAGAGTGTTTCAAAACTCCTCAATCAAAAATAAGGTTCAACTCTGTTAGTTGAATGCACAGATCAGAAAGAAGTCTTACAGAATGCTTCCGCGTTGTTCTTATTTGAAGTTATTCCTTTTTCCACGATAGGCCTCAAAGCGTTCTAAATGTCCGCTTGCAGACTCTACATATAGACTGTTTCAACACTGCTTAATAAAAAGTAAGGTTAAACTCTGTTAGTTGAATGCATATATCAGAAAGAAGTTTCACAGAATGCTTCTGTGTAGTTTTTTTTGGTCATATTCCTTTTTCCACGATAGGCCTCATAGCGTTCCAAATGTCCACTTGCAGTTTATACAGAAAGAGTGTTTCAAAATTCCTCAATCAAAAGTAAGGATCAACTCTGTTACTACACTGCACAGATCAGAAAGAAGTTTCACTGAATGCTTCTGTGTAGTTTTTATTTTAAGATGTTCCTTTTTCAACGATAGGCTACATAGCGCTCCAAATGTCCACTTGCAGTTCATACAAAAAGAGTGTTTCAAAACTCTTCAATCAAAAGTAACAATAAACTCTGTTAGTTGAATGCACAGATCAGAAAGAAGTTTCACAGAATGCTTCTGTGTAGTTTTTATTTGAAGATATTCCTTTTGCCATGATAGGCCTCAATGCGCTCCAAGTGTCCACTTGCAGTTCATGAAGAAAGAGTGTTTCAAAACTCCACAATCCAAAGTAAGGTTAAACTCTGTTAGTTGAATGCACAGATCAGAAAGAAGTTTCACAGAATGCTTCTGTGTAGTCTTTATTGGAAGGTATTCCTTTTTCTACGATAGACGCAATAGTGCTCCAAATTTCCACTTGCAGTTTATACAGAAAGAGTGTTTCAAAACTCCTCAATCAAAAATAAGGTTCAACTCTGTTAGTTGAATGCACAGATCAGAAAGAAGTCTTACAGAATGCTTCCGCGTTGTTCTTATTTGAAGTTATTCCTTTTTCCACGATAGGCCTCAAAGCGTTCTAAATGTCCGCTTGCAGACTCTACATATAGACTGTTTCAACACTGCTTAATAAAAAGTAAGGTTAAACCCTGTTAGTTGAATGCATATATCAGAAAGAAGTTTCACAGAATGCTTCTGTGTAGTTTTTATTTCTACATATTCCTTTTTCCACGATAGGCCTCATAGCGTTCCAAATGTCCACTTGCAGTTTATACAGAAAGAGTGTTTCAAAATTCCTCAATCAAAAGTAAGGATCAACTCTGTTACTACAATGCACAGATCAGAAAGAAGTTTCACAGAATGCTTCTGTGTAGTTTTTATTTTCAGATGTTCCTTTTTCAACGATAGGCTACATAGCGCTCCAAATGTCCACTTGCAGTTCATACAAAAAGAGTGTTTCAAAACTCTTCAATCAAAAGTAACAATAAACTCTGTTAGTTGAATGCACAGATCAGAAAGAAGTTTCACAGAATGCTTCTGTGTAGTTTTTATTTGAAGATATTCCTTTTGCCATGATAGGCCTCAATGCGCTCCAAGTGTCCACTTGCAGTTCATGAAGAAAGAGTGTTTCAAAACTCCACAATCCAAAGTAAGGTTAAACTCTGTTAGTTGAATGCACAGATCAGAAAGAAGTTTCACAAAATGCTTCTGTGTAGTTTTTATTTGTAGATATTCCTTTTTCTACGATAGACGCAATAGTGCTCCAAATTTCCACTTGCAGTTTATACAGAAAGAGTGTTTCAAAACTCCTCAATCAAAAATCAGGTTAAACTCTGTTAGTTGAATGCATATATCAGAAAGAAGTTTCACAGAATGCTTCTGTGTAGTTTTTATATTAAGATGATCCTTTTTCAACGATAGGCTACATAGCGCTCAAAATGTCCACTTGCAGTTCATACAAAATGAGTGTTTCAAAACTTTTCAATCAAAAGTAACAATAAACTCTGTTAGTTGAATGCACAGATCAGAAAGAAGTTTCACAGAATGCTTCTGTGTAGTTTTTATTTGAAGATATTCCTTTTGCCATGATAGGCCTCAATGCGCTCCAAGTGTCCACTTGCAGTTCATGAAGAAAGAGTGTTTCAAAACTCCACAATCCAAAGTAAGGTTAAACTCTGTTAGTTGAATGCACAGATCAGAAAGAAGTTTCAAAGAATGCTTCTGCGTAGTTTTTATTTGAAGATATTCCTTTTGCCATGATAGGCCTCAATGCGCTCCAAATGCCAACTTGCAGTTCATAAAGAAAGAGTGTTTCAAAACTCCACAATCAAAAGTAAGGTTAAACTCTGGTATTTGAATGCACAGATCAGAGAGAAGTTTCACAGAATGCTTCTGTGTAGTTTTTATTTGAAGATATTCCTCTTTCCACGATAAGCCTCATTGCGCTCCAAATGTCCATTTGCAGTTTATACAGAAAGAGTGTTTCAAATCTCCTGAATCAAAAGTATGGTTCAACTCTGTTAGTTGAATGCAGAGATCAGAAAGAAGTTTCACAGAATGGTTCTGTGTAGTTTTCATTTGAAGATATTCCTTTTGCCATGATAGGCCTCTGTGCTCTCCAAATGTCCACTTGCAGTTCATGAAGAAAGAGTGTTTCAAAACTCCACAATCCAAAGTAAGGTTAAACTCTGTTAGTTGAATGCACAGATCAGAAAGAAGTTTCACAGAATGCTTCTGTGTAGTCTTTATTGGAAGGTATTCCTTTTTCTACGATAGACGCAATAGTGCTCCAAATTTCCACTTGCAGTTTATACAGAAAGAGTGTTTCAAAACTCCTCAATCAAAAATAAGGTTCAACTCTGTTAGTTGAATGCACAGATCAGAAAGAAGTCTTACAGAATGCTTCCGCGTTGTTCTTATTTGAAGTTATTCCTTTTTCCACGATAGGCCTCAAAGCGTTCTAAATGTCCGCTTGCAGACTCTACATATAGACTGTTTCAACACTGCTTAATAAAAAGTAAGGTTAAACTCTGTTAGTTGAATGCATATATCAGAAAGAAGTTTCACAGAATGCTTCTGTGTAGTTTTTTTTGGTCATATTCCTTTTTCCACGATAGGCCTCATAGCGTTCCAAATGTCCACTTGCAGTTTATACAGAAAGAGTGTTTCAAAATTCCTCAATCAAAAGTAAGGATCAACTCTGTTACTACACTGCACAGATCAGAAAGAAGTTTCACTGAATGCTTCTGTGTAGTTTTTATTTTAAGATGTTCCTTTTTCAACGATAGGCTACATAGCGCTCCAAATGTCCACTTGCAGTTCATACAAAAAGAGTGTTTCAAAACTCTTCAATCAAAAGTAACAATAAACTCTGTTAGTTGAATGCACAGATCAGAAAGAAGTTTCACAGAATGCTTCTGTGTAGTTTTTATTTGAAGATATTCCTTTTGCCATGATAGGCCTCAATGCGCTCCAAGTGTCCACTTGCAGTTCATGAAGAAAGAGTGTTTCAAAACTCCACAATCCAAAGTAAGGTTAAACTCTGTTAGTTGAATGCACAGATCAGAAAGAAGTTTCACAGAATGCTTCTGTGTAGTCTTTATTGGAAGGTATTCCTTTTTCTACGATAGACGCAATAGTGCTCCAAATTTCCACTTGCAGTTTATACAGAAAGAGTGTTTCAAAACTCCTCAATCAAAAATAAGGTTCAACTCTGTTAGTTGAATGCACAGATCAGAAAGAAGTCTTACAGAATGCTTCCGCGTTGTTCTTATTTGAAGTTATTCCTTTTTCCACGATAGGCCTCAAAGCGTTCTAAATGTCCGCTTGCAGACTCTACATATAGACTGTTTCAACACTGCTTAATAAAAAGTAAGGTTAAACCCTGTTAGTTGAATGCATATATCAGAAAGAAGTTTCACAGAATGCTTCTGTGTAGTTTTTATTTCTACATATTCCTTTTTCCACGATAGGCCTCATAGCGTTCCAAATGTCCACTTGCAGTTTATACAGAAAGAGTGTTTCAAAATTCCTCAATCAAAAGTAAGGATCAACTCTGTTACTACAATGCACAGATCAGAAAGAAGTTTCACAGAATGCTTCTGTGTAGTTTTTATTTTCAGATGTTCCTTTTTCAACGATAGGCTACATAGCGCTCCAAATGTCCACTTGCAGTTCATACAAAAAGAGTGTTTCAAAACTCTTCAATCAAAAGTAACAATAAACTCTGTTAGTTGAATGCACAGATCAGAAAGAAGTTTCACAGAATGCTTCTGTGTAGTTTTTATTTGAAGATATTCCTTTTGCCATGATAGGCCTCAATGCGCTCCAAGTGTCCACTTGCAGTTCATGAAGAAAGAGTGTTTCAAAACTCCACAATCCAAAGTAAGGTTAAACTCTGTTAGTTGAATGCACAGATCAGAAAGAAGTTTCACAAAATGCTTCTGTGTAGTTTTTATTTGTAGATATTCCTTTTTCTACGATAGACGCAATAGTGCTCCAAATTTCCACTTGCAGTTTATACAGAAAGAGTGTTTCAAAACTCCTCAATCAAAAATCAGGTTAAACTCTGTTAGTTGAATGCATATATCAGAAAGAAGTTTCACAGAATGCTTCTGTGTAGTTTTTATATTAAGATGATCCTTTTTCAACGATAGGCTACATAGCGCTCAAAATGTCCACTTGCAGTTCATACAAAATGAGTGTTTCAAAACTTTTCAATCAAAAGTAACAATAAACTCTGTTAGTTGAATGCACAGATCAGAAAGAAGTTTCACAGAATGCTTCTGTGTAGTTTTTATTTGAAGATATTCCTTTTGCCATGATAGGCCTCAATGCGCTCCAAGTGTCCACTTGCAGTTCATGAAGAAAGAGTGTTTCAAAACTCCACAATCCAAAGTAAGGTTAAACTCTGTTAGTTGAATGCACAGATCAGAAAGAAGTTTCAAAGAATGCTTCTGCGTAGTTTTTATTTGAAGATATTCCTTTTGCCATGATAGGCCTCAATGCGCTCCAAATGCCAACTTGCAGTTCATAAAGAAAGAGTGTTTCAAAACTCCACAATCAAAAGTAAGGTTAAACTCTGGTATTTGAATGCACAGATCAGAGAGAAGTTTCACAGAATGCTTCTGTGTAGTTTTTATTTGAAGATATTCCTCTTTCCACGATAAGCCTCATTGCGCTCCAAATGTCCATTTGCAGTTTATACAGAAAGAGTGTTTCAAATCTCCTGAATCAAAAGTATGGTTCAACTCTGTTAGTTGAATGCAGAGATCAGAAAGAAGTTTCACAGAATGGTTCTGTGTAGTTTTCATTTGAAGATATTCCTTTTGCCATGATAGGCCTCTGTGCTCTCCAAATGTCCACTTGCAGTTCATGAAGAAAGAGTGTTTCAAAACTCCACAATCCAAAGTAAGGTTAAACTCTGTTAGTTGAATGCACAGATCAGAAAGAAGTTTCACAGAATGCTTCTGTGTAGTCTTTATTGGAAGGTATTCCTTTTTCTACGATAGACGCAATAGTGCTCCAAATTTCCACTTGCAGTTTATACAGAAAGAGTGTTTCAAAACTCCTCAATCAAAAATAAGGTTCAACTCTGTTAGTTGAATGCACAGATCAGAAAGAAGTCTTACAGAATGCTTCCGCGTTGTTCTTATTTGAAGTTATTCCTTTTTCCACGATAGGCCTCAAAGCGTTCTAAATGTCCGCTTGCAGACTCTACATATAGACTGTTTCAACACTGCTTAATAAAAAGTAAGGTTAAACTCTGTTAGTTGAATGCATATATCAGAAAGAAGTTTCACAGAATGCTTCTGTGTAGTTTTTTTTGGTCATATTCCTTTTTCCACGATAGGCCTCATAGCGTTCCAAATGTCCACTTGCAGTTTATACAGAAAGAGTGTTTCAAAATTCCTCAATCAAAAGTAAGGATCAACTCTGTTACTACACTGCACAGATCAGAAAGAAGTTTCACTGAATGCTTCTGTGTAGTTTTTATTTTAAGATGTTCCTTTTTCAACGATAGGCTACATAGCGCTCCAAATGTCCACTTGCAGTTCATACAAAAAGAGTGTTTCAAAACTCTTCAATCAAAAGTAACAATAAACTCTGTTAGTTGAATGCACAGATCAGAAAGAAGTTTCACAGAATGCTTCTGTGTAGTTTTTATTTGAAGATATTCCTTTTGCCATGATAGGCCTCAATGCGCTCCAAGTGTCCACTTGCAGTTCATGAAGAAAGAGTGTTTCAAAACTCCACAATCCAAAGTAAGGTTAAACTCTGTTAGTTGAATGCACAGATCAGAAAGAAGTTTCACAGAATGCTTCTGTGTAGTCTTTATTGGAAGGTATTCCTTTTTCTACGATAGACGCAATAGTGCTCCAAATTTCCACTTGCAGTTTATACAGAAAGAGTGTTTCAAAACTCCTCAATCAAAAATAAGGTTCAACTCTGTTAGTTGAATGCACAGATCAGAAAGAAGTCTTACAGAATGCTTCCGCGTTGTTCTTATTTGAAGTTATTCCTTTTTCCACGATAGGCCTCAAAGCGTTCTAAATGTCCGCTTGCAGACTCTACATATAGACTGTTTCAACACTGCTTAATAAAAAGTAAGGTTAAACCCTGTTAGTTGAATGCATATATCAGAAAGAAGTTTCACAGAATGCTTCTGTGTAGTTTTTATTTCTACATATTCCTTTTTCCACGATAGGCCTCATAGCGTTCCAAATGTCCACTTGCAGTTTATACAGAAAGAGTGTTTCAAAATTCCTCAATCAAAAGTAAGGATCAACTCTGTTACTACAATGCACAGATCAGAAAGAAGTTTCACAGAATGCTTCTGTGTAGTTTTTATTTTCAGATGTTCCTTTTTCAACGATAGGCTACATAGCGCTCCAAATGTCCACTTGCAGTTCATACAAAAAGAGTGTTTCAAAACTCTTCAATCAAAAGTAACAATAAACTCTGTTAGTTGAATGCACAGATCAGAAAGAAGTTTCACAGAATGCTTCTGTGTAGTTTTTATTTGAAGATATTCCTTTTGCCATGATAGGCCTCAATGCGCTCCAAGTGTCCACTTGCAGTTCATGAAGAAAGAGTGTTTCAAAACTCCACAATCCAAAGTAAGGTTAAACTCTGTTAGTTGAATGCACAGATCAGAAAGAAGTTTCACAAAATGCTTCTGTGTAGTTTTTATTTGTAGATATTCCTTTTTCTACGATAGACGCAATAGTGCTCCAAATTTCCACTTGCAGTTTATACAGAAAGAGTGTTTCAAAACTCCTCAATCAAAAATCAGGTTAAACTCTGTTAGTTGAATGCATATATCAGAAAGAAGTTTCACAGAATGCTTCTGTGTAGTTTTTATATTAAGATGATCCTTTTTCAACGATAGGCTACATAGCGCTCAAAATGTCCACTTGCAGTTCATACAAAATGAGTGTTTCAAAACTTTTCAATCAAAAGTAACAATAAACTCTGTTAGTTGAATGCACAGATCAGAAAGAAGTTTCACAGAATGCTTCTGTGTAGTTTTTATTTGAAGATATTCCTTTTGCCATGATAGGCCTCAATGCGCTCCAAGTGTCCACTTGCAGTTCATGAAGAAAGAGTGTTTCAAAACTCCACAATCCAAAGTAAGGTTAAACTCTGTTAGTTGAATGCACAGATCAGAAAGAAGTTTCAAAGAATGCTTCTGTGTAGTCTTTATTGGAAGGTATTCCTTTTTCTACGATAGACGCAATAGTGCTCCAAATTTCCACTTGCAGTTTATACAGAAAGAGTGTTTCAAAACTCCTCAATCAAAAATAAGGTTCAACTCTGTTAGTTGAATGCACAGATCAGAAAGAAGTCTTACAGAATGCTTCCGCGTTGTTATTTGAAGTTATTCCTTTTTCCACGATAGGCCTCAAAGCGTTCTAAATGTCCGCTTGCAGACTCTACATATAGACTGTTTCAACACTGCTTAATAAAAAGTAAGGTTAAACTCTGTTAGTTGAATGCATATATCAGAAAGAAGTTTCACAGAATGCTTCTGTGTAGTTTTTATTTGTACATATTCCTTTTTCCACGATAGGCCTCATAGCGTTCCAAATGTCCACTTGCAGTTTATACAGAAAGAGTGTTTCAAAATTCCTCAATCAAAAGTAAGGATCAACTCTGTTACTACAATGCACAGATCAGAAAGAAGTTTCACAGAATGCTTCTGTGTAGTTTTTATTTTAACATGTTCCTTTTTCAACGATAGGCTACATAGCGCTCCAAATGTCCACTTGCAGTTCATACAAAAAGAGTGTTTCAAAACTCTTCAATCAAAAGTAACAATAAACTCTGTTAGTTGAATGCACAGATCAGAAAGAAGTTTCACAGAATGCTTCTGCGTAGTTTTTATTTGAAGATATTCCTTTTGCCATGATAGGCCTCAATGCGCTCCAAATGCCAACTTGCAGTTCATACAGAGTGTTTCAAAACTCCACAATCAAAAGTAAGGTTAAACTCTGTTATTTGAATGCACAGATCAGAGAGAAGTTTCACAGAATGCTTCTGTGTAGTTTTTATTTGAAGATATTCCTCTTTCCACGATATGCCTCATTGCGCTCCAAATGTCCACTTGCAGTTTATACAGAAAGAGTGTTTCAAATCTCCTGAATCAAAAGTATGGTTCAACTCTGTTATTTGAATGCAGAGATCAGAAAGAAGTTTCACAGAATGGCTCTGTGTAGTTTTTATTTGAAGATATTCCTTTTGCCATGATAGGCCTCTGTGCTCTCCAAGTGTCCACTTGCAGTTCATGAAGAAAGAGTGTTACAAAACTCCACAATCCAAAGTAAGGTTAAACTCTGTTAGTTGAATGCACAGATCAGAAAGAAGTTTCACAGAATGCTTCTGTGTAGTCTTTATTGGAAGGTATTCCTTTTTCTACGATAGACGCAATAGTGCTCCAAATTTCCACTTGCAGTTTATACAGAAAGAGTGTTTCAAAACTCCTCAATCAAAAATAAGGTTCAACTCTGTTAGTTGAATGCACAGATCAGAAAGAAGTCTTACAGAATGCTTCCGCGTTGTTCTTATTTGAAGTTATTCCTTTTTCCACGATAGGCCTCAAAGCGTTCTAAATGTCCGCTTGCAGACTCTACATATAGACTGTTTCAACACTGCTTAATAAAAAGTAAGGTTAAACTCTGTTAGTTGAATGCATATATCAGAAAGAAGTTTCACAGAATGCTTCTGTGTAGTTTTTTTTGGACATAATCCTTTTTCCACGATAGGCCTCATAGCGTTCCAAATGTCCACTTGCAGTTTATACAGAAAGAGTGTTTCAAAATTCCTCAATCAAAAGTAAGGATCAACTCTGTTACTACAATGCACAGATCAGAAAGAAGTTTCACTGAATGCTTCTGTGTAGTTTTTATTTTAAGATGTTCCTTTTTCAACGATAGGCTACATAGCGCTCCAAATGTCCACTTGCAGTTCATACAAAAAGAGTGTTTCAAAACTCTTCAATCAAAAGTAACAATAAACTCTGTTAGTTGAATGCACAGATCAGAAAGAAGTTTCACAGAATGCTTCTGTGTAGTTTTTATTTGAAGATATTCCTTTTGCCATGATAGTCCTCAATGCGCTCCAAGTGTCCACTTGCAGTTCATGAAGAAAGAGTGTTTCAAAACTCCACAATCCAAAGTAAGGTTAAACTCTGTTAGTTGAATGCACAGATCAGAAAGAAGTTTCAAAGAATGCTTCTGTGTAGTCTTTATTGGAAGGTATTCCTTTTTCTACGATAGACGCAATAGTGCTCCAAATTTCCACTTGCAGTTCATACAGAAAGAGTGTTTCAAAACTCCTCAATCAAAAATAAGGTTCAACTCTGTTAGTTGAATGCACAGATCAGAAAGAAGTCTTACAGAATGCTTCCGCGTTGTTCTTATTTGAAGTTATTCCTTTTTCCACGATAGGCCTCAAAGCGTTCTAAATGTCCGCTTGCAGACTCTACATATAGACTGTTTCAACACTGCTTAATAAAAAGTAAGGTTAAACCCTGTTAGTTGAATGCATATATCAGAAAGAAGTTTCACAGAATGCTTCTGTGTAGTTTTTATTTCTACATATTCCTTTTTCCACGATAGGCCTCATAGCGTTCCAAATGTCCACTTGCAGTTTATACAGAAAGAGTGTTTCAAAATTCCTCAATCAAAAGTAAGGATCAACTCTGTTACTACAATGCACAGATCAGAAAGAAGTTTCACAGAATGCTTCTGTGTAGTTTTTATTTTAAGGTGTTCCTTTTTCAACGATAGGCTACATAGCGCTCCAAATGTCCACTTGCAGTTCATACAAAAAGAGTGTTTCAAAACTCTTCAATCAAAAGTAACAATAAACTCTGTTAGTTGAATGCACAGATCAGAAAGAAGTTTCACAGAATGCTTCTGTGTAGTTTTTATTTGAAGATATTCCTTTTGCCATGATAGGCCTCAATGCGCTCCAAGTGTCCACTTGCAGTTCATGAAGAAAGAGTGTTTCAAAACTCCACAATCCAAAGTAAGGTTAAACTCTGTTAGTTGAATGCACAGATCAGAAAGAAGTTTCACAGAATGCTTCTGTGTAGTCTTTATTGGAAGGTATTCCTTTTTCTACGATAGACGCAATAGTGCTCCAAATTTCCACTTGCAGTTTATACAGAAAGAGTGTTTCAAAACTCCTCAATCAAAAATAAGGTTCAACTCTGTTAGTTGAATGCACAGATCAGAAAGAAGTCTTACAGAATGCTTCCGCGTTGTTATTTGAAGTTATTCCTTTTTCCACGATAGGCCTCAAAGCGTTCTAAATGTCCGCTTGCAGACTCTACATATAGACTGTTTCAACACTGCTTAATAAAAAGTAAGGTTAAACTCTGTTAGTTGAATGCATATATCAGAAAGAAGTTTCACAGAATGCTTCTGTGTAGTTATTTGTACATATTCCTTTTTCCACGATAGGCCTCATAGCGTTCCAAATGTCCACTTGCAGTTTATACAGAAAGAGTGTTTCAAAATTCCTCAATCAAAAGTAAGGATCAACTCTGTTACTACAATGCACAGATCAGAAAGAAGTTTCACAGAATGCTTCTGTGTAGTTTTTATTTTAACATGTTCCTTTTTCAACGATAGGCTACATAGCGCTCCAAATGTCCACTTGCAGTTCATACAAAAAGAGTGTTTCAAAACTCTTCAATCAAAAGTAACAATAAACTCTGTTAGTTGAATGCACAGATCAGAAAGAAGTTTCACAGAATGCTTCTGCGTAGTTTTTATTTGAAGATATTCCTTTTGCCATGATAGGCCTCAATGCGCTCCAAATGCCAACTTGCAGTTCATACAGAGTGTTTCAAAACTCCACAATCAAAAGTAAGGTTAAACTCTGTTATTTGAATGCACAGATCAGAGAGAAGTTTCACAGAATGCTTCTGTGTAGTTTTTATTTGAAGATATTCCTCTTTCCACGATATGCCTCATTGCGCTCCAAATGTCCACTTGCAGTTTATACAGAAAGAGTGTTTCAAATCTCCTGAATCAAAAGTATGGTTCAACTCTGTTATTTGAATGCAGAGATCAGAAAGAAGTTTCACAGAATGGCTCTGTGTAGTTTTTATTTGAAGATATTCCTTTTGCCATGATAGGCCTCTGTGCTCTCCAAGTGTCCACTTGCAGTTCATGAAGAAAGAGTGTTTCAAAACTCCACAATCCAAAGTAAGGTTAAACTCTGTTAGTTGAATGCACAGATCAGAAAGAAGTTTCACAGAATGCTTCTGTGTAGTCTTTATTGGAAGGTATTCCTTTTTCTACGATAGACGCAATAGTGCTCCAAATTTCCACTTGCAGTTTATACAGAAAGAGTGTTTCAAAACTCCTCAATCAAAAATAAGGTTCAACTCTGTTAGTTGAATGCACAGATCAGAAAGAAGTCTTACAGAATGCTTCCGCGTTGTTCTTATTTGAAGTTATTCCTTTTTCCACGATAGGCCTCAAAGCGTTCTAAATGTCCGCTTGCAGACTCTACATATAGACTGTTTCAACACTGCTTAATAAAAAGTAAGGTTAAACCCTGTTAGTTGAATGCATATATCAGAAAGAAGTTTCACAGAATGCTTCTGTGTAGTTTTTATTTCTACATATTCCTTTTTCCACGATAGGCCTCATAGCGTTCCAAATGTCCACTTGCAGTTTATACAGAAAGAGTGTTTCAAAATTCCTCAATCAAAAGTAAGGATCAACTCTGTTACTACAATGCACAGATCAGAAAGAAGTTTCACTGAATGCTTCTGTGTAGTTTTTATTTTAAGATGTTCCTTTTTCAACGATAGGCTACATAGCGCTCCAAATGTCCACTTGCAGTTCATACAAAAAGAGTGTTTCAAAACTCTTCAATCAAAAGTAACAATAAACTCTGTTAGTTGAATGCACAGATCAGAAAGAAGTTTCACAGAATGCTTCTGTGTAGTTTTTATTTGAAGATATTCCTTTTGCCATGATAGGCCTCAATGCGCTCCAAGTGTCCACTTGCAGTTCATGAAGAAAGAGTGTTTCAAAACTCCACAATCCAAAGTAAGGTTAAACTCTGTTAGTTGAATGCACAGATCAGAAAGAAGTTTCACAAAATGCTTCTGTGTAGTTTTTATTTGTAGATATTCCTTTTTCTACGATAGACGCAATAGTGCTCCAAATTTCCACTTGCAGTTTATACAGAAAGAGTGTTTCAAAACTCCTCAATCAAAAATCAGGTTAAACTCTGTTAGTTGAATGCATATATCAGAAAGAAGTTTCACAGAATGCTTCTGTGTAGTTTTTATATTAAGATGATCCTTTTTCAACGATAGGCTACATAGCGCTCAAAATGTCCACTTGCAGTTCATACAAAATGAGTGTTTCAAAACTTTTCAATCAAAAGTAACAATAAACTCTGTTAGTTGAATGCACAGATCAGAAAGAAGTTTCACAGAATGCTTCTGTGTAGTTTTTATTTGAAGATATTCCTTTTGCCATGATAGGCCTCAATGCGCTCCAAGTGTCCACTTGCAGTTCATGAAGAAAGAGTGTTTCAAAACTCCACAATCCAAAGTAAGGTTAAACTCTGTTAGTTGAATGCACAGATCAGAAAGAAGTTTCAAAGAATGCTTCTGCGTAGTTTTTATTTGAAGATATTCCTTTTGCCATGATAGGCCTCAATGCGCTCCAAATGCCAACTTGCAGTTCATAAAGAAAGAGTGTTTCAAAACTCCACAATCAAAAGTAAGGTTAAACTCTGGTATTTGAATGCACAGATCAGAGAGAAGTTTCACAGAATGCTTCCGTGTAGTTTTTATTTGAAGATATTCCTCTTTCCACGATATGCCTCATTGCGCTCCAAATGTCCATTTGCAGTTTATACAGAAAGAGTGTTTCAAATCTCCTGAATCAAAAGTATGGTTCAACTCTGTTAGTTGAATGCAGAGATCAGAAAGAAGTTTCACAGAATGGTTCTGTGTAGTTTTCATTTGAAGATATTCCTTTTGCCATGATAGGCCTCTGTGCTCTCCAAATGTCCACTTGCAGTTCATGAAGAAAGAGTGTTTCAAAACTCCACAATCCAAAGTAAGGTTAAACTCTGTTAGTTGAATGCACAGATCAGAAAGAAGTTTCACAGAATGCTTCTGTGTAGTCTTTATTGGAAGGTATTCCTTTTTCTACGATAGACGCAATAGTGCTCCAAATTTCCACTTGCAGTTTATACAGAAAGAGTGTTTCAAAACTCCTCAATCAAAAATAAGGTTCAACTCTGTTAGTTGAATGCACAGATCAGAAAGAAGTCTTACAGAATGCTTCCGCGTTGTTCTTATTTGAAGTTATTCCTTTTTCCACGATAGGCCTCAAAGCGTTCTAAATGTCCGCTTGCAGACTCTACATATAGACTGTTTCAACACTGCTTAATAAAAAGTAAGGTTAAACCCTGTTAGTTGAATGCATATATCAGAAAGAAGTTTCACAGAATGCTTCTGTGTAGTTTTTATTTCTACATATTCCTTTTTCCACGATAGGCCTCATAGCGTTCCAAATGTCCACTTGCAGTTTATACAGAAAGAGTGTTTCAAAACTCCTCAATCAAAAGTAAGGATCAACTCTGTTACTACAATGCACAGATCAGAAAGAAGTTTCACAGAATGCTTCTGTGTAGTTTTTATTTTAAGATGTTCCTTTTTCAACGATAGGCTACATAGCGCTCCAAATGTCCACTTGCAGTTCATACAAAAAGAGTGTTTCAAAACTCTTCAATCAAAAGTAACAATAAACTCTGTTAGTTGAATGCACAGATCAGAAAGAAGTTTCACAGAATGCTTCTGTGTAGTTTTTATTTGAAGATATTCCTTTTGCCATGATAGGCCTCAATGCGCTCCAATTGTCCACTTGCAGTTCATGAAGAAAGAGTGTTTCAAAACTCCACAATCCAAAGTAAGGTTAAAATCTGTTAGTTGAATGCACAGATCAGAAAGAAGTTTCACAAAATGCTTCTGTGTAGTTTTTATTTGTAGATATTCCTTTTTCTACGATAGACGCATAGTGCTCCAAATTTCCACTTGCAGTTTATACAGAAAGAGTGTTTCAAAACTCCTCAATCAAAAATCAGGTTAAACTCTGTTAGTTGAATGCATATATCAGAAAGAAGTTTCACAGAATGCTTCTGTGTAGTTTTTATATTAAGATGATCCTTTTTCAACGATAGGCTACATAGCGCTCAAAATGTCCACTTGCAGTTCATACAAAATGAGTGTTTCAAAACTTTTCAATCAAAAGTAACAATAAACTCTGTTAGTTGAATGCACAGATCAGAAAGAAGTTTCACAGAATGCTTCTGTGTAGTTTTTATTTGAAGATATTCCTTTTGCCATGATAGGCCTCAATGCGCTCCAAGTGTCCACTTGCAGTTCATGAAGAAAGAGTGTTTCAAAACTCCACAATCCAAAGTAAGGTTAAACTCTGTTAGTTGAATGCACAGATCAGAAAGAAGTTTCAAAGAATGCTTCTGCGTAGTTTTTATTTGAAGATATTCCTTTTGCCATGATAGGCCTCAATGCGCTCCAAATGCCAACTTGCAGTTCATAAACAAAGAGTGTTTCAAAACTCCACAATCAAAAGTAAGGTTAAACTCTGGTATTTGAATGCACAGATCAGAGAGAAGTTTCACAGAATGCTTCTGTGTAGTTTTTATTTGAAGATATTCCTCTTTCCACGATATGCCTCATTGCGCTCCAAATGTCCACTTGCAGTTTATACAGAAAGAGTGTTTCAAAATTGCTCAATCAAAAGTAAGGTTCAACTCTGTTAGTTGAAGGCACAGATCAGAAAGAAGTTTCACAGAATGCTTCTGTGTAGTTTTTATTGGAAGTTATTCCTTTTTCTACGATAGACGCAATAGTGCTCCAAATTTCCACTTGCAGTTTATACAGAAAGAGTGTTTCAAAACTCCTCAATCAAAAATAAGGTTCATCTCTGTTAGTTGAAGGAACAGATCAGAAAGAAGTCTTACAGAATGCTTCCGCGTTGTTCTTATTTGAAGTTATTCCTTTTTCCACGATAGGCCTCAAAGCGTTCTAAATGTCCGCTTGCAGATTCTACATATAGACTGTTTCAACACTGCTTAATAAAAAGTAAGGTTAAACTCTGTTAGTTGAATGCATATATCAGAAAGAAGTTTCACAGAATGCTTCTGTGTAGTTTTTATTTGTACATATTCCTTTTTCCACGATAGGCCTCATAGCGTTCCAAATGTCCACTTGCAGTTTATACAGAAAGAGTGTTTCAAAATTCCTCAATCAAAAGCAAGGTTCAACTCTTTTACTACAATGCACAGATCAGAAAGAAGTTTCACAGAATGCTTCTGTGTAGTTTTTATTTTAAGATGTTCCTTTTTCAACGATAGGCTACATAGCGCTCCAAATGTCCACTTGCAGTTCATAAAAAAAGAGTGTTTCAAAACTCTTCAATCAAAAGTAACAATAAACTCTGTTAGTTGAATGCACAGATCAGAAAGAAGTTTCACAGAATGCTTCTGCGTAGTTTTTATTTGAAGATATTCCTTTTGCCATGATAGGCCTCAATGCGCTCCAAATGCCCAATTGCAGTTCATAAAGAAAGAGTGTTTCAAAACTCCACAATCAAAAGTAAGGTTAAACTCTGTTATTTGAATGCACAGATCAGAGAGAAGTTTCACAGAATGCTTCTGTGTAGTTTTTATTTGAAGATATTCCTCTTTCCACGATATGCCTCATTGCGCTCCAAATGTCCACTTGCAGTTTATACAGAAAGAGTGTTTCAAATCTCCTGAATCAAAAGTATGGTTCAACTCTGTTAGTTGAATGCAGAGATCAGAAAGAAGTTTCACAGAATGGTTCTGTGTAGTTTTTATTTGAAGATATTCCTTTTGCCATGATAGGCCTCTGTGCTCTCCAAGTGTCCACTTGCAGTTCATGAAGAAAGAGTGTTTCAAAATTCCACAATCCAAAGTAAGGTTAAACTCTGTTAGTTGAATGCACAGATCAGAAAGAAGTTTCACAGAATGCTTCTGTGTAGTCTTTATTGGAAGGTATTCCTTTTTCTACGATAGACGCAATAGTGCTCCAAATTTCCACTTGCAGTTTATACAGAAAGAGTGTTTCAAAACTCCTCAATCAAAAATAAGGTTCAACTCTGTTAGTTGAATGCACAGATCAGAAAGAAGTCTTACAGAATGCTTCCGCGTTGTTCTTATTTGAAGTTATTCCTTTTTCCACGATAGGCCTCAAAGCGTTCTAAATGTCCGCTTGCAGACTCTACATATAGACTGTTTCAACACTGCTTAATAAAAAGTAAGGTTAAACCCTGTTAGTTGAATGCATATATCAGAAAGAAGTTTCACAGAATGCTTCTGTGTAGTTTTTATTTCTACATATTCCTTTTTCCACGATAGGCCTCATAGCGTTCCAAATGTCCACTTGCAGTTTATACAGAAAGAGTGTTTCAAAATTCCTCAATCAAAAGTAAGGATCAACTCTGTTACTACAATGCACAGATCAGAAAGAAGTTTCACAGAATGCTTCTGTGTAGTTTTTATTTTAAGATGTTCCTTTTTCAACGATAGGCTACATAGCGCTCCAAATGTCCACTTGCAGTTCATACAAAAAGAGTGTTTCAAAACTCTTCAATCAAAAGTAACAATAAACTCTGTTAGTTGAATGCACAGATCAGAAAGAAGTTTCACAGAATGCTTCTGTGTAGTTTTTATTTGAAGATATTCCTTTTGCCATGATAGGCCTCAATGCGCTCCAAGTGTCCACTTGCAGTTCATGAAGAAAGAGTGTTTCAAAACTCCACAATCCAAAGTAAGGTTAAACTCTGTTAGTTGAATGCACAGATCAGAAAGAAGTTTCACAAAATGCTTCTGTGTAGTTTTTATTTGTAGATATTCCTTTTTCTACGATAGACGCAATAGTGCTCCAAATTTCCACTTGCAGTTTATACAGAAAGAGTGTTTCAAAACTCCTCAATCAAAAATCAGGTTAAACTCTGTTAGTTGAATGCATATATCAGAAAGAAGTTTCACAGAATGCTTCTGTGTAGTTTTTATATTAAGATGATCCTTTTTCAACGATAGGCTACATAGCGCTCAAAATGTCCACTTGCAGTTCATACAAAATGAGTGTTTCAAAACTTTTCAATCAAAAGTAACAATAAACTCTGTTAGTTGAATGCACAGATCAGAAAGAAGTTTCACAGAATGCTTCTGTGTAGTTTTTATTTGAAGATATTCCTTTTGCCATGATAGGCCTCAATGCGCTCCAAGTGTCCACTTGCAGTTCATGAAGAAAGAGTGTTTCAAAACTCCACAATCCAAAGTAAGGTTAAACTCTGTTAGTTGAATGCACAGATCAGAAAGAAGTTTCAAAGAATGCTTCTGCGTAGTTTTTATTTGAAGATATTCCTTTTGCCATGATAGGCCTCAATGCGCTCCAAATGCCAACTTGCAGTTCATAAAGAAAGAGTGTTTCAAAACTCCACAATCAAAAGTAAGGTTAAACTCTGGTATTTGAATGCACAGATCAGAGAGAAGTTTCACAGAATGCTTCTGTGTAGTTTTTATTTGAAGATATTCCTCTTTCCACGATATGCCTCATTGCGCTCCAAATGTCCATTTGCAGTTTATACAGAAAGAGTGTTTCAAATCTCCTGAATCAAAAGTATGGTTCAACTCTGTTAGTTGAATGCAGAGATCAGAAAGAAGTTTCACAGAATGGTTCTGTGTAGTTTTCATTTGAAGATATTCCTTTTGCCATGATAGGCCTCTGTGCTCTCCAAATGTCCACTTGCAGTTCATGAAGAAAGAGTGTTTCAAAACTCCACAATCCAAAGTAAGGTTAAACTCTGTTAGTTGAATGCACAGATCAGAAAGAAGTTTCACAGAATGCTTCTGTGTAGTCTTTATTGGAAGGTATTCCTTTTTCTACGATAGACGCAATAGTGCTCCAAATTTCCACTTGCAGTTTATACAGAAAGAGTGTTTCAAAACTCCTCAATCAAAAATAAGGTTCAACTCTGTTAGTTGAATGCACAGATCAGAAAGAAGTCTTACAGAATGCTTCCGCGTTGTTCTTATTTGAAGTTATTCCTTTTTCCACGATAGGCCTCAAAGCGTTCTAAATGTCCGCTTGCAGACTCTACATATAGACTGTTTCAACACTGCTTAATAAAAAGTAAGGTTAAACCCTGTTAGTTGAATGCATATATCAGAAAGAAGTTTCACAGAATGCTTCTGTGTAGTTTTTATTTCTACATATTCCTTTTTCCACGATAGGCCTCATAGCGTTCCAAATGTCCACTTGCAGTTTATACAGAAAGAGTGTTTCAAAATTCCTCAATCAAAAGTAAGGATCAACTCTGTTACTACAATGCACAGATCAGAAAGAAGTTTCACTGAATGCTTCTGTGTAGTTTTTATTTTAAGATGTTCCTTTTTCAACGATAGGCTACATAGCGCTCCAAATGTCCACTTGCAGTTCATACAAAAAGAGTGTTTCAAAACTCTTCAATCAAAAGTAACAATAAACTCTGTTAGTTGAATGCACAGATCAGAAAGAAGTTTCACAGAATGCTTCTGTGTAGTTTTTATTTGAAGATATTCCTTTTGCCATGATAGGCCTCAATGCGCTCCAAGTGTCCACTTGCAGTTCATGAAGAAAGAGTGTTTCAAAACTCCACAATCCAAAGTAAGGTTAAACTCTGTTAGTTGAATGCACAGATCAGAAAGAAGTTTCACAAAATGCTTCTGTGTAGTTTTTATTTGTAGATATTCCTTTTTCTACGATAGACGCAATAGTGCTCCAAATTTCCACTTGCAGTTTATACAGAAAGAGTGTTTCAAAACTCCTCAATCAAAAATCAGGTTAAACTCTGTTAGTTGAATGCATATATCAGAAAGAAGTTTCACAGAATGCTTCTGTGTAGTTTTTATATTAAGATGATCCTTTTTCAACGATAGGCTATATAGCGCTCAAAATGTCCACTTGCAGTTCATACAAAATGAGTGTTTCAAAACTTTTCAATCAAAAGTAACAATAAACTCTGTTAGTTGAATGCACAGATCAGAAAGAAGTTTCACAGAATGCTTCTGTGTAGTTTTTATTTGAAGATATTCCTTTTGCCATGATAGGCCTCAATGCGCTCCAAGTGTCCACTTGCAGTTCATGAAGAAAGAGTGTTTCAAAACTCCACAATCCAAAGTAAGGTTAAACTCTGTTAGTTGAATGCACAGATCAGAAAGAAGTTTCAAAGAATGCTTCTGTGTAGTCTTTATTGGAAGGTATTCCTTTTTCTACGATAGACGCAATAGTGCTCCAAATTTCCACTTGCAGTTTATACAGAAAGAGTGTTTCAAAACTCCTCAATCAAAAATAAGGTTCAACTCTGTTAGTTGAATGCACAGATCAGAAAGAAGTCTTACAGAATGCTTCCGCGTTGTTCTTATTTGAAGTTATTCCTTTTTCCACGATAGGCCTCAAAGCGTTCTAAATGTCCGCTTGCAGACTCTACATATAGACTGTTTCAACACTGCTTAATAAAAAGTAAGGTTAAACCCTGTTAGTTGAATGCATATATCAGAAAGAAGTTTCACAGAATGCTTCTGTGTAGTTTTTATTTCTACATATTCCTTTTTCCACGATAGGCCTCATAGCGTTCCAAATGTCCACTTGCAGTTTATACAGAAAGAGTGTTTCAAAATTCCTCAATCAAAAGTAAGGATCAACTCTGTTACTACAATGCACAGATCAGAAAGAAGTTTCACAGAATGCTTCTGTGTAGTTTTTATTTTAAGATGTTCCTTTTTCAACGATAGGCTACATAGCGCTCCAAATGTCCACTTGCAGTTCATACAAAAAGAGTGTTTCAAAACTCTTCAATCAAAAGTAACAATAAACTCTGTTAGTTGAATGCACAGATCAGAAAGAAGTTTCACAGAATGCTTCTGTGTAGTTTTTATTTGAAGATATTCCTTTTGCCATGATAGGCCTCAATGCGCTCCAAGTGTCCACTTGCAGTTCATGAAGAAAGAGTGTTTCAAAACTCCACAATCCAAAGTAAGGTTAAACTCTGTTAGCTGAATGCACAGATCAGAAAGAAGTTTCACAAAATGCTTCTGTGTAGTTTTTATTTGTAGATATTCCTTTTTCTACGATAGACGCAATAGTGCTCCAAATTTCCACTTGCAGTTTATACAGAAAGAGTGTTTCAAAACTCCTCAATCAAAAATCAGGTTAAACTCTGTTAGTTGAATGCATATATCAGAAAGAAGTTTCACAGAATGCTTCTGTGTAGTTTTTATATTAAGATGATCCTTTTTCAACGATAGGCTACATAGCGCTCAAAATGTCCACTTGCAGTTCATACAAAATGAGTGTTTCAAAACTTTTCAATCAAAAGTAACAATAAACTCTGTTAGTTGAATGCACAGATCAGAAAGAAGTTTCACAGAATGCTTCTGTGTAGTTTTTATTTGAAGATATTCCTTTTGCCATGATAGGCCTCAATGCGCTCCAAGTGTCCACTTGCAGTTCATGAAGAAAGAGTGTTTCAAAACTCCACAATCCAAAGTAAGGTTAAACTCTGTTAGTTGAATGCACAGATCAGAAAGAAGTTTCAAAGAATGCTTCTGCGTAGTTTTTATTTGAAGATATTCCTTTTGCCATGATAGGCCTCAATGCGCTCCAAATGCCAACTTGCAGTTCATAAAGAAAGAGTGTTTCAAAACTCCACAATCAAAAGTAAGGTTAAACTCTGGTATTTGAATGCACAGATCAGAGAGAAGTTTCACAGAATGCTTCTGTGTAGTTTTTATTTGAAGATATTCCTCTTTCCACGATATGCCTCATTGCGCTCCAAATGTCAACTTGCAGTTTATACAGAAAGAGTGTTTCAAAACTGCTCTATCAAAAGTAAGGTTCAACTCTGTTAGTTGAAGGCACAGATCAGAAAGAAGTTTCACAGAATGCTTCTGTGTAGTTTTTATTGGAAGTTATTCCTTTTTCTACGATAGACGCAATAGTGCTCCAAATTTCCACTTGCAGTTTATACAGAAAGAGTGTTTCAAAACTCCTCAATCAAAAATAAGGTTCATCTCTGTTAGTTGAAGGAACAGATCAGAAAGAAGTCTTACAGAATGCTTCCGCGTTGTTCTTATTTGAAGTTATTCCTTTTTCCACGATAGGCCTCAAAGCGTTCTAAATGTCCGCTTGCAGAATCTACATATAGACTGTTTCAACACTGCTTAATATAAAGTAAGGTTAAACTCGGTTAGTTGAATGCACATATCAGAAAGAAGTTTCACAGAATGCTTTTGTGTAGTTTTTATTTGTACATATTCTTTTTCCACGATAGGCCTCATAGCGTTCCAAATGTCCACTTGCAGTTTATACAGAAAGAGTGTTTCAAAATTCCTCAATCAAAAGTAAGGTTCAACTCTTTTACTACAATGCACAGATCAGAAAGAAGTTTCACAGAATGCTTCTGTGTAGTTTTTACTTTAAGATGTTCCTTTTTCAACGATAGGCTACATAGCGCTCCAAATGTCCACTTGCAGTTCATAAAAAAAGAGTGTTTCAAAACTCTTCAATCAAAAGTAACAATAAACTCTGTTAGTTGAATGCACAGATCAGAAAGAAGTTTCACAGAATGCTTCTGCGTAGTTTTTATTTGAAGATATTCCTTTTGCCATGATAGGCCTCAATGCGCTCCAAATGCCCACTTGCAGTTCATAAAGAAAGAGTGTTTCAAAACTCCACAATCAAAAGTAAGGTTAAACTCTGTTATTTGAATGCACAGATCAGAGAGAAGTTTCACAGAATGCTTCTGTGTAGTTTTTATTTGAAGATATTCCTCTTTCCACGATATGCCACATTGCGCTCCAAATGTCCACTTGCAGTTTATACAGAAAGAGTGTTTCAAATCTCCTGAATCAAAAGTATGGTTCAACTCTGTTAGTTGAATGCAGAGATCAGAAAGAAGTTTCACAGAATGGTTCTGTGTAGTTTTTATTTGAAGATATTCCTTTTGCCATGATAGGCCTCTGTGCTCTCCAAGTGTCCACTTGCAGTTCATGAAGAAAGAGTGTTTCAAAATTCCACAATCCAAAGTAAGGTTAAACTCTGTTAGTTGAATGCACAGATCAGAAAGAAGTTTCACAGAATGCTTCTGTGTAGTCTTTATTGGAAGGTATTCCTTTTTCTACGATAGACGCAATAGTGCTCCAAATTTCCACTTGCAGTTTATACAGAAAGAGTGTTTCAAAACTCCTCAATCAAAAATAAGGTTCAACTCTGTTAGTTGAATGCACAGATCAGAAAGAAGTCTTACAGAATGCTTCCGCGTTGTTATTTGAAGTTATTCCTTTTTCCACGATAGGCCTCAAAGCGTTCTAAATGTCCGCTTGCAGACTCTACACATAGACTGTTTCAACACTGCTTAATAAAAAGTAAGGTTAAACTCTGTTAGTTGAATGCATATATCAGAAAGAAGTTTCACAGAATGCTTCTGTGTAGTTATTTGTACATATTCCTTTTTCCACGATAGGCCTCATAGCGTTCCAAATGTCCACTTGCAGTTTATACAGAAAGAGTGTTTCAAAATTCCTCAATCAAAAGTAAGGATCAACTCTGTTACTACAATGCACAGATCAGAAAGAAGTTTCACAGAATGCTTCTGTGTAGTTTTTATTTTAACATGTTCCTTTTTCAACGATAGGCTACATAGCGCTCCAAATGTCCACTTGCAGTTCATACAAAAAGAGTGTTTCAAAACTCTTCAATCAAAAGTAACAATAAACTCTGTTAGTTGAATGAACAGATCAGAAAGAAGTTTCACAGAATGCTTCTGCGTAGTTTTTATTTGAAGATATTCCTTTTGCCATGATAGGCCTCAATGCGCTCCAAATGCCAACTTGCAGTTCATACAGAGTGTTTCAAAACTCCACAATCAAAAGTAAGGTTAAACTCTGTTATTTGAATGCACAGATCAGAGAGAAGTTTCACAGAATGCTTCTGTGTAGTTTTTATTTGAAGATATTCCTCTTTCCACGATATGCCTCATTGCGCTCCAAATGTCCACTTGCAGTTTATACAGAAAGAGTGTTTCAAATCTCCTGAATCAAAAGTATGGTTCAACTCTGTTATTTGAATGCAGAGATCAGAAAGAAGTTTCACAGAATGGCTCTGTGTAGTTTTTATTTGAAGATATTCCTTTTGCCATGATAGGCCTCTGTGCTCTCCAAGTGTCCACTTGCAGTTCATGAAGAAAGAGTGTTTCAAAACTCCACAATCCAAAGTAAGGTTAAACTCTGTTAGTTGAATGCACAGATCAGAAAGAAGTTTCACAGAATGCTTCTGTGTAGTCTTTATTGGAAGGTATTCCTTTTTCTACGATAGACGCAATAGTGCTCCAAATTTCCACTTGCAGTTTATACAGAAAGAGTGTTTCAAAACTCCTCAATCAAAAATAAGGTTCAACTCTGTTAGTTGAATGCACAGATCAGAAAGAAGTCTTACAGAATGCTTCCGCGTTGTTCTTATTTGAAGTTATTCCTTTTTCCACGATAGGCCTCAAAGCGTTCTAAATGTCCGCTTGCAGACTCTACATATAGACTGTTTCAACACTGCTTAATAAAAAGTAAGGTTAAACTCTGTTAGTTGAATGCATATATCAGAAAGAAGTTTCACAGAATGCTTCTGTGTAGTTTTTTTTGGACATAATCCTTTTTCCACGATAGGCCTCATAGCGTTCCAAATGTCCACTTGCAGTTTATACAGAAAGAGTGTTTCAAAATTCCTCAATCAAAAGTAAGGATCAACTCTGTTACTACAATGCACAGATCAGAAAGAAGTTTCACTGAATGCTTCTGTGTAGTTTTTATTTTAAGATGTTCCTTTTTCAACGATAGGCTACATAGCGCTCCAAATGTCCACTTGCAGTTCATACAAAAAGAGTGTTTCAAAACTCTTCAATCAAAAGTAACAATAAACTCTGTTAGTTGAATGCACAGATCAGAAAGAAGTTTCACAGAATGCTTCTGTGTAGTTTTTATTTGAAGATATTCCTTTTGCCATGATAGGCCTCAATGCGCTCCAAGTGTCCACTTGCAGTTCATGAAGAAAGAGTGTTTCAAAACTCCACAATCCAAAGTAAGGTTAAACTCTGTTAGTTGAATGCACAGATCAGAAAGAAGTTTCAAAGAATGCTTCTGTGTAGTCTTTATTGGAAGGTATTCCTTTTTCTACGATAGACGCAATAGTGCTCCAAATTTCCACTTGCAGTTTATACAGAAAGAGTGTTTCAAAACTCCTCAATCAAAAATAAGGTTCAACTCTGTTAGTTGAATGCACAGATCAGAAAGAAGTCTTACAGAATGCTTCCGCGTTGTTCTTATTTGAAGTTATTCCTTTTTCCACGATAGGCCTCAAAGCGTTCTAAATGTCCGCTTGCAGACTCTACATATAGACTGTTTCAACACTGCTTAATAAAAAGTAAGGTTAAACCCTGTTAGTTGAATGCATATATCAGAAAGAAGTTTCACAGAATGCTTCTGTGTAGTTTTTATTTCTACATATTCCTTTTTCCACGATAGGCCTCATAGCGTTCCAAATGTCCACTTGCAGTTTATACAGAAAGAGTGTTTCAAAATTCCTCAATCAAAAGTAAGGATCAACTCTGTTACTACAATGCACAGATCAGAAAGAAGTTTCACAGAATGCTTCTGTGTAGTTTTTATTTTCAGATGTTCCTTTTTCAACGATAGGCTACATAGCGCTCCAAATGTCCACTTGCAGTTCATACAAAAAGAGTGTTTCAAAACTCTTCAATCAAAAGTAACAATAAACTCTGTTAGTTGAATGCACAGATCAGAAAGAAGTTTCACAGAATGCTTCTGTGTAGTTTTTATTTGAAGATATTCCTTTTGCCATGATAGGCCTCAATGCGCTCCAAGTGTCCACTTGCAGTTCATGAAGAAAGAGTGTTTCAAAACTCCACAATCCAAAGTAAGGTTAAACTCTGTTAGTTGAATGCACAGATCAGAAAGAAGTTTCACAAAATGCTTCTGTGTAGTTTTTATTTGTAGATATTCCTTTTTCTACGATAGACGCAATAGTGCTCCAAATTTCCACTTGCAGTTTATACAGAAAGAGTGTTTCAAAACTCCTCAATCAAAAATCAGGTTAAACTCTGTTAGTTGAATGCATATATCAGAAAGAAGTTTCACAGAATGCTTCTGTGTAGTTTTTATATTAAGATGATCCTTTTTCAACGATAGGCTACATAGCGCTCAAAATGTCCACTTGCAGTTCATACAAAATGAGTGTTTCAAAACTTTTCAATCAAAAGTAACAATAAACTCTGTTAGTTGAATGCACAGATCAGAAAGAAGTTTCACAGAATGCTTCTGTGTAGTTTTTATTTGAAGATATTCCTTTTGCCATGATAGGCCTCAATGCGCTCCAAGTGTCCACTTGCAGTTCATGAAGAAAGAGTGTTTCAAAACTCCACAATCCAAAGTAAGGTTAAACTCTGTTAGTTGAATGAACAGATCAGAAAGAAGTTTCAAAGAATGCTTCTGCGTAGTTTTTATTTGAAGATATTCCTTTTGCCATGATAGGCCTCAATGCGCTCCAAATGCCAACTTGCAGTTCATAAAGAAAGAGTGTTTCAAAACTCCACAATCAAAAGTAAGGTTAAACTCTGGTATTTGAATGCACAGATCAGAGAGAAGTTTCACAGAATGCTTCTGTGTAGTTTTTATTTGAAGATATTCCTCTTTCCACGATATGCCTCATTGCGCTCCAAATGTCAACTTGCAGTTTATACAGAAAGAGTGTTTCAAAACTGCTCAATCAAAAGTAAGGTTCAACTCTGTTAGTTGAAGGCACAGATCAGAAAGAAGTTTCACAGAATGCTTCTGTGTAGTTTTTATTGGAAGTTATTCCTTTTTCTACGATAGACGCAATAGTGCTCCAAATTTCCACTTGCAGTTTATACAGAAAGAGTGTTTCAAAACTCCTCAATCAAAAATAAGGTTCATCTCTGTTAGTTGAAGGAACAGATCAGAAAGAAGTCTTACAGAATGCTTCCGCGTTGTTCTTATTTGAAGTTATTCCTTTTTCCACGATAGGCCTCAAAGCGTTCTAAATGTCAGCTTGCAGATTCTACATATAGACTGTTTCAACCCTGCTTAATAAAAAGTAAGGTTAAACTCTGTTAGTTGAATGCATATATGAGAAAGAAGTTTCACAGAATGCTTCTGTGTAGTTTTTATTTGTACATATTCCTTTTTCCACGATAGGCCTCATAGCGTTCCAAATGTCCACTTGCAGTTTATACAGAAAGAGTGTTTCAAAATTCCTCAATCAAAAGCAAGGTTCAACTCTTTTACTACAATGCACAGATCAGAAAGAAGTTTCCCAGAATGCTTCTGTGTAGTTTTTATTTTAAGATGTTCCTTTTTCAACGATAGGCTACATAGCGCTCCAAATGTCCACTTGCAGTTCATAAAAAAAGAGTGTTTCAAAACTCTTCAATCAAAAGTAACAATAAACTCTGTTAGTTGAATGCACAGATCAGAAAGAAGTTTCACAGAATGCTTCTGCGTAGTTTTTATTTGAAGATATTCCTTTTGCCATGATAGGCCTCAATGCGCTCCAAATGCCCACTTGCAGTTCATAAAGAGTGTTTCAAAACTCCACAATCAAAATAAGGTTAAACTCTGTTATTTGAATGCACAGATCAGAGAGAAGTTTCACAGAATGCTTCTGTGTAGTTTTTATTTGAAGATATTCCTCTTTCCACGATATGCCTCATTGCGCTCCAAATGTCCACTTGCAGTTTATACAGAAAGAGTGTTTCAAATCTCCTGAATCAAAAGTATGGTTCAACTCTGTTATTTGAATGCAGAGATCAGAAAGAAGTTTCACAGAATGGCTCTGTGTAGTTTTTATTTGAAGATATTCCTTTTGCCATGATAGGCCTCTGTGCTCTCCAAGTGTCCACTTGCAGTTCATGAAGAAAGAGTGTTTCAAAACTCCACAATCCAAAGTAAGGTTAAACTCTGTTAGTTGAATGCACAGATCAGAAAGAAGTTTCACAGAATGCTTCTGTGTAGTCTTTATTGCAAGGTATTCCTTTTTCTACGATAGACGCAATAGTGCTCCAAATTTCCACTTGCAGTTTATACAGAAAGAGTGTTTCAAAACTCCTCAATCAAAAATAAGGTTCAACTCTGTTAGTTGAATGCACAGATCAGAAAGAAGTCTTACAGAATGCTTCCGCGTTGTTATTTGAAGTTATTCCTTTTTCCACGATAGGCCTCAAAGCGTTCTAAATGTCCGCTTGCAGACTCTACATATAGACTGTTTCAACACTGCTTAATAAAAAGTAAGGTTAAACTCTGTTAGTTGAATGCATATATCAGAAAGAAGTTTCACAGAATGCTTCTGTGTAGTTTTTATTTGTACATATTCCTTTTTCCACGATAGGCCTCATAGCGTTCCAAATGTCCACTTGCAGTTTATACAGAAAGAGTGTTTCAAAATTCCTCAATCAAAAGTAAGGATCAACTCTGTTACTACAATGCACAGATCAGAAAGAAGTTTCACAGAATGCTTCTGTGTAGTTTTTATTTTAACATGTTCCTTTTTCAACGATAGGCTACATAGCGCTCCAAATGTCCACTTGCAGTTCATACAAAAAGAGTGTTTCAAAACTCTTCAATCAAAAGTAACAATAAACTCTGTTAGTTGAATGAACAGATCAGAAAGAAGTTTCACAGAATGCTTCTGCGTAGTTTTTATTTGAAGATATTCCTTTTGCCATGATAGGCCTCAATGCGCTCCAAATGCCCACTTGCAGTTCATAAAGAGTGTTTCAAAACTCCACAATCAAAAGTAAGGTTAAACTCTGTTATTTGAATGCACAGATCAGAGAGAAGTTTCACAGAATGCTTCTGTGTAGTTTTTATTTGAAGATATTCCTCTTTCCACGATATGCCTCATTGCGCTCCAAATGTCCACTTGCAGTTTATACAGAAAGAGTGTTTCAAATCTCCTGAATCAAAAGTATGGTTCAACTCTGTTATTTGAATGCAGAGATCAGAAAGAAGTTTCACAGAATGGCTCTGTGTAGTTTTTATTTGAAGATATTCCTTTTGCCATGATAGGCCTCTGTGCTCTCCAAGTGTCCACTTGCAGTTCATGAAGAAAGAGTGTTTCAAAACTCCACAATCCAAAGTAAGGTTAAACTCTGTTAGTTGAATGCACAGATCAGAAAGAAGTTTCACAGAATGCTTCTGTGTAGTCTTTATTGGAAGGTATTCCTTTTTCTACGATAGACGCAATAGTGCTCCAAATTTCCACTTGCAGTTTATACAGAAAGAGTGTTTCAAAACTCCTCAATCAAAAATAAGGTTCAACTCTGTTAGTTGAATGCACAGATCAGAAAGAAGTCTTACAGAATGCTTCCGCGTTGTTCTTATTTGAAGTTATTCCTTTTTCCACGATAGGCCTCAAAGCGTTCTAAATGTCCGCTTGCAGACTCTACATATAGACTGTTTCAACACTGCTTAATAAAAAGTAAGGTTAAACTCTGTTAGTTGAATGCATATATCAGAAAGAAGTTTCACAGAATGCTTCTGTGTAGTTTTTTTTGGACATATTCCTTTTTCCACGATAGGCCTCATAGCGTTCCAAATGTCCACTTGCAGTTTATACAGAAAGAGTGTTTCAAAATTCCTCAATCAAAAGTAAGGATCAACTCTGTTACTACAATGCACAGATCAGAAAGAAGTTTCACTGAATGCTTCTGTGTAGTTTTTATTTTAAGATGTTCCTTTTTCAACGATAGGCTACATAGCGCTCCAAATGTCCACTTGCAGTTCATACAAAAAGAGTGTTTCAAAACTCTTCAATCAAAAGTAACAATAAACTCTGTTAGTTGAATGCACAGATCAGAAAGAAGTTTCACAGAATGCTTCTGTGTAGTTTTTATTTGAAGATATTCCTTTTGCCATGATAGGCCTCAATGCGCTCCAAGTGTCCACTTGCAGTTCATGAAGAAAGAGTGTTTCAAAACTCCACAATCCAAAGTAAGGTTAAACTCTGTTAGTTGAATGCACAGATCAGAAAGAAGTTTCACAAAATGCTTCTGTGTAGTTTTTATTTGTAGATATTCCTTTTTCTACGATAGACGCAATAGTGCTCCAAATTTCCACTTGCAGTTTATACAGAAAGAGTGTTTCAAAACTCCTCAATCAAAAATCAGGTTAAACTCTGTTAGTTGAATGCATATATCAGAAAGAAGTTTCACAGAATGCTTCTGTGTAGTTTTTATATTAAGATGATCCTTTTTCAACGATAGGCTACATAGCGCTCAAAATGTCCACTTGCAGTTCATACAAAATGAGTGTTTCAAAACTTTTCAATCAAAAGTAACAATAAACTCTGTTAGTTGAATGCACAGATCAGAAAGAAGTTTCACAGAATGCTTCTGTGTAGTTTTTATTTGAAGATATTCCTTTTGCCATGATAGGCCTCAATGCGCTCCAAGTGTCCACTTGCAGTTCATGAAGAAAGAGTGTTTAAAACTCCACAATCCAAAGTAAGGTTAAACTCTGTTAGTTGAATGCACAGATCAGAAAGAAGTTTCAAAGAATGCTTCTGTGTAGTCTTTATTGGAAGGTATTCCTTTTTCTACGATAGACGCAATAGTGCTCCAAATTTCCACTTGCAGTTTATACAGAAAGAGTGTTTCAAAACTCCTCAATCAAAAATAAGGTTCAACTCTGTTAGTTGAATGCACAGATCAGAAAGAAGTCTTACAGAATGCTTCCGCGTTGTTCTTATTTGAAGTTATTCCTTTTTCCACGATAGGCCTCAAAGCGTTCTAAATGTCCGCTTGCAGACTCTACATATAGACTGTTTCAACACTGCTTAATAAAAAGTAAGGTTAAACCCTGTTAGTTGAATGCATATATCAGAAAGAAGTTTCACAGAATGCTTCTGTGTAGTTTTTGTTTCTACATATTTTTTTCCACGATAGGCCTCATAGCGTTCCAAATGTCCACTTGCAGTTTATACAGAAAGAGTGTTTCAAAATTCCTCAATCAAAAGTAAGGATCAACTCTGTTACTACAATGCACAGATCAGAAAGAAGTTTCACAGAATGCTTCTGTGTAGTTTTTATTTTAAGATGTTCCTTTTTCAACGATAGGCTACATAGCGCTCCAAATGTCCACTTGCAGTTCATACAAAAAGAGTGTTTCAAAACTCTTCAATCAAAAGTAACAATAAACTCTGTTAGTTGAATGCACAGATCAGAAAGAAGTTTCACAGAATGCTTCTGTGTAGTTTTTATTTGAAGATATTCCTTTTGCCATGATAGGCCTCAATGCGCTCCAAGTGTCCACTTGCAGTTCATGAAGAAAGAGTGTTTCAAAACTCCACAATCCAAAGTAAGGTTAAACTCTGTTAGCTGAATGCACAGATCAGAAAGAAGTTTCACAAAATGCTTCTGTGTAGTTTTTATTTGTAGATATTCCTTTTTCTACGATAGACGCAATAGTGCTCCAAATTTCCACTTGCAGTTTATACAGAAAGAGTGTTTCAAAACTCCTCAATCAAAAATCAGGTTAAACTCTGTTAGTTGAATGCATATATCAGAAAGAAGTTTCACAGAATGCTTCTGTGTAGTTTTTATATTAAGATGATCCTTTTTCAACGATAGGCTACATAGCGCTCAAAATGTCCACTTGCAGTTCATACAAAATGAGTGTTTCAAAACTTTTCAATCAAAAGTAACAATAAACTCTGTTAGTTGAATGCACAGATCAGAAAGAAGTTTCACAGAATGCTTCTGTGTAGTTTTTATTTGAAGATATTCCTTTTGCCATGATAGGCCTCAATGCGCTCCAAGTGTCCACTTGCAGTTCATGAAGAAAGAGTGTTTCAAAACTCCACAATCCAAAGTAAGGTTAAACTCTGTTAGTTGAATGCACAGATCAGAAAGAAGTTTCAAAGAATGCTTCTGCGTAGTTTTTATTTGAAGATATTCCTTTTGCCATGATAGGCCTCAATGCGCTCCAAATGCCAACTTGCAGTTCATAAAGAAAGAGTGTTTCAAAACTCCACAATCAAAAGTAAGGTTAAACTCTGGTATTTGAATGCACAGATCAGAGAGAAGTTTCACAGAATGCTTCTGTGTAGTTTTTATTTGAAGATATTCCTCTTTCCACGATATGCCTCATTGCGCTCCAAATGTCCATTTGCAGTTTATACAGAAAGAGTGTTTCAAATCTCCTAAATCAAAAGTATGGTTCAACTCTGTTAGTTGAATGCAGAGATCAGAAAGAAGTTTCACAGAATGGTTCTGTGTAGTTTTCATTTGAAGATATTCCTTTTGCCATGATAGGCCTCTGTGCTCTCCAAATGTCCACTTGCAGTTCATGAAGAAAGAGTGTTTCAAAACTCCACAATCCAAAGTAAGGTTAAACTCTGTTAGTTGAATGCACAGATCAGAAAGAAGTTTCACAGAATGCTTCTGTGTAGTCTTTATTGGAAGGTATTCCTTTTTCTACGATAGACGCAATAGTGCTCCAAATTTCCACTTGCAGTTTATACAGAAAGAGTGTTTCAAAACTCCTCAATCAAAAATAAGGTTCAACTCTGTTAGTTGAATGCACAGATCAGAAAGAAGTCTTACAGAATGCTTCCGCGTTGTTCTTATTTGAAGTTATTCCTTTTTCCACGATAGGCCTCAAAGCGTTCTAAATGTCCGCTTGCAGACTCTACATATAGACTGTTTCAACACTGCTTAATAAAAAGTAAGGTTAAACCCTGTTAGTTGAATGCATATATCAGAAAGAAGTTTCACAGAATGCTTCTGTGTAGTTTTTATTTCTACATATTCCTTTTTCCACGATAGGCCTCATAGCGTTCCAAATGTCCACTTGCAGTTTATACAGAAAGAGTGTTTCAAAATTCCTCAATCAAAAGTAAGGATCAACTCTGTTACTACAATGCACAGATCAGAAAGAAGTTTCACAGAATGCTTCTGTGTAGTTTTTATTTTAAGATGTTCCTTTTTCAACGATAGGCTACATAGCGCTCCAAATGTCCATTTGCAGTTCATACAAAAAGAGTGTTTCAAACCTCTTCAATCAAAAATAACAATAAACTCTGTTAGTTGAATGCACAGATCAGAAAGAAGTTTCACAGAATGCTTCTGTGTAGTTTTTATTTGAAGATATTCCTTTTGCCATGATAGGCCTCAATGCGCTCCAAGTGTCCACTTGCAGTTCATGAAGAAAGAGTGTTTCAAAACTCCACAATCCAAAGTAAGGTTAAACTCTGTTAGTTGAATGCACAGATCAGAAAGAAGTTTCACAAAATGCTTCTGTGTAGTTTTTATTTGTAGATATTCCTTTTTCTACAATAGACGCAATAGTGCTCCAAATTTCCACTTGCAGTTTATACAGAAAGAGTGTTTCAAAACTCCTCAATCAAAAATCAGGTTAAACTCTGTTAGTTGAATGCATATATCAGAAAGAAGTTTCACAGAATGCTTCTGTGTAGTTTTTATATTAAGATGATCCTTTTTCAACGATAGGCTACATAGCGCTCAAAATGTCCACTTGCAGTTCATACAAAATGAGTGTTTCAAAACTTTTCAATCAAAAGTAACAATAAACTCTGTTAGTTGAATGCACAGATCAGAAAGAAGTTTCACAGAATGCTTCTGTGTAGTTTTTATTTGAAGATATTCCTTTTGCCATGATAGGCCTCAATGCGCTCCAAGTGTCCACTTGCAGTTCATGAAGAAAGAGTGTTTCAAAACTCCACAATCCAAAGTAAGGTTAAACTCTGTTAGTTGAATGCACAGATCAGAAAGAAGTTTCAAAGAATGCTTCTGCGTAGTTTTTATTTGAAGATATTCCTTTTGCCATGATAGGCCTCAATGCGCTCCAAATGCCAACTTGCAGTTCATAAAGAAAGAGTGTTTCAAAACTCCACAATCAAAAGTAAGGTTAAACTCTGGTATTTGAATGCACAGATCAGAGAGAAGTTTCACAGAATGCTTCTGTGTAGTTTTTATTTGAAGATATTCCTCTTTCCACGATATGCCTCATTGCGCTCCAAATATCCATTTGCAGTTTATACAGAAAGAGTGTTTCAAATCTCCTGAATCAAAAGTATGGTTCAACTCTGTTAGTTGAATGCAGAGATCAGAAAGAAGTTTCACAGAATGGTTCTGTGTAGTTTTCATTTGAAGATATTCCTTTTGCCATGATAGGCCTCTGTGCTCTCCAAATGTCCACTTGCAGTTCATGAAGAAAGAGTGTTTCAAAACTCCACAATCCAAAGTAAGGTTAAACTCTGTTAGTTGAATGCACAGATCAGAAAGAAGTTTCACAGAATGCTTCTGTGTAGTCTTTATTGGAAGGTATTCCTTTTTCTACGATAGACGCAATAGTGCTCCAAATTTCCACTTGCAGTTTATACAGAAAGAGTGTTTCAAAACTCCTCAATCAAAAATAAGGTTCAACTCTGTTAGTTGAATGCACAGATCAGAAAGAAGTCTTACAGAATGCTTCCGCGTTGTTCTTATTTGAAGTTATTCCTTTTTCCACGATAGGCCTCAAAGCGTTCTAAATGTCCGCTTGCAGACTCTACATATAGACTGTTTCAACACTGCTTAATAAAAAGTAAGGTTAAACCCTGTTAGTTGAATGCATATATCAGAAAGAAGTTTCACAGAATGCTTCTGTGTAGTTTTTATTTCTACATATTCCTTTTTCCACGATAGGCCTCATAGCGTTCCAAATGTCCACTTGCAGTTTATACAGAAAGAGTGTTTCAAAATTCCTCAATCAAAAGTAAGGATCAAGTCTGTTACTACAATGCACAGATCAGAAAGAAGTTTCACAGAATGCTTCTGTGTAGTTTTTATTTTAAGATGTTCCTTTTTCAACGATAGGCTACATAGCGCTCCAAATGTCCACTTGCAGTTCATACAAAAAGAGTGTTTCAAAACTCTTCAATCAAAAGTAACAATAAACTCTGTTAGTTGAATGCACAGATCAGAAAGAAGTTTCACAGAATGCTTCTGTGTAGTTTTTATTTGAAGATATTCCTTTTGCCATGATAGGCCTCAATGCGCTCCAAGTGTCCACTTGCAGTTCATGAAGAAAGAGTGTTTCAAAACTCCACAATCCAAAGTAAGGTTAAACTCTGTTAGTTGAATGCACAGATCAGAAAGAAGTTTCACAAAATGCTTCTGTGTAGTTTTTATTTGTAGATATTCCTTTTTCTACGATAGACGCAATAGTGCTCCAAATTTCCACTTGCAGTTTATACAGAAAGAGTGTTTCAAAACTCCTCAATCAAAAATCAGGTTAAACTCTGTTAGTTGAATGCATATATCAGAAAGAAGTTTCACAGAATGCTTCTGTGTAGTTTTTATATTAAGATGATCCTTTTTCAACGATAGGCTACATAGCGCTCAAAATGTCCACTTGCAGTTCATACAAAATGAGTGTTTCAAAACTTTTCAATCAAAAGTAACAATAAACTCTGTTAGTTGAATGCACAGATCAGAAAGAAGTTTCACAGAATGCTTCTGTGTAGTTTTTATTTGAAGATATTCCTTTTGCCATGATAGGCCTCAATGCGCTCCAAGTGTCCACTTGCAGTTCATGAAGAAAGAGTGTTTCAAAACTCCACAATCCAAAGTAAGGTTAAACTCTGTTAGTTGAATGCACAGATCAGAAAGAAGTTTCAAAGAATGCTTCTGCGTAGTTTTTATTTGAAGATATTCTTTTTGCCATGATAGGCCTCAATGCGCTCCAAATGCCAACTTGCAGTTCATAAAGAAAGAGTGTTTCAAAACTCCACAATCAAAAGTAAGGTTAAACTCTGGTATTTGAATGCACAGATCAGAGAGAAGTTTCACAGAATGCTTCTGTGTAGTTTTTATTTGAAGATATTCCTCTTTCCACGATATGCCTCATTGCGCTCCAAATGTCAACTTGCAGTTTATACAGAAAGAGTGTTTCAAAACTGCTCAATCAAAAGTAAGGTTCAACTCTGTTAGTTGAAGGCACAGATCAGAAAGAAGTTTCACAGAATGCTTCTGTGTAGTTTTTATTGGAAGTTATTCCTTTTTCTACGATAGACGCAATAGTGCTCCAAATTTCCACTTGCAGTTTATACAGAAAGAGTGTTTCAAAACTCCTCAATCAAAAATAAGGTTCATCTCTGTTAGTTGAAGGAACAGATCAGAAAGAAGTCTTACAGAATGCTTCCGCGTTGTTCTTATTTGAAGTTATTCCTTTTTCCACGATAGGCCTCAAAGCGTTCTAAATGTCAGCTTGCAGATTCTACATATAGACTGTTTCAACCCTGCTTAATAAAAAGTAAGGTTAAACTCTGTTAGTTGAATGCATATATGAGAAAGAAGTTTCACAGAATGCTTCTGTGTAGTTTTTATTTGTACATATTCCTTTTTCCACGATAGGCCTCATAGCGTTCCAAATGTCCACTTGCAGTTTATACAGAAAGAGTGTTTCAAAATTCCTCAATCAAAAGCAAGGTTCAACTCTTTTACTACAATGCACAGATCAGAAAGAAGTTTCACAGAATGCTTCTGTGTAGTTTTTATTTTAAGATGTTCCTTTTTCAACGATAGGCTACATAGCGCTCCAAATGTCCACTTGCAGTTCATAAAAAAAGAGTGTTTCAAAACTCTTCAATCAAAAGTAACAATAAACTCTGTTAGTTGAATGCACAGATCAGAAAGAAGTTTCACAGAATGCTTCTGCGTAGTTTTTATTTGAAGATATTCCTTTTGCCATGATAGGCCTCAATGCGCTCCAAATGCCCACTTGCAGTTCATAAAGAGTGTTTCAAAACTCCACAATCAAAATAAGGTTAAACTCTGTTATTTGAATGCACAGATCAGAGAGAAGTTTCACAGAATGCTTCTGTGTAGTTTTTATTTGAAGATATTCCTCTTTCCACGATATGCCTCATTGCGCTCCAAATGTCCACTTGCAGTTTATACAGAAAGAGTGTTTCAAATCTCCTGAATCAAAAGTATGGTTCAACTCTGTTATTTGAATGCAGAGATCAGAAAGAAGTTTCACAGAATGGCTCTGTGTAGTTTTTATTTGAAGATATTCCTTTTGCCATGATAGGCCTCTGTGCTCTCCAAGTGTCCACTTGCAGTTCATGAAGAAAGAGTGTTTCAAAACTCCACAATCCAAAGTAAGGTTAAACTCTGTTAGTTGAATGCACAGATCAGAAAGAAGTTTCACAGAATGCTTCTGTGTAGTCTTTATTGGAAGGTATTCCTTTTTCTACGATAGACGCAATAGTGCTCCAAATTTCCACTTGCAGTTTATACAGAAAGAGTGTTTCAAAACTCCTCAATCAAAAATAAGGTTCAACTCTGTTAGTTGAATGCACAGATCAGAAAGAAGTCTTACAGAATGCTTCCGCGTTGTTATTTGAAGTTATTCCTTTTTCCACGATAGGCCTCAAAGCGTTCTAAATGTCCGCTTGCAGACTCTACATATAGACTGTTTCAACACTGCTTAATAAAAAGTAAGGTTAAACTCTGTTAGTTGAATGCATATATCAGAAAGAAGTTTCACAGAATGCTTCTGTGTAGTTTTTATTTGTACATATTCCTTTTTCCACGATAGGCCTCATAGCGTTCCAAATGTCCACTTGCAGTTTATACAGAAAGAGTGTTTCAAAATTCCTCAATCAAAAGTAAGGATCAACTCTGTTACTACAATGCACAGATCAGAAAGAAGTTTCACAGAATGCTTCTGTGTAGTTTTTATTTTAACATGTTCCTTTTTCAACGATAGGCTACATAGCGCTCCAAATGTCCACTTGCAGTTCATACAAAAAGAGTGTTTCAAAACTCTTCAATCAAAAGTAACAATAAACTCTGTTAGTTGAATGAACAGATCAGAAAGAAGTTTCACAGAATGCTTCTGCGTAGTTTTTATTTGAAGATATTCCTTGTGCCATGATAGGCCTCAATGCGCTCCAAATGCCCACTTGCAGTTCATAAAGAGTGTTTCAAAACTCCACAATCAAAAGTAAGGTTAAACTCTGTTATTTGAATGCACAGATCAGAGAGAAGTTTCACAGAATGCTTCTGTGTAGTTTTTATTTGAAGATATTCCTCTTTCCACGATATGCCTCATTGCGCTCCAAATGTCCACTTGCAGTTTATACAGAAAGAGTGTTTCAAATCTCCTGAATCAAAAGTATGGTTCAACTCTGTTATTTGAATGCAGAGATCAGAAAGAAGTTTCACAGAATGGCTCTGTGTAGTTTTTATTTGAAGATATTCCTTTTGCCATGATAGGCCTCTGTGCTCTCCAAGTGTCCACTTGCAGTTCATGAAGAAAGAGTGTTTCAAAACTCCACAATCCAAAGTAAGGTTAAACTCTGTTAGTTGAATGCACAGATCAGAAAGAAGTTTCACAGAATGCTTCTGTGTAGTCTTTATTGGAAGGTATTCCTTTTTCTACGATAGACGCAATAGTGCTCCAAATTTCCACTTGCAGTTTATACAGAAAGAGTGTTTCAAAACTCCTCAATCAAAAATAAGGTTCAACTCTGTTAGTTGAATGCACAGATCAGAAAGAAGTCTTACAGAATGCTTCCGCGTTGTTCTTATTTGAAGTTATTCCTTTTTCCACGATAGGCCTCAAAGCGTTCTAAATGTCCGCTTGCAGACTCTACATATAGACTGTTTCAACACTGCTTAATAAAAAGTAAGGTTAAACTCTGTTAGTTGAATGCATATATCAGAAAGAAGTTTCACAGAATGCTTCTGTGTAGTTTTTTTTGGACATATTCCTTTTTCCACGATAGGCCTCATAGCGTTCCAAATGTCCACTTGCAGTTTATACAGAAAGAGTGTTTCAAAATTCCTCAATCAAAAGTAAGGATCAACTCTGTTACTACAATGCACAGATCAGAAAGAAGTTTCACTGAATGCTTCTGTGTAGTTTTTATTTTAAGATGTTCCTTTTTCAACGATAGGCTACATAGCGCTCCAAATGTCCACTTGCAGTTCATACAAAAAGAGTGTTTCAAAACTCTTCAATCAAAAGTAACAATAAACTCTGTTAGTTGAATGCACAGATCAGAAAGAAGTTTCACAGAATGCTTCTGTGTAGTTTTTATTTGAAGATATTCCTTTTGCCATGATAGGCCTCAATGCGCTCCAAGTGTCCACTTGCAGTTCATGAAGAAAGAGTGTTTCAAAACTCCACAATCCAAAGTAAGGTTAAACTCTGTTAGTTGAATGCACAGATCAGAAAGAAGTTTCACAAAATGCTTCTGTGTAGTTTTTATTTGTAGATATTCCTTTTTCTACGATAGACGCAATAGTGCTCCAAATTTCCACTTGCAGTTTATACAGAAAGAGTGTTTCAAAACTCCTCAATCAAAAATCAGGTTAAACTCTGTTAGTTGAATGCATATATCAGAAAGAAGTTTCACAGAATGCTTCTGTGTAGTTTTTATATTAAGATGATCCTTTTTCAACGATAGGCTACATAGCGCTCAAAATGTCCCCTTGCAGTTCATACAAAATGAGTGTTTCAAAACTTTTCAATCAAAAGTAACAATAAACTCTGTTAGTTGAATGCACAGATCAGAAAGAAGTTTCACAGAATGCTTCTGTGTAGTTTTTATTTGAAGATATTCCTTTTGCCATGATAGGCCTCAATGCGCTCCAAGTGTCCACTTGCAGTTCATGAAGAAAGAGTGTTTAAAACTCCACAATCCAAAGTAAGGTTAAACTCTGTTAGTTGAATGCACAGATCAGAAAGAAGTTTCAAAGAATGCTTCTGTGTAGTCTTTATTGGAAGGTATTCCTTTTTCTACGATAGACGCAATAGTGCTCCAAATTTCCACTTGCAGTTTATACAGAAAGAGTGTTTCAAAACTCCTCAATCAAAAATAAGGTTCAACTCTGTTAGTTGAATGCACAGATCAGAAAGAAGTCTTACAGAATGCTTCCGCGTTGTTCTTATTTGAAGTTATTCCTTTTTCCACGATAGGCCTCAAAGCGTTCTAAATGTCCGCTTGCAGACTCTACATATAGACTGTTTCAACACTGCTTAATAAAAAGTAAGGTTAAACCCTGTTAGTTGAATGCATATATCAGAAAGAAGTTTCACAGAATGCTTCTGTGTAGTTTTTATTTCTACATATTTTTTTCCACGATACGCCTCATAGCGTTCCAAATGTCCACTTGCAGTTTATACAGAAAGAGTGTTTCAAAATTCCTCAATCAAAAGTAAGGATCAACTCTGTTACTACAATGCACAGATCAGAAAGAAGTTTCACAGAATGCTTCTGTGTAGTTTTTATTTTAAGATGTTCCTTTTTCAACGATAGGCTACATAGCGCTCCAAATGTCCACTTGCAGTTCATACAAAAAGAGTGTTTCAAAACTCTTCAATCAAAAGTAACAATAAACTCTGTTAGTTGAATGCACAGATCAGAAAGAAGTTTCACAGAATGCTTCTGTGTAGTTTTTATTTGAAGATATTCCTTTTGCCATGATAGGCCTCAATGCGCTCCAAGTGTCCACTTGCAGTTCATGAAGAAAGAGTGTTTCAAAACTCCACAATCCAAAGTAAGGTTAAACTCTGTTAGCTGAATGCACAGATCAGAAAGAAGTTTCACAAAATGCTTCTGTGTAGTTTTTATTTGTAGATATTCCTTTTTCTACGATAGACGCAATAGTGCTCCAAATTTCCACTTGCAGTTTATACAGAAAGAGTGTTTCAAAACTCCTCAATCAAAAATCAGGTTAAACTCTGTTAGTTGAATGCATATATCAGAAAGAAGTTTCACAGAATGCTTCTGTGTAGTTTTTATATTAAGATGATCCTTTTTCAACGATAGGCTACATAGCGCTCAAAATGTCCACTTGCAGTTCATACAAAATGAGTGTTTCAAAACTTTTCAATCAAAAGTAACAATAAACTCTGTTAGTTGAATGCACAGATCAGAAAGAAGTTTCACAGAATGCTTCTGTGTAGTTTTTATTTGAAGATATTCCTTTTGCCATGATAGGCCTCAATGCGCTCCAAGTGTCCACTTGCAGTTCATGAAGAAAGAGTGTTTCAAAACTCCACAATCCAAAGTAAGGTTAAACTCTGTTAGTTGAATGCACAGATCAGAAAGAAGTTTCAAAGAATGCTTCTGCGTAGTTTTTATTTGAAGATATTCCTTTTGCCATGATAGGCCTCAATGCGCTCCAAATGCCAACTTGCAGTTCATAAAGAAAGAGTGTTTCAAAACTCCACAATCAAAAGTAAGGTTAAACTCTGGTATTTGAATGCACAGATCAGAGAGAAGTTTCACAGAATGCTTCTGTGTAGTTTTTATTTGAAGATATTCCTCTTTCCACGATATGCCTCATTGCGCTCCAAATGTCAACTTGCAGTTTATACAGAAAGAGTGTTTCAAAACTGCTCAATCAAAAGTAAGGTTCAACTCTGTTAGTTGAAGGCACAGATCAGAAAGAAGTTTCACAGAATGCTTCTGTGTAGTTTTTATTGGAAGTTATTCCTTTTTCTACGATAGACGCAATAGTGCTCCAAATTTCCACTTGCAGTTTATACAGAAAGAGTGTTTCAAAACTCCTCAATCAAAAATAAGGTTCATCTCTGTTAGTTGAAGGAACAGATCAGAAAGAAGTCTTACAGAATGCTTCCGCGTTGTTCTTATTTGAAGTTATTCCTTTTTCCACGATAGGCCTCAAAGCGTTCTAAATGTCCGCTTGCAGATTCTACATATAGACTGTTTCAACACTGCTTAATATAAAGTAAGGTTAAACTCGGTTAGTTGAATGCACATATCAGAAAGAAGTTTCACAGAATGCTTTTGTGTAGTTTTTATTTGTACATATTCTTTTTCCACGATAGGCCTCATAGCGTTCCAAATGTCCACTTGCAGTTTATACAGAAAGAGTGTTTCAAAATTCCTCAATCAAAAGTAAGGTTCAACTCTTTTACTACAATGCACAGATCAGAAAGAAGTTTCACAGAATGCTTCTGTGTAGTTTTTACTTTAAGATGTTCCTTTTTCAACGATAGGCTACATAGCGCTCCAAATGTCCACCTGCAGTTCATAAAAAAAGAGTGTTTCAAAACTCTTCAATCAAAAGTAACAATAAACTCTGTTAGTTGAATGCACAGATCAGAAAGAAGTTTCACAGAATGCTTCTGCGTAGTTTTTATTTGAAGATATTCCTTTTGCCATGATAGGCCTCAATGCGCTCCAAATGCCCACTTGCAGTTCATAAAGAAAGAGTGTTTCAAAACTCCACAATCAAAAGTAAGGTTAAACTCTGTTATTTGAATGCACAGATCAGAGAGAAGTTTCACAGAATGCTTCTGTGTAGTTTTTATTTGAAGATATTCCTCTTTCCACGATATGCCACATTGCGCTCCAAATGTCCACTTGCAGTTTATACAGAAAGAGTGTTTCAAATCTCCTGAATCAAAAGTATGGTTCAACTCTGTTAGTTGAATGCAGAGATCAGAAAGAAGTTTCACAGAATGGTTCTGTGTAGTTTTTATTTGAAGATATTCCTTTTGCCATGATAGGCCTCTGTGCTCTCCAAGTGTCCACTTGCAGTTCATGAAGAAAGAGTGTTTCAAAATTCCACAATCCAAAGTAAGGTTAAACTCTGTTAGTTGAATGCACAGATCAGAAAGAAGTTTCACAGAATGCTTCTGTGTAGTCTTTATTGGAAGGTATTCCTTTTTCTACGATAGACGCAATAGTGCTCCAAATTTCCACTTGCAGTTTATACAGAAAGAGTGTTTCAAAACTCCTCAATCAAAAATAAGGTTCAACTCTGTTAGTTGAATGCACAGATCAGAAAGAAGTCTTACAGAATGCTTCCGCGTTGTTATTTGAAGTTATTCCTTTTTCCACGATAGGCCTCAAAGCGTTCTAAATGTCCGCTTGCAGACTCTACATATAGACTGTTTCAACACTGCTTAATAAAAAGTAAGGTTAAACTCTGTTAGTTGAATGCATATATCAGAAAGAAGTTTCACAGAATGCTTCTGTGTAGTTATTTGTACATATTCCTTTTTCCACGATAGGCCTCATAGCGTTCCAAATGTCCACTTGCAGTTTATACAGAAAGAGTGTTTCAAAATTCCTCAATCAAAAGTAAGGATCAACTCTGTTACTACAATGCACAGATCAGAAAGAAGTTTCACAGAATGCTTCTGTGTAGTTTTTATTTTAACATGTTCCTTTTTCAACGATAGGCTACATAGCGCTCCAAATGTCCACTTGCAGTTCATACAAAAAGAGTGTTTCAAAACTCTTCAATCAAAAGTAACAATAAACTCTGTTAGTTGAATGCACAGATCAGAAAGAAGTTTCACAGAATGCTTCTGCGTAGTTTTTATTTGAAGATATTCCTTTTGCCATGATAGGCCTCAATGCGCTCCAAATGCCAATTTGCAGTTCATACAGAGTGTTTCAAAACTCCACAATCAAAAGTAAGGTTAAACTCTGTTATTTGAATGCACAGATCAGAGAGAAGTTTCACAGAATGCTTCTGTGTAGTTTTTATTTGTAGATATTCCTTTTTCTACGATAGACGCAATAGTGCTCCAAATTTCCACTTGCAGTTTATACAGAAAGAGTGTTTCAAAACTCCTCAATCAAAAATCAGGTTAAACTCTGTTAGTTGAATGCATATATCAGAAAGAAGTTTCACAGAATGCTTCTGTGTAGTTTTTATATTAAGATGATCCTTTTTCAACGATAGGCTACATAGCGCTCAAAATGTCCACTTGCAGTTCATACAAAATGAGTGTTTCAAAACTTTTCAATCAAAAGTAACAATAAACTCTGTTAGTTGAATGCACAGATCAGAAAGAAGTTTCACAGAATGCTTCTGTGTAGTTTTTATTTGAAGATATTCCTTTTGCCATGATAGGCCTCAATGCGCTCCAAGTGTCCACTTGCAGTTCATGAAGAAAGAGTGTTTCAAAACTCCACAATCCAAAGTAAGGTTAAACTCTGTTAGTTGAATGCACAGATCAGAAAGAAGTTTCAAAGAATGCTTCTGCGTAGTTTTTATTTGAAGATATTCCTTTTGCCATGATAGGCCTCAATGCGCTCCAAATGCCAACTTGCAGTTCATAAAGAAAGAGTGTTTCAAAACTCCACAATCAAAAGTAAGGTTAAACTCTGGTATTTGAATGCACAGATCAGAGAGAAGTTTCACAGAATGCTTCCGTGTAGTTTTTATTTGAAGATATTCCTCTTTCCACGATATGCCTCATTGCGCTCCAAATGTCCATTTGCAGTTTATACAGAAAGAGTGTTTCAAATCTCCTGAATCAAAAGTATGGTTCAACTCTGTTAGTTGAATGCAGAGATCAGAAAGAAGTTTCACAGAATGGTTCTGTGTAGTTTTCATTTGAAGATATTCCTTTTGCCATGATAGGCCTCTGTGCTCTCCAAATGTCCACTTGCAGTTCATGAAGAAAGAGTGTTTCAAAACTCCACAATCCAAAGTAAGGTTAAACTCTGTTAGTTGAATGCACAGATCAGAAAGAAGTTTCACAGAATGCTTCTGTGTAGTCTTTATTGGAAGGTATTCCTTTTTCTACGATAGACGCAATAGTGCTCCAAATTTCCACTTGCAGTTTATACAGAAAGAGTGTTTCAAAACTCCTCAATCAAAAATAAGGTTCAACTCTGTTAGTTGAATGCACAGATCAGAAAGAAGTCTTACAGAATGCTTCCGCGTTGTTCTTATTTGAAGTTATTCCTTTTTCCACGATAGGCCTCAAAGCGTTCTAAATGTCCGCTTGCAGACTCTACATATAGACTGTTTCAACACTGCTTAATAAAAAGTAAGGTTAAACTCTGTTAGTTGAATGCATATATCAGAAAGAAGTTTCACAGAATGCTTCTGTGTAGTTTTTTTTGGACATATTCCTTTTTCCACGATAGGCCTCATAGCGTTCCAAATGTCCACTTGCAGTTTATACAGAAAGAGTGTTTCAAAATTCCTCAATCAAAAGGATCAACTCTGTTACTACACTGCACAGATCAGAAAGAAGTTTCACTGAATGCTTCTGTGTAGTTTTTATTTTAAGATGTTCCTTTTTCAACGATAGGCTACATAGCGCTCCAAATGTCCACTTGCAGTTCATACAAAAAGAGTGTTTCAAAACTCTTCAATCAAAAGTAACAATAAACTCTGTTAGTTGAATGCACAGATCAGAAAGAAGTTTCACAGAATGCTTCTGTGTAGTTTTTATTTGAAGATATTCCTTTTGCCATGATAGGCCTCAATGCGCTCCAAGTGTCCACTTGCAGTTCATGAAGAAAGAGTGTTTCAAAACTCCACAATCCAAAGTAAGGTTAAACTCTGTTAGTTGAATGCACAGATCAGAAAGAAGTTTCACAGAATGCTTCTGTGTAGTCTTTATTGGAAGGTATTCCTTTTTCTACGATAGACGCAATAGTGCTCCAAATTTCCACTTGCAGTTTATACAGAAAGAGTGTTTCAAAACTCCTCAATCAAAAATAAGGTTCAACTCTGTTAGTTGAATGCACAGATCAGAAAGAAGTCTTACAGAATGCTTCCGCGTTGTTCTTATTTGAAGTTATTCCTTTTTCCACGATAGGCCTCAAAGCGTTCTAAATGTCCGCTTGCAGACTCTACATATAGACTGTTTCAACACTGCTTAATAAAAAGTAAGGTTAAACCCTGTTAGTTGAATGCATATATCAGAAAGAAGTTTCACAGAATGCTTCTGTGTAGTTTTTATTTCTACATATTCCTTTTTCCACGATAGGCCTCATAGCGTTCCAAATGTCCACTTGCAGTTTATACAGAAAGAGTGTTTCAAAATTCCTCAATCAAAAGTAAGGATCAACTCTGTTACTACAATGCACAGATCAGAAAGAAGTTTCACAGAATGCTTCTGTGTAGTTTTTATTTTCAGATGTTCCTTTTTCAACGATAGGCTACATAGCGCTCCAAATGTCCACTTGCAGTTCATACAAAAAGAGTGTTTCAAAACTCTTCAATCAAAAGTAACAATAAACTCTGTTAGTTGAATGCACAGATCAGAAAGAAGTTTCACAGAATGCTTCTGTGTAGTTTTTATTTGAAGATATTCCTTTTGCCATGATAGGCCTCAATGCGCTCCAAGTGTCCACTTGCAGTTCATGAAGAAAGAGTGTTTCAAAACTCCACAATCCAAAGTAAGGTTAAACTCTGTTAGTTGAATGCACAGATCAGAAAGAAGTTTCACAAAATGCTTCTGTGTAGTTTTTATTTGTAGATATTCCTTTTTCTACGATAGACGCAATAGTGCTCCAAATTTCCACTTGCAGTTTATACAGAAAGAGTGTTTCAAAACTCCTCAATCAAAAATCAGGTTAAACTCTGTTAGTTGAATGCATATATCAGAAAGAAGTTTCACAGAATGCTTCTGTGTAGTTTTTATATTAAGATGATCCTTTTTCAACGATAGGCTACATAGCGCTCAAAATGTCCACTTGCAGTTCATACAAAATGAGTGTTTCAAAACTTTTCAATCAAAAGTAACAATAAACTCTGTTAGTTGAATGCACAGATCAGAAAGAAGTTTCACAGAATGCTTCTGTGTAGTTTTTATTTGAAGATATTCCTTTTGCCATGATAGGCCTCAATGCGCTCCAAGTGTCCACTTGCAGTTCATGAAGAAAGAGTGTTTCAAAACTCCACAATCCAAAGTAAGGTTAAACTCTGTTAGTTGAATGCACAGATCAGAAAGAAGTTTCAAAGAATGCTTCTGCGTAGTTTTTATTTGAAGATATTCCTTTTGCCATGATAGGCCTCAATGCGCTCCAAATGCCAACTTGCAGTTCATAAAGAAAGAGTGTTTCAAAACTCCACAATCAAAAGTAAGGTTAAACTCTGGTATTTGAATGCACAGATCAGAGAGAAGTTTCACAGAATGCTTCCGTGTAGTTTTTATTTGAAGATATTCCTCTTTCCACGATAAGCCTCATTGCGCTCCAAATGTCCATTTGCAGTTTATACAGAAAGAGTGTTTCAAATCTCCTGAATCAAAAGTATGGTTCAACTCTGTTAGTTGAATGCAGAGATCAGAAAGAAGTTTCACAGAATGGTTCTGTGTAGTTTTCATTTGAAGATATTCCTTTTGCCATGATAGGCCTCTGTGCTCTCCAAATGTCCACTTGCAGTTCATGAAGAAAGAGTGTTTCAAAACTCCACAATCCAAAGTAAGGTTAAACTCTGTTAGTTGAATGCACAGATCAGAAAGAAGTTTCACAGAATGCTTCTGTGTAGTCTTTATTGGAAGGTATTCCTTTTTCTACGATAGACGCAATAGTGCTCCAAATTTCCACTTGCAGTTTATACAGAAAGAGTGTTTCAAAACTCCTCAATCAAAAATAAGGTTCAACTCTGTTAGTTGAATGCACAGATCAGAAAGAAGTCTTACAGAATGCTTCCGCGTTGTTCTTATTTGAAGTTATTCCTTTTTCCACGATAGGCCTCAAAGCGTTCTAAATGTCCGCTTGCAGACTCTACATATAGACTGTTTCAACACTGCTTAATAAAAAGTAAGGTTAAACTCTGTTAGTTGAATGCATATATCAGAAAGAAGTTTCACAGAATGCTTCTGTGTAGTTTTTTTTGGACATATTCCTTTTTCCACGATAGGCCTCATAGCGTTCCAAATGTCCACTTGCAGTTTATACAGAAAGAGTGTTTCAAAATTCCTCAATCAAAAGTAAGGATCAACTCTGTTACTACAATGCACAGATCAGAAAGAAGTTTCACTGAATGCTTCTGTGTAGTTTTTATTTTAAGATGTTCCTTTTTCAACGATAGGCTACATAGCGCTCCAAATGTCCACTTGCAGTTCATACAAAAAGAGTGTTTCAAAACTCTTCAATCAAAAGTAACAATAAACTCTGTTAGTTGAATGCACAGATCAGAAAGAAGTTTCACAGAATGCTTCTGTGTAGTTTTTATTTGAAGATATTCCTTTTGCCATGATAGGCCTCAATGCGCTCCAAGTGTCCACTTGCAGTTCATGAAGAAAGAGTGTTTCAAAACTCCACAATCCAAAGTAAGGTTAAACTCTGTTAGTTGAATGCACAGATCAGAAAGAAGTTTCACAGAATGCTTCTGTGTAGTCTTTATTGGAAGGTATTCCTTTTTCTACGATAGACGCAATAGTGCTCCAAATTTCCACTTGCAGTTTATACAGAAAGAGTGTTTCAAAACTCCTCAATCAAAAATAAGGTTCAACTCTGTTAGTTGAATGCACAGATCAGAAAGAAGTCTTACAGAATGCTTCCGCGTTGTTCTTATTTGAAGTTATTCCTTTTTCCACGATAGGCCTCAAAGCGTTCTAAATGTCCGCTTGCAGACTCTACATATAGACTGTTTCAACACTGCTTAATAAAAAGTAAGGTTAAACCCTGTTAGTTGAATGCATATATCAGAAAGAAGTTTCACAGAATGCTTCTGTGTAGTTTTTATTTCTACATATTCCTTTTTCCACGATAGGCCTCATAGCGTTCCAAATGTCCACTTGCAGTTTATACAGAAAGAGTGTTTCAAAATTCCTCAATCAAAAGTAAGGATCAACTCTGTTACTACAATGCACAGATCAGAAAGAAGTTTCACAGAATGCTTCTGTGTAGTTTTTATTTTCAGATGTTCCTTTTTCAACGATAGGCTACATAGCGCTCCAAATGTCCACTTGCAGTTCATACAAAAAGAGTGTTTCAAAACTCTTCAATCAAAAGTAACAATAAACTCTGTTAGTTGAATGCACAGATCAGAAAGAAGTTTCACAGAATGCTTCTGTGTAGTTTTTATTTGAAGATATTCCTTTTGCCATGATAGGCCTCAATGCGCTCCAAGTGTCCACTTGCAGTTCATGAAGAAAGAGTGTTTCAAAACTCCACAATCCAAAGTAAGGTTAAACTCTGTTAGTTGAATGCACAGATCAGAAAGAAGTTTCACAAAATGCTTCTGTGTAGTTTTTATTTGTAGATATTCCTTTTTCTACGATAGACGCAATAGTGCTCCAAATTTCCACTTGCAGTTTATACAGAAAGAGTGTTTCAAAACTCCTCAATCAAAAATCAGGTTAAACTCTGTTAGTTGAATGCATATATCAGAAAGAAGTTTCACAGAATGCTTCTGTGTAGTTTTTATATTAAGATGATCCTTTTTCAACGATAGGCTACATAGCGCTCAAAATGTCCACTTGCAGTTCATACAAAATGAGTGTTTCAAAACTTTTCAATCAAAAGTAACAATAAACTCTGTTAGTTGAATGCACAGATCAGAAAGAAGTTTCACAGAATGCTTCTGTGTAGTTTTTATTTGAAGATATTCCTTTTGCCATGATAGGCCTCAATGCGCTCCAAGTGTCCACTTGCAGTTCATGAAGAAAGAGTGTTTCAAAACTCCACAATCCAAAGTAAGGTTAAACTCTGTTAGTTGAATGCACAGATCAGAAAGAAGTTTCAAAGAATGCTTCTGCGTAGTTTTTATTTGAAGATATTCCTTTTGCCATGATAGGCCTCAATGCGCTCCAAATGCCAACTTGCAGTTCATAAAGAAAGAGTGTTTCAAAACTCCACAATCAAAAGTAAGGTTAAACTCTGGTATTTGAATGCACAGATCAGAGAGAAGTTTCACAGAATGCTTCTGTGTAGTTTTTATTTGAAGATATTCCTCTTTCCACGATACGCCTCATTGCGCTCCAAATGTCCATTTGCAGTTTATACAGAAAGAGTGTTTCAAATCTCCTGAATCAAAAGTATGGTTCAACTCTGTTAGTTGAATGCAGAGATCAGAAAGAAGTTTCACAGAATGGTTCTGTGTAGTTTTCATTTGAAGATATTCCTTTTGCCATGATAGGCCTCTGTGCTCTCCAAATGTCCACTTGCAGTTCATGAAGAAAGAGTGTTTCAAAACTCCACAATCCAAAGTAAGGTTAAACTCTGTTAGTTGAATGCACAGATCAGAAAGAAGTTTCACAGAATGCTTCTGTGTAGTCTTTATTGGAAGGTATTCCTTTTTCTACGATAGACGCAATAGTGCTCCAAATTTCCACTTGCAGTTTATACAGAAAGAGTGTTTCAAAACTCCTCAATCAAAAATAAGGTTCAACTCTGTTAGTTGAATGCACAGATCAGAAAGAAGTCTTACAGAATGCTTCCGCGTTGTTCTTATTTGAAGTTATTCCTTTTTCCACGATAGGCCTCAAAGCGTTCTAAATGTCCGCTTGCAGACTCTACATATAGACTGTTTCAACACTGCTTAATAAAAAGTAAGGTTAAAACCTGTTAGTTGAATGCATATATCAGAAAGAAGTTTCACAGAATGCTTCTGTGTAGTTTTTATTTGTACATATTCCTTTTTCCACGATAGGCCTCATAGCGTTCCAAATGTCCACTTGCAGTTTATACAGAAAGAGTGTTTCAAAATTCCTCAATCAAAAGTAAGGATCAACTCTGTTACTACAATGCACAGATCAGAAAGAAGTTTCACTGAATGCTTCTGTGTAGTTTTTATTTTAAGATGTTCCTTTTTCAACGATAGGCTACATAGCGCTCCAAATGTCCACTTGCAGTTCATACAAAAAGAGTGTTTCAAAACTCTTCAATCAAAAGTAACAATAAACTCTGTTAGTTGAATGCACAGATCAGAAAGAAGTTTCACAGAATGCTTCTGTGTAGTTTTTATTTGAAGATATTCCTTTTGCCATGATAGGCCTCAATGCGCTCCAAGTGTCCACTTGCAGTTCATGAAGAAAGAGTGTTTCAAAACTCCACAATCCAAAGTAAGGTTAAACTCTGTTAGTTGAATGCACAGATCAGAAAGAAGTTTCACAAAATGCTTCTGTGTAGTTTTTATTTGTAGATATTCCTTTTTCTACGATAGACGCAATAGTGCTCCAAATTTCCACTTGCAGTTTATACAGAAAGAGTGTTTCAAAACTCCTCAATCAAAAATCAGGTTAAACTCTGTTAGTTGAATGCATATATCAGAAAGAAGTTTCACAGAATGCTTCTGTGTAGTTTTTATATTAAGATGATCCTTTTTCAACGATAGGCTACATAGCGCTCAAAATGTCCACTTGCAGTTCATACAAAATGAGTGTTTCAAAACTTTTCAATCAAAAGTAACAATAAACTCTGTTAGTTGAATGCACAGATCAGAAAGAAGTTTCACAGAATGCTTCTGTGTAGTTTTTATTTGAAGATATTCCTTTTGCCATGATAGGCCTCAATGCGCTCCAAGTGTCCACTTGCAGTTCATGAAGAAAGAGTGTTTCAAAACTCCACAATCCAAAGTAAGGTTAAACTCTGTTAGTTGAATGCACAGATCAGAAAGAAGTTTCAAAGAATGCTTCTGTGTAGTCTTTATTGGAAGGTATTCCTTTTTCTACGATAGACGCAATAGTGCTCCAAATTTCCACTTGCAGTTTATACAGAAAGAGTGTTTCAAAACTCCTCAATCAAAAATAAGGTTCAACTCTGTTAGTTGAATGCACAGATCAGAAAGAAGTCTTACAGAATGCTTCCGCGTTGTTATTTGAAGTTATTCCTTTTTCCACGATAGGCCTCAAAGCGTTCTAAATGTCCGCTTGCAGACTCTACATATAGACTGTTTCAACACTGCTTAATAAAAAGTAAGGTTAAACTCTGTTAGTTGAATGCATATATCAGAAAGAAGTTTCACAGAATGCTTCTGTGTAGTTATTTGTACATATTCCTTTTTCCACGATAGGCCTCATAGCGTTCCAAATGTCCACTTGCAGTTTATACAGAAAGAGTGTTTCAAAATTCCTCAATCAAAAGTAAGGATCAACTCTGTTACTACAATGCACAGATCAGAAAGAAGTTTCACAGAATGCTTCTGTGTAGTTTTTATTTTAACATGTTCCTTTTTCAACGATAGGCTACATAGCGCTCCAAATGTCCACTTGCAGTTCATACAAAAAGAGTGTTTCAAAACTCTTCAATCAAAAGTAACAATAAACTCTGTTAGTTGAATGCACAGATCAGAAAGAAGTTTCACAGAATGCTTCTGCGTAGTTTTTATTTGAAGATATTCCTTTTGCCATGATAGGCCTCAATGCGCTCCAAATGCCAACTTGCAGTTCATACAGAGTGTTTCAAAACTCCACAATCAAAAGTAAGGTTAAACTCTGTTATTTGAATGCACAGATCAGAGAGAAGTTTCACAGAATGCTTCTGTGTAGTTTTTATTTGAAGATATTCCTCTTTCCACGATATGCCTCATTGCGCTCCAAATGTCCACTTGCAGTTTATACAGAAAGAGTGTTTCAAATCTCCTGAATCAAAAGTATGGTTCAACTCTGTTATTTGAATGCAGAGATCAGAAAGAAGTTTCACAGAATGGCTCTGTGTAGTTTTTATTTGAAGATATTCCTTTTGCCATGATAGGCCTCTGTGCTCTCCAAGTGTCCACTTGCAGTTCATGAAGAAAGAGTGTTTCAAAACTCCACAATCCAAAGTAAGGTTAAACTCTGTTAGTTGAATGCACAGATCAGAAAGAAGTTTCACAGAATGCTTCTGTGTAGTCTTTATTGGAAGGTATTCCTTTTTCTACGATAGACGCAATAGTGCTCCAAATTTCCACTTGCAGTTTATACAGAAAGAGTGTTTCAAAACTCCTCAATCAAAAATAAGGTTCAACTCTGTTAGTTGAATGCACAGATCAGAAAGAAGTCTTACAGAATGCTTCCGCGTTGTTCTTATTTGAAGTTATTCCTTTTTCCACGATAGGCCTCAAAGCGTTCTAAATGTCCGCTTGCAGACTCTACATATAGACTGTTTCAACACTGCTTAATAAAAAGTAAGGTTAAACTCTGTTAGTTGAATGCATATATCAGAAAGAAGTTTCACAGAATGCTTCTGTGTAGTTTTTTTTGGACATAATCCTTTTTCCACGATAGGCCTCATAGCGTTCCAAATGTCCACTTGCAGTTTATACAGAAAGAGTGTTTCAAAATTCCTCAATCAAAAGTAAGGATCAACTCTGTTACTACAATGCACAGATCAGAAAGAAGTTTCACTGAATGCTTCTGTGTAGTTTTTATTTTAAGATGTTCCTTTTTCAACGATAGGCTACATAGCGCTCCAAATGTCCACTTGCAGTTCATACAAAAAGAGTGTTTCAAAACTCTTCAATCAAAAGTAACAATAAACTCTGTTAGTTGAATGCACAGATCAGAAAGAAGTTTCACAGAATGCTTCTGTGTAGTTTTTATTTGAAGATATTCCTTTTGCCATGATAGGCCTCAATGCGCTCCAAGTGTCCACTTGCAGTTCATGAAGAAAGAGTGTTTCAAAACTCCACAATCCAAAGTAAGGTTAAACTCTGTTAGTTGAATGCACAGATCAGAAAGAAGTTTCACAGAATGCTTCTGTGTAGTCTTTATTGGAAGGTATTCCTTTTTCTACGATAGACGCAATAGTGCTCCAAATTTCCACTTGCAGTTTATACAGAAAGAGTGTTTCAAAACTCCTCAATCAAAAATAAGGTTCAACTCTGTTAGTTGAATGCACAGATCAGAAAGAAGTCTTACAGAATGCTTCCGCGTTGTTCTTATTTGAAGTTATTCCTTTTTCCACGATAGGCCTCAAAGCGTTCTAAATGTCCGCTTGCAGACTCTACATATAGACTGTTTCAACACTGCTTAATAAAAAGTAAGGTTAAACCCTGTTAGTTGAATGCATATATCAGAAAGAAGTTTCACAGAATGCTTCTGTGTAGTTTTTATTTCTACATATTCCTTTTTCCACGATAGGCCTCATAGCGTTCCAAATGTCCACTTGCAGTTTATACAGAAAGAGTGTTTCAAAATTCCTCAATCAAAAGTAAGGATCAACTCTGTTACTACAATGCACAGATCAGAAAGAAGTTTCACAGAATGCTTCTGTGTAGTTTTTATTTTCAGATGTTCCTTTTTCAACGATAGGCTACATAGCGCTCCAAATGTCCACTTGCAGTTCATACAAAAAGAGTGTTTCAAAACTCTTCAATCAAAAGTAACAATAAACTCTGTTAGTTGAATGCACAGATCAGAAAGAAGTTTCACAGAATGCTTCTGTGTAGTTTTTATTTGAAGATATTCCTTTTGCCATGATAGGCCTCAATGCGCTCCAAGTGTCCACTTGCAGTTCATGAAGAAAGAGTGTTTCAAAACTCCACAATCCAAAGTAAGGTTAAACTCTGTTAGTTGAATGCACAGATCAGAAAGAAGTTTCACAAAATGCTTCTGTGTAGTTTTTATTTGTAGATATTCCTTTTTCTACGATAGACGCAATAGTGCTCCAAATTTCCACTTGCAGTTTATACAGAAAGAGTGTTTCAAAACTCCTCAATCAAAAATCAGGTTAAACTCTGTTAGTTGAATGCATATATCAGAAAGAAGTTTCACAGAATGCTTCTGTGTAGTTTTTATATTAAGATGATCCTTTTTCAACGATAGGCTACATAGCGCTCAAAATGTCCACTTGCAGTTCATACAAAATGAGTGTTTCAAAACTTTTCAATCAAAAGTAACAATAAACTCTGTTAGTTGAATGCACAGATCAGAAAGAAGTTTCACAGAATGCTTCTGTGTAGTTTTTATTTGAAGATATTCCTTTTGCCATGATAGGCCTCAATGCGCTCCAAGTGTCCACTTGCAGTTCATGAAGAAAGAGTGTTTCAAAACTCCACAATCCAAAGTAAGGTTAAACTCTGTTAGTTGAATGCACAGATCAGAAAGAAGTTTCAAAGAATGCTTCTGTGTAGTCTTTATTGGAAGGTATTCCTTTTTCTACGATAGACGCAATAGTGCTCCAAATTTCCACTTGCAGTTTATACAGAAAGAGTGTTTCAAAACTCCTCAATCAAAAATAAGGTTCAACTCTGTTAGTTGAATGCACAGATCAGAAAGAAGTCTTACAGAATGCTTCCGCGTTGTTATTTGAAGTTATTCCTTTTTCCACGATAGGCCTCAAAGCGTTCTAAATGTCCGCTTGCAGACTCTACATATAGACTGTTTCAACACTGCTTAATAAAAAGTAAGGTTAAACTCTGTTAGTTGAATGCATATATCAGAAAGAAGTTTCACAGAATGCTTCTGTGTAGTTATTTGTACATATTCCTTTTTCCACGATAGGCCTCATAGCGTTCCAAATGTCCACTTGCAGTTTATACAGAAAGAGTGTTTCAAAATTCCTCAATCAAAAGTAAGGATCAACTCTGTTACTACAATGCACAGATCAGAAAGAAGTTTCACAGAATGCTTCTGTGTAGTTTTTATTTTAACATGTTCCTTTTTCAACGATAGGCTACATAGCGCTCCAAATGTCCACTTGCAGTTCATACAAAAAGAGTGTTTCAAAACTCTTCAATCAAAAGTAACAATAAACTCTGTTAGTTGAATGCACAGATCAGAAAGAAGTTTCACAGAATGCTTCTGCGTAGTTTTTATTTGAAGATATTCCTTTTGCCATGATAGGCCTCAATGCGCTCCAAATGCCAACTTGCAGTTCATACAGAGTGTTTCAAAACTCCACAATCAAAAGTAAGGTTAAACTCTGTTATTTGAATGCACAGATCAGAGAGAAGTTTCACAGAATGCTTCTGTGTAGTTTTTATTTGAAGATATTCCTCTTTCCACGATATGCCTCATTGCGCTCCAAATGTCCACTTGCAGTTTATACAGAAAGAGTGTTTCAAATCTCCTGAATCAAAAGTATGGTTCAACTCTGTTATTTGAATGCAGAGATCAGAAAGAAGTTTCACAGAATGGCTCTGTGTAGTTTTTATTTGAAGATATTCCTTTTGCCATGATAGGCCTCTGTGCTCTCCAAGTGTCCACTTGCAGTTCATGAAGAAAGAGTGTTTCAAAACTCCACAATCCAAAGTAAGGTTAAACTCTGTTAGTTGAATGCACAGATCAGAAAGAAGTTTCACAGAATGCTTCTGTGTAGTCTTTATTGGAAGGTATTCCTTTTTCTACGATAGACGCAATAGTGCTCCAAATTTCCACTTGCAGTTTATACAGAAAGAGTGTTTCAAAACTCCTCAATCAAAAATAAGGTTCAACTCTGTTAGTTGAATGCACAGATCAGAAAGAAGTCTTACAGAATGCTTCCGCGTTGTTCTTATTTGAAGTTATTCCTTTTTCCACGATAGGCCTCAAAGCGTTCTAAATGTCCGCTTGCAGACTCTACATATAGACTGTTTCAACACTGCTTAATAAAAAGTAAGGTTAAACTCTGTTAGTTGAATGCATATATCAGAAAGAAGTTTCACAGAATGCTTCTGTGTAGTTTTTTTTGGACATAATCCTTTTTCCACGATAGGCCTCATAGCGTTCCAAATGTCCACTTGCAGTTTATACAGAAAGAGTGTTTCAAAATTCCTCAATCAAAAGTAAGGATCAACTCTGTTACTACAATGCACAGATCAGAAAGAAGTTTCACTGAATGCTTCTGTGTAGTTTTTATTTTAAGATGTTCCTTTTTCAACGATAGGCTACATAGCGCTCCAAATGTCCACTTGCAGTTCATACAAAAAGAGTGTTTCAAAACTCTTCAATCAAAAGTAACAATAAACTCTGTTAGTTGAATGCACAGATCAGAAAGAAGTTTCACAGAATGCTTCTGTGTAGTTTTTATTTGAAGATATTCCTTTTGCCATGATAGGCCTCAATGCGCTCCAAGTGTCCACTTGCAGTTCATGAAGAAAGAGTGTTTCAAAACTCCACAATCCAAAGTAAGGTTAAACTCTGTTAGTTGAATGCACAGATCAGAAAGAAGTTTCAAAGAATGCTTCTGTGTAGTCTTTATTGGAAGGTATTCCTTTTTCTACGATAGACGCAATAGTGCTCCAAATTTCCACTTGCAGTTTATACAGAAAGAGTGTTTCAAAACTCCTCAATCAAAAATAAGGTTCAACTCTGTTAGTTGAATGCACAGATCAGAAAGAAGTCTTACAGAATGCTTCCGCGTTGTTCTTATTTGAAGTTATTCCTTTTTCCACGATAGGCCTCAAAGCGTTCTAAATGTCCGCTTGCAGACTCTACATATAGACTGTTTCAACACTGCTTAATAAAAAGTAAGGTTAAACCCTGTTAGTTGAATGCATATATCAGAAAGAAGTTTCACAGAATGCTTCTGTGTAGTTTTTATTTCTACATATTCCTTTTTCCACGATAGGCCTCATAGCGTTCCAAATGTCCACTTGCAGTTTATACAGAAAGAGTGTTTCAAAATTCCTCAATCAAAAGTAAGGATCAACTCTGTTACTACAATGCACAGATCAGAAAGAAGTTTCACAGAATGCTTCTGTGTAGTTTTTATTTTCAGATGTTCCTTTTTCAACGATAGGCTACATAGCGCTCCAAATGTCCACTTGCAGTTCATACAAAAAGAGTGTTTCAAAACTCTTCAATCAAAAGTAACAATAAACTCTGTTAGTTGAATGCACAGATCAGAAAGAAGTTTCACAGAATGCTTCTGTGTAGTTTTTATTTGAAGATATTCCTTTTGCCATGATAGGCCTCAATGCGCTCCAAGTGTCCACTTGCAGTTCATGAAGAAAGAGTGTTTCAAAACTCCACAATCCAAAGTAAGGTTAAACTCTGTTAGTTGAATGCACAGATCAGAAAGAAGTTTCACAAAATGCTTCTGTGTAGTTTTTATTTGTAGATATTCCTTTTTCTACGATAGACGCAATAGTGCTCCAAATTTCCACTTGCAGTTTATACAGAAAGAGTGTTTCAAAACTCCTCAATCAAAAATCAGGTTAAACTCTGTTAGTTGAATGCATATATCAGAAAGAAGTTTCACAGAATGCTTCTGTGTAGTTTTTATATTAAGATGATCCTTTTTCAACGATAGGCTACATAGCGCTCAAAATGTCCACTTGCAGTTCATACAAAATGAGTGTTTCAAAACTTTTCAATCAAAAGTAACAATAAACTCTGTTAGTTGAATGCACAGATCAGAAAGAAGTTTCACAGAATGCTTCTGTGTAGTTTTTATTTGAAGATATTCCTTTTGCCATGATAGGCCTCAATGCGCTCCAAGTGTCCACTTGCAGTTCATGAAGAAAGAGTGTTTCAAAACTCCTCAATCCAAAGTAAGGTTAAACTCTGTTAGTTGAATGCACAGATCAGAAAGAAGTTTCAAAGAATGCTTCTGCGTAGTTTTTATTTGAAGATATTCCTTTTGCCATGATAGGCCTCAATGCGCTCCAAATGCCAACTTGCAGTTCATAAAGAAAGAGTGTTTCAAAACTCCACAATCAAAAGTAAGGTTAAACTCTGGTATTTGAATGCACAGATCAGAGAGAAGTTTCACAGAATGCTTCCGTGTAGTTTTTATTTGAAGATATTCCTCTTTCCACGATATGCCTCATTGCGCTCCAAATGTCCATTTGCAGTTTATACAGAAAGAGTGTTTCAAATCTCCTGAATCAAAAGTATGGTTCAACTCTGTTAGTTGAATGCAGAGATCAGAAAGAAGTTTCACAGAATGGTTCTGTGTAGTTTTCATTTGAAGATATTCCTTTTGCCATGATAGGCCTCTGTGCTCTCCAAATGTCCACTTGCAGTTCATGAAGAAAGAGTGTTTCAAAACTCCACAATCCAAAGTAAGGTTAAACTCTGTTAGTTGAATGCACAGATCAGAAAGAAGTTTCACAGAATGCTTCTGTGTAGTCTTTATTGGAAGGTATTCCTTTTTCTACGATAGACGCAATAGTGCTCCAAATTTCCACTTGCAGTTTATACAGAAAGAGTGTTTCAAAACTCCTCAATCAAAAATAAGGTTCAACTCTGTTAGTTGAATGCACAGATCAGAAAGAAGTCTTACAGAATGCTTCCGCGTTGTTCTTATTTGAAGTTATTCCTTTTTCCACGATAGGCCTCAAAGCGTTCTAAATGTCCGCTTGCAGACTCTACATATAGACTGTTTCAACACTGCTTAATAAAAAGTAAGGTTAAACTCTGTTAGTTGAATGCATATATCAGAAAGAAGTTTCACAGAATGCTTCTGTGTAGTTTTTTTTGGACATATTCCTTTTTCCACGATAGGCCTCATAGCGTTCCAAATGTCCACTTGCAGTTTATACAGAAAGAGTGTTTCAAAATTCCTCAATCAAAAGTAAGGATCAACTCTGTTACTACACTGCACAGATCAGAAAGAAGTTTCACTGAATGCTTCTGTGTAGTTTTTATTTTAAGATGTTCCTTTTTCAACGATAGGCTACATAGCGCTCCAAATGTCCACTTGCAGTTCATACAAAAAGAGTGTTTCAAAACTCTTCAATCAAAAGTAACAATAAACTCTGTTAGTTGAATGCACAGATCAGAAAGAAGTTTCACAGAATGCTTCTGTGTAGTTTTTATTTGAAGATATTCCTTTTGCCATGATAGGCCTCAATGCGCTCCAAGTGTCCACTTGCAGTTCATGAAGAAAGAGTGTTTCAAAACTCCACAATCCAAAGAAAGGTTAAACTCTGTTAGTTGAATGCACAGATCAGAAAGAAGTTTCACAGAATGCTTCTGTGTAGTCTTTATTGGAAGGTATTCCTTTTTCTACGATAGACGCAATAGTGCTCCAAATTTCCACTTGCAGTTTATACAGAAAGAGTGTTTCAAAACTCCTCAATCAAAAATAAGGTTCAACTCTGTTAGTTGAATGCACAGATCAGAAAGAAGTCTTACAGAATGCTTCCGCGTTGTTCTTATTTGAAGTTATTCCTTTTTCCACGATAGGCCTCAAAGCGTTCTAAATGTCCGCTTGCAGACTCTACATATAGACTGTTTCAACACTGCTTAATAAAAAGTAAGGTTAAACCCTGTTAGTTGAATGCATATATCAGAAAGAAGTTTCACAGAATGCTTCTGTGTAGTTTTTATTTCTACATATTCCTTTTTCCACGATAGGCCTCATAGCGTTCCAAATGTCCACTTGCAGTTTATACAGAAAGAGTGTTTCAAAATTCCTCAATCAAAAGTAAGGATCAACTCTGTTACTACAATGCACAGATCAGAAAGAAGTTTCACAGAATGCTTCTGTGTAGTTTTTATTTTCAGATGTTCCTTTTTCAACGATAGGCTACATAGCGCTCCAAATGTCCACTTGCAGTTCATACAAAAAGAGTGTTTCAAAACTCTTCAATCAAAAGTAACAATAAACTCTGTTAGTTGAATGCACAGATCAGAAAGAAGTTTCACAGAATGCTTCTGTGTAGTTTTTATTTGAAGATATTCCTTTTGCCATGATAGGCCTCAATGCGCTCCAAGTGTCCACTTGCAGTTCATGAAGAAAGAGTGTTTCAAAACTCCACAATCCAAAGTAAGGTTAAACTCTGTTAGTTGAATGCACAGATCAGAAAGAAGTTTCACAAAATGCTTCTGTGTAGTTTTTATTTGTAGATATTCCTTTTTCTACGATAGACGCAATAGTGCTCCAAATTTCCACTTGCAGTTTATACAGAAAGAGTGTTTCAAAACTCCTCAATCAAAAATCAGGTTAAACTCTGTTAGTTGAATGCATATATCAGAAAGAAGTTTCACAGAATGCTTCTGTGTAGTTTTTATATTAAGATGATCCTTTTTCAACGATAGGCTACATAGCGCTCAAAATGTCCACTTGCAGTTCATACAAAATGAGTGTTTCAAAACTTTTCAATCAAAAGTAACAATAAACTCTGTTAGTTGAATGCACAGATCAGAAAGAAGTTTCACAGAATGCTTCTGTGTAGTTTTTATTTGAAGATATTCCTTTTGCCATGATAGGCCTCAATGCGCTCCAAGTGTCCACTTGCAGTTCATGAAGAAAGAGTGTTTCAAAACTCCACAATCCAAAGTAAGGTTAAACTCTGTTAGTTGAATGCACAGATCAGAAAGAAGTTTCAAAGAATGCTTCTGCGTAGTTTTTATTTGAAGATATTCCTTTTGCCATGATAGGCCTCAATGCGCTCCAAATGCCAACTTGCAGTTCATAAAGAAAGAGTGTTTCAAAACTCCACAATCAAAAGTAAGGTTAAACTCTGGTATTTGAATGCACAGATCAGAGAGAAGTTTCACAGAATGCTTCCGTGTAGTTTTTATTTGAAGATATTCCTCTTTCCACGATATGCCTCATTGCGCTCCAAATGTCCATTTGCAGTTTATACAGAAAGAGTGTTTCAAATCTCCTGAATCAAAAGTATGGTTCAACTCTGTTAGTTGAATGCAGAGATCAGAAAGAAGTTTCACAGAATGGTTCTGTGTAGTTTTCATTTGAAGATATTCCTTTTGCCATGATAGGCCTCTGTGCTCTCCAAATGTCCACTTGCAGTTCATGAAGAAAGAGTGTTTCAAAACTCCACAATCCAAAGTAAGGTTAAACTCTGTTAGTTGAATGCACAGATCAGAAAGAAGTCTTACAGAATGCTTCCGCGTTGTTATTTGAAGTTATTCCTTTTTCCACGATAGGCCTCAAAGCGTTCTAAATGTCCGCTTGCAGACTCTACATATAGACTGTTTCAACACTGCTTAATAAAAAGTAAGGTTAAACTCTGTTAGTTGAATGCATATATCAGAAAGAAGTTTCACAGAATGCTTCTGTGTAGTTATTTGTACATATTCCTTTTTCCACGATAGGCCTCATAGCGTTCCAAATGTCCACTTGCAGTTTATACAGAAAGAGTGTTTCAAAATTCCTCAATCAAAAGTAAGGATCAACTCTGTTACTACAATGCACAGATCAGAAAGAAGTTTCACAGAATGCTTCTGTGTAGTTTTTATTTTAACATGTTCCTTTTTCAACGATAGGCTACATAGCGCTCCAAATGTCCACTTGCAGTTCATACAAAAAGAGTGTTTCAAAACTCTTCAATCAAAAGTAACAATAAACTCTGTTAGTTGAATGCACAGATCAGAAAGAAGTTTCACAGAATGCTTCTGCGTAGTTTTTATTTGAAGATATTCCTTTTGCCATGATAGGCCTCAATGCGCTCCAAATGCCAACTTGCAGTTCATACAGAGTGTTTCAAAACTCCACAATCAAAAGTAAGGTTAAACTCTGTTATTTGAATGCACAGATCAGAGAGAAGTTTCACAGAATGCTTCTGTGTAGTTTTTATTTGAAGATATTCCTCTTTCCACGATATGCCTCATTGCGCTCCAAATGTCCACTTGCAGTTTATACAGAAAGAGTGTTTCAAATCTCCTGAATCAAAAGTATGGTTCAACTCTGTTATTTGAATGCAGAGATCAGAAAGAAGTTTCACAGAATGGCTCTGTGTAGTTTTTATTTGAAGATATTCCTTTTGCCATGATAGGCCTCTGTGCTCTCCAAGTGTCCACTTGCAGTTCATGAAGAAAGAGTGTTTCAAAACTCCACAATCCAAAGTAAGGTTAAACTCTGTTAGTTGAATGCACAGATCAGAAAGAAGTTTCACAGAATGCTTCTGTGTAGTCTTTATTGGAAGGTATTCCTTTTTCTACGATAGACGCAATAGTGCTCCAAATTTCCACTTGCAGTTTATACAGAAAGAGTGTTTCAAAACTCCTCAATCAAAAATAAGGTTCAACTCTGTTAGTTGAATGCACAGATCAGAAAGAAGTCTTACAGAATGCTTCCGCGTTGTTCTTATTTGAAGTTATTCCTTTTTCCACGATAGGCCTCAAAGCGTTCTAAATGTCCGCTTGCAGACTCTACATATAGACTGTTTCAACACTGCTTAATAAAAAGTAAGGTTAAACTCTGTTAGTTGAATGCATATATCAGAAAGAAGTTTCACAGAATGCTTCTGTGTAGTTTTTTTTGGACATAATCCTTTTTCCACGATAGGCCTCATAGCGTTCCAAATGTCCACTTGCAGTTTATACAGAAAGAGTGTTTCAAAATTCCTCAATCAAAAGTAAGGATCAACTCTGTTACTACAATGCACAGATCAGAAAGAAGTTTCACTGAATGCTTCTGTGTAGTTTTTATTTTAAGATGTTCCTTTTTCAACGATAGGCTACATAGCGCTCCAAATGTCCACTTGCAGTTCATACAAAAAGAGTGTTTCAAAACTCTTCAATCAAAAGTAACAATAAACTCTGTTAGTTGAATGCACAGATCAGAAAGAAGTTTCACAGAATGCTTCTGTGTAGTTTTTATTTGAAGATATTCCTTTTGCCATGATAGTCCTCAATGCGCTCCAAGTGTCCACTTGCAGTTCATGAAGAAAGAGTGTTTCAAAACTCCACAATCCAAAGTAAGGTTAAACTCTGTTAGTTGAATGCACAGATCAGAAAGAAGTTTCAAAGAATGCTTCTGTGTAGTCTTTATTGGAAGGTATTCCTTTTTCTACGATAGACGCAATAGTGCTCCAAATTTCCACTTGCAGTTCATACAGAAAGAGTGTTTCAAAACTCCTCAATCAAAAATAAGGTTCAACTCTGTTAGTTGAATGCACAGATCAGAAAGAAGTCTTACAGAATGCTTCCGCGTTGTTCTTATTTGAAGTTATTCCTTTTTCCACGATAGGCCTCAAAGCGTTCTAAATGTCCGCTTGCAGACTCTACATATAGACTGTTTCAACACTGCTTAATAAAAAGTAAGGTTAAACCCTGTTAGTTGAATGCATATATCAGAAAGAAGTTTCACAGAATGCTTCTGTGTAGTTTTTATTTCTACATATTCCTTTTTCCACGATAGGCCTCATAGCGTTCCAAATGTCCACTTGCAGTTTATACAGAAAGAGTGTTTCAAAATTCCTCAATCAAAAGTAAGGATCAACTCTGTTACTACAATGCACAGATCAGAAAGAAGTTTCACAGAATGCTTCTGTGTAGTTTTTATTTTAAGGTGTTCCTTTTTCAACGATAGGCTACATAGCGCTCCAAATGTCCACTTGCAGTTCATACAAAAAGAGTGTTTCAAAACTCTTCAATCAAAAGTAACAATAAACTCTGTTAGTTGAATGCACAGATCAGAAAGAAGTTTCACAGAATGCTTCTGTGTAGTTTTTATTTGAAGATATTCCTTTTGCCATGATAGGCCTCAATGCGCTCCAAATGCCAACTTGCAGTTCATACAGAGTGTTTCAAAACTCCACAATCAAAAGTAAGGTTAAACTCTGTTATTTGAATGCACAGATCAGAGAGAAGTTTCACAGAATGCTTCTGTGTAGTTTTTATTTGAAGATATTCCTCTTTCCACGATATGCCTCATTGCGCTCCAAATGTCCACTTGCAGTTTATACAGAAAGAGTGTTTCAAATCTCCTGAATCAAAAGTATGGTTCAACTCTGTTATTTGAATGCAGAGATCAGAAAGAAGTTTCACAGAATGGCTCTGTGTAGTTTTTATTTGAAGATATTCCTTTTGCCATGATAGGCCTCTGTGCTCTCCAAGTGTCCACTTGCAGTTCATGAAGAAAGAGTGTTTCAAAACTCCACAATCCAAAGTAAGGTTAAACTCTGTTAGTTGAATGCACAGATCAGAAAGAAGTTTCACAGAATGCTTCTGTGTAGTCTTTATTGGAAGGTATTCCTTTTTCTACGATAGACGCAATAGTGCTCCAAATTTCCACTTGCAGTTTATACAGAAAGAGTGTTTCAAAATTCCTCAATCAAAAGTAAGGATCAACTCTGTTACTACAATGCACAGATCAGAAAGAAGTTTCACTGAATGCTTCTGTGTAGTTTTTATTTTAAGATGTTCCTTTTTCAACGATAGGCTACATAGCGCTCCAAATGTCCACTTGCAGTTCATACAAAAAGAGTGTTTCAAAACTCTTCAATCAAAAGTAACAATAAACTCTGTTAGTTGAATGCACAGATCAGAAAGAAGTTTCACAGAATGCTTCTGTGTAGTTTTTATTTGAAGATATTCCTTTTGCCATGATAGGCCTCAATGCGCTCCAAGTGTCCACTTGCAGTTCATGAAGAAAGAGTGTTTCAAAACTCCACAATCCAAAGTAAGGTTAAACTCTGTTAGTTGAATGCACAGATCAGAAAGAAGTTTCAAAGAATGCTTCTGTGTAGTCTTTATTGGAAGGTATTCCTTTTTCTACGATAGACGCAATAGTGCTCCAAATTTCCACTTGCAGTTTATACAGAAAGTGTGTTTCAAAACTCCTCAATCAAAAATAAGGTTCAACTCTGTTAGTTGAATGCACAGATCAGAAAGAAGTCTTACAGAATGCTTCCGCGTTGTTCTTATTTGAAGTTATTCCTTTTTCCACGATAGGCCTCAAAGCGTTCTAAATGTCCGCTTGCAGACTCTACATATAGACTGTTTCAACACTGCTTAATAAAAAGTAAGGTTAAACCCTGTTAGTTGAATGCATATATCAGAAAGAAGTTTCACAGAATGCTTCTGTGTAGTTTTTATTTCTACATATTCCTTTTTCCACGATAGGCCTCATAGCGTTCCAAATGTCCACTTGCAGTTTATACAGAAAGAGTGTTTCAAAATTCCTCAATCAAAAGTAAGGATCAACTCTGTTACTACAATGCACAGATCAGAAAGAAGTTTCACAGAATGCTTCTGTGTAGTTTTTATTTTCAGATGTTCCTTTTTCAACGATAGGCTACATAGCGCTCCAAATGTCCACTTGCAGTTCATACAAAAAGAGTGTTTCAAAACTCTTCAATCAAAAGTAACAATAAACTCTGTTAGTTGAATGCACAGATCAGAAAGAAGTTTCACAGAATGCTTCTGTGTAGTTTTTATTTGAAGATATTCCTTTTGCCATGATAGGCCTCAATGCGCTCCAAGTGTCCACTTGCAGTTCATGAAGAAAGAGTGTTTCAAAACTCCACAATCCAAAGTAAGGTTAAACTCTGTTAGTTGAATGCACAGATCAGAAAGAAGTTTCACAAAATGCTTCTGTGTAGTTTTTATTTGTAGATATTCCTTTTTCTACGATAGACGCAATAGTGCTCCAAATTTCCACTTGCAGTTTATACAGAAAGAGTGTTTCAAAACTCCTCAATCAAAAATCAGGTTAAACTCTGTTAGTTGAATGCATATATCAGAAAGAAGTTTCACAGAATGCTTCTGTGTAGTTTTTATATTAAGATGATCCTTTTTCAACGATAGGCTACATAGCGCTCAAAATGTCCACTTGCAGTTCATACAAAATGAGTGTTTCAAAACTTTTCAATCAAAAGTAACAATAAACTCTGTTAGTTGAATGCACAGATCAGAAAGAAGTTTCACAGAATGCTTCTGTGTAGTTTTTATTTGAAGATATTCCTTTTGCCATGATAGGCCTCAATGCGCTCCAAGTGTCCACTTGCAGTTCATGAAGAAAGAGTGTTTCAAAACTCCACAATCCAAAGTAAGGTTAAACTCTGTTAGTTGAATGCACAGATCAGAAAGAAGTTTCAAAGAATGCTTCTGCGTAGTTTTTATTTGAAGATATTCCTTTTGCCATGATAGGCCTCAATGCGCTCCAAATGCCAACTTGCAGTTCATAAAGAAAGAGTGTTTCAAAACTCCACAATCAAAAGTAAGGTTAAACTCTGGTATTTGAATGCACAGATCAGAGAGAAGTTTCACAGAATGCTTCCGTGTAGTTTTTATTTGAAGATATTCCTCTTTCCACGATATGCCTCATTGCGCTCCAAATGTCCATTTGCAGTTTATACAGAAAGAGTGTTTCAAATCTCCTGAATCAAAAGTATGGTTCAACTCTGTTAGTTGAATGCAGAGATCAGAAAGAAGTTTCACAGAATGGTTCTGTGTAGTTTTCATTTGAAGATATTCCTTTTGCCATGATAGGCCTCTGTGCTCTCCAAATGTCCACTTGCAGTTCATGAAGAAAGAGTGTTTCAAAACTCCACAATCCAAAGTAAGGTTAAACTCTGTTAGTTGAATGCACAGATCAGAAAGAAGTTTCACAGAATGCTTCTGTGTAGTCTTTATTGGAAGGTATTCCTTTTTCTACGATAGACGCAATAGTGCTCCAAATTTCCACTTGCAGTTTATACAGAAAGAGTGTTTCAAAACTCCTCAATCAAAAATAAGGTTCAACTCTGTTAGTTGAATGCACAGATCAGAAAGAAGTCTTACAGAATGCTTCCGCGTTGTTCTTATTTGAAGTTATTCCTTTTTCCACGATAGGCCTCAAAGCGTTCTAAATGTCCGCTTGCAGACTCTACATATAGACTGTTTCAACACTGCTTAATAAAAAGTAAGGTTAAACTCTGTTAGTTGAATGCATATATCAGAAAGAAGTTTCACAGAATGCTTCTGTGTAGTTTTTTTTGGACATATTCCTTTTTCCACGATAGGCCTCATAGCGTTCCAAATGTCCACTTGCAGTTTATACAGAAAGAGTGTTTCAAAATTCCTCAATCAAAAGTAAGGATCAACTCTGTTACTACACTGCACAGATCAGAAAGAAGTTTCACTGAATGCTTCTGTGTAGTTTTTATTTTAAGATGTTCCTTTTTCAACGATAGGCTACATAGCGCTCCAAATGTCCACTTGCAGTTCATACAAAAAGAGTGTTTCAAAACTCTTCAATCAAAAGTAACAATAAACTCTGTTAGTTGAATGCACAGATCAGAAAGAAGTTTCACAGAATGCTTCTGTGTAGTTTTTATTTGAAGATATTCCTTTTGCCATGATAGGCCTCAATGCGCTCCAAGTGTCCACTTGCAGTTCATGAAGAAAGAGTGTTTCAAAACTCCACAATCCAAAGTAAGGTTAAACTCTGTTAGTTGAATGCACAGATCAGAAAGAAGTTTCACAGAATGCTTCTGTGTAGTCTTTATTGGAAGGTATTCCTTTTTCTACGATAGACGCAATAGTGCTCCAAATTTCCACTTGCAGTTTATACAGAAAGAGTGTTTCAAAACTCCTCAATCAAAAATAAGGTTCAACTCTGTTAGTTGAATGCACAGATCAGAAAGAAGTCTTACAGAATGCTTCCGCGTTGTTCTTATTTGAAGTTATTCCTTTTTCCACGATAGGCCTCAAAGCGTTCTAAATGTCCGCTTGCAGACTCTACATATAGACTGTTTCAACACTGCTTAATAAAAAGTAAGGTTAAACCCTGTTAGTTGAATGCATATATCAGAAAGAAGTTTCACAGAATGCTTCTGTGTAGTTTTTATTTCTACATATTCCTTTTTCCACGATAGGCCTCATAGCGTTCCAAATGTCCACTTGCAGTTTATACAGAAAGAGTGTTTCAAAATTCCTCAATCAAAAGTAAGGATCAACTCTGTTACTACAATGCACAGATCAGAAAGAAGTTTCACAGAATGCTTCTGTGTAGTTTTTATTTTCAGATGTTCCTTTTTCAACGATAGGCTACATAGCGCTCCAAATGTCCACTTGCAGTTCATACAAAAAGAGTGTTTCAAAACTCTTCAATCAAAAGTAACAATAAACTCTGTTAGTTGAATGCACAGATCAGAAAGAAGTTTCACAGAATGCTTCTGTGTAGTTTTTATTTGAAGATATTCCTTTTGCCATGATAGGCCTCAATGCGCTCCAAGTGTCCACTTGCAGTTCATGAAGAAAGAGTGTTTCAAAACTCCACAATCCAAAGTAAGGTTAAACTCTGTTAGTTGAATGCACAGATCAGAAAGAAGTTTCACAAAATGCTTCTGTGTAGTTTTTATTTGTAGATATTCCTTTTTCTACGATAGACGCAATAGTGCTCCAAATTTCCACTTGCAGTTTATACAGAAAGAGTGTTTCAAAACTCCTCAATCAAAAATCAGGTTAAACTCTGTTAGTTGAATGCATATATCAGAAAGAAGTTTCACAGAATGCTTCTGTGTAGTTTTTATATTAAGATGATCCTTTTTCAACGATAGGCTACATAGCGCTCAAAATGTCCACTTGCAGTTCATACAAAATGAGTGTTTCAAAACTTTTCAATCAAAAGTAACAATAAACTCTGTTAGTTGAATGCACAGATCAGAAAGAAGTTTCACAGAATGCTTCTGTGTAGTTTTTATTTGAAGATATTCCTTTTGCCATGATAGGCCTCAATGCGCTCCAAGTGTCCACTTGCAGTTCATGAAGAAAGAGTGTTTCAAAACTCCACAATCCAAAGTAAGGTTAAACTCTGTTAGTTGAATGCACAGATCAGAAAGAAGTTTCAAAGAATGCTTCTGCGTAGTTTTTATTTGAAGATATTCCTTTTGCCATGATAGGCCTCAATGCGCTCCAAATGCCAACTTGCAGTTCATAAAGAAAGAGTGTTTCAAAACTCCACAATCAAAAGTAAGGTTAAACTCTGGTATTTGAATGCACAGATCAGAGAGAAGTTTCACAGAATGCTTCCGTGTAGTTTTTATTTGAAGATATTCCTCTTTCCACGATATGCCTCATTGCGCTCCAAATGTCCATTTGCAGTTTATACAGAAAGAGTGTTTCAAATCTCCTGAATCAAAAGTATGGTTCAACTCTGTTAGTTGAATGCAGAGATCAGAAAGAAGTTTCACAGAATGGTTCTGTGTAGTTTTCATTTGAAGATATTCCTTTTGCCATGATAGGCCTCTGTGCTCTCCAAATGTCCACTTGCAGTTCATGAAGAAAGAGTGTTTCAAAACTCCACAATCCAAAGTAAGGTTAAACTCTGTTAGTTGAATGCACAGATCAGAAAGAAGTTTCACAGAATGCTTCTGTGTAGTCTTTATTGGAAGGTATTCCTTTTTCTACGATAGACGCAATAGTGCTCCAAATTTCCACTTGCAGTTTATACAGAAAGAGTGTTTCAAAACTCCTCAATCAAAAATAAGGTTCAACTCTGTTAGTTGAATGCACAGATCAGAAAGAAGTCTTACAGAATGCTTCCGCGTTGTTCTTATTTGAAGTTATTCCTTTTTCCACGATAGGCCTCAAAGCGTTCTAAATGTCCGCTTGCAGACTCTACATATAGACTGTTTCAACACTGCTTAATAAAAAGTAAGGTTAAACTCTGTTAGTTGAATGCATATATCAGAAAGAAGTTTCACAGAATGCTTCTGTGTAGTTTTTTTTGGACATATTCCTTTTTCCACGATAGGCCTCATAGCGTTCCAAATGTCCACTTGCAGTTTATACAGAAAGAGTGTTTCAAAATTCCTCAATCAAAAGTAAGGATCAACTCTGTTACTACACTGCACAGATCAGAAAGAAGTTTCACTGAATGCTTCTGTGTAGTTTTTATTTTAAGATGTTCCTTTTTCAACGATAGGCTACATAGCGCTCCAAATGTCCACTTGCAGTTCATACAAAAAGAGTGTTTCAAAACTCTTCAATCAAAAGTAACAATAAACTCTGTTAGTTGAATGCACAGATCAGAAAGAAGTTTCACAGAATGCTTCTGTGTAGTTTTTATTTGAAGATATTCCTTTTGCCATGATAGGCCTCAATGCGCTCCAAGTGTCCACTTGCAGTTCATGAAGAAAGAGTGTTTCAAAACTCCACAATCCAAAGTAAGGTTAAACTCTGTTAGTTGAATGCACAGATCAGAAAGAAGTTTCACAGAATGCTTCTGTGTAGTCTTTATTGGAAGGTATTCCTTTTTCTACGATAGACGCAATAGTGCTCCAAATTTCCACTTGCAGTTTATACAGAAAGAGTGTTTCAAAACTCCTCAATCAAAAATAAGGTTCAACTCTGTTAGTTGAATGCACAGATCAGAAAGAAGTCTTACAGAATGCTTCCGCGTTGTTCTTATTTGAAGTTATTCCTTTTTCCACGATAGGCCTCAAAGCGTTCTAAATGTCCGCTTGCAGACTCTACATATAGACTGTTTCAACACTGCTTAATAAAAAGTAAGGTTAAACCCTGTTAGTTGAATGCATATATCAGAAAGAAGTTTCACAGAATGCTTCTGTGTAGTTTTTATTTCTACATATTCCTTTTTCCACGATAGGCCTCATAGCGTTCCAAATGTCCACTTGCAGTTTATACAGAAAGAGTGTTTCAAAATTCCTCAATCAAAAGTAAGGATCAACTCTGTTACTACAATGCACAGATCAGAAAGAAGTTTCACAGAATGCTTCTGTGTAGTTTTTATTTTCAGATGTTCCTTTTTCAACGATAGGCTACATAGCGCTCCAAATGTCCACTTGCAGTTCATACAAAAAGAGTGTTTCAAAACTCTTCAATCAAAAGTAACAATAAACTCTGTTAGTTGAATGCACAGATCAGAAAGAAGTTTCACAGAATGCTTCTGTGTAGTTTTTATTTGAAGATATTCCTTTTGCCATGATAGGCCTCAATGCGCTCCAAGTGTCCACTTGCAGTTCATGAAGAAAGAGTGTTTCAAAACTCCACAATCCAAAGTAAGGTTAAACTCTGTTAGTTGAATGCACAGATCAGAAAGAAGTTTCACAAAATGCTTCTGTGTAGTTTTTATTTGTAGATATTCCTTTTTCTACGATAGACGCAATAGTGCTCCAAATTTCCACTTGCAGTTTATACAGAAAGAGTGTTTCAAAACTCCTCAATCAAAAATCAGGTTAAACTCTGTTAGTTGAATGCATATATCAGAAAGAAGTTTCACAGAATGCTTCTGTGTAGTTTTTATATTAAGATGATCCTTTTTCAACGATAGGCTACATAGCGCTCAAAATGTCCACTTGCAGTTCATACAAAATGAGTGTTTCAAAACTTTTCAATCAAAAGTAACAATAAACTCTGTTAGTTGAATGCACAGATCAGAAAGAAGTTTCACAGAATGCTTCTGTGTAGTTTTTATTTGAAGATATTCCTTTTGCCATGATAGGCCTCAATGCGCTCCAAGTGTCCACTTGCAGTTCATGAAGAAAGAGTGTTTCAAAACTCCACAATCCAAAGTAAGGTTAAACTCTGTTAGTTGAATGCACAGATCAGAAAGAAGTTTCAAAGAATGCTTCTGCGTAGTTTTTATTTGAAGATATTCCTTTTGCCATGATAGGCCTCAATGCGCTCCAAATGCCAACTTGCAGTTCATAAAGAAAGAGTGTTTCAAAACTCCACAATCAAAAGTAAGGTTAAACTCTGGTATTTGAATGCACAGATCAGAGAGAAGTTTCACAGAATGCTTCCGTGTAGTTTTTATTTGAAGATATTCCTCTTTCCACGATATGCCTCATTGCGCTCCAAATGTCCATTTGCAGTTTATACAGAAAGAGTGTTTCAAATCTCCTGAATCAAAAGTATGGTTCAACTCTGTTAGTTGAATGCAGAGATCAGAAAGAAGTTTCACAGAATGGTTCTGTGTAGTTTTCATTTGAAGATATTCCTTTTGCCATGATAGGCCTCTGTGCTCTCCAAATGTCCACTTGCAGTTCATGAAGAAAGAGTGTTTCAAAACTCCACAATCCAAAGTAAGGTTAAACTCTGTTAGTTGAATGCACAGATCAGAAAGAAGTTTCACAGAATGCTTCTGTGTAGTCTTTATTGGAAGGTATTCCTTTTTCTACGATAGACGCAATAGTGCTCCAAATTTCCACTTGCAGTTTATACAGAAAGAGTGTTTCAAAACTCCTCAATCAAAAATAAGGTTCAACTCTGTTAGTTGAATGCACAGATCAGAAAGAAGTCTTACAGAATGCTTCCGCGTTGTTCTTATTTGAAGTTATTCCTTTTTCCACGATAGGCCTCAAAGCGTTCTAAATGTCCGCTTGCAGACTCTACATATAGACTGTTTCAACACTGCTTAATAAAAAGTAAGGTTAAACTCTGTTAGTTGAATGCATATATCAGAAAGAAGTTTCACAGAATGCTTCTGTGTAGTTTTTTTTGGACATATTCCTTTTTCCACGATAGGCCTCATAGCGTTCCAAATGTCCACTTGCAGTTTATACAGAAAGAGTGTTTCAAAATTCCTCAATCAAAAGTAAGGATCAACTCTGTTACTACAATGCACAGATCAGAAAGAAGTTTCACTGAATGCTTCTGTGTAGTTTTTATTTTAAGATGTTCCTTTTTCAACGATAGGCTACATAGCGCTCCAAATGTCCACTTGCAGTTCATACAAAAAGAGTGTTTCAAAACTCTTCAATCAAAAGTAACAATAAACTCTGTTAGTTGAATGCACAGATCAGAAAGAAGTTTCACAGAATGCTTCTGTGTAGTTTTTATTTGAAGATATTCCTTTTGCCATGATAGGCCTCAATGCGCTCCAAGTGTCCACTTGCAGTTCATGAAGAAAGAGTGTTTCAAAACTCCACAATCCAAAGTAAGGTTAAACTCTGTTAGTTGAATGCACAGATCAGAAAGAAGTTTCACAGAATGCTTCTGTGTAGTCTTTATTGGAAGGTATTCCTTTTTCTACGATAGACGCAATAGTGCTCCAAATTTCCACTTGCAGTTTATACAGAAAGAGTGTTTCAAAACTCCTCAATCAAAAATAAGGTTCAACTCTGTTAGTTGAATGCACAGATCAGAAAGAAGTCTTACAGAATGCTTCCGCGTTGTTCTTATTTGAAGTTATTCCTTTTTCCACGATAGGCCTCAAAGCGTTCTAAATGTCCGCTTGCAGACTCTACATATAGACTGTTTCAACACTGCTTAATAAAAAGTAAGGTTAAACCCTGTTAGTTGAATGCATATATCAGAAAGAAGTTTCACAGAATGCTTCTGTGTAGTTTTTATTTCTACATATTCCTTTTTCCACGATAGGCCTCATAGCGTTCCAAATGTCCACTTGCAGTTTATACAGAAAGAGTGTTTCAAAATTCCTCAATCAAAAGTAAGGATCAACTCTGTTACTACAATGCACAGATCAGAAAGAAGTTTCACAGAATGCTTCTGTGTAGTTTTTATTTTCAGATGTTCCTTTTTCAACGATAGGCTACATAGCGCTCCAAATGTCCACTTGCAGTTCATACAAAAAGAGTGTTTCAAAACTCTTCAATCAAAAGTAACAATAAACTCTGTTAGTTGAATGCACAGATCAGAAAGAAGTTTCACAGAATGCTTCTGTGTAGTTTTTATTTGAAGATATTCCTTTTGCCATGATAGGCCTCAATGCGCTCCAAGTGTCCACTTGCAGTTCATGAAGAAAGAGTGTTTCAAAACTCCACAATCCAAAGTAAGGTTAAACTCTGTTAGTTGAATGCACAGATCAGAAAGAAGTTTCACAAAATGCTTCTGTGTAGTTTTTATTTGTAGATATTCCTTTTTCTACGATAGACGCAATAGTGCTCCAAATTTCCACTTGCAGTTTATACAGAAAGAGTGTTTCAAAACTCCTCAATCAAAAATCAGGTTAAACTCTGTTAGTTGAATGCATATATCAGAAAGAAGTTTCACAGAATGCTTCTGTGTAGTTTTTATATTAAGATGATCCTTTTTCAACGATAGGCTACATAGCGCTCAAAATGTCCACTTGCAGTTCATACAAAATGAGTGTTTCAAAACTTTTCAATCAAAAGTAACAATAAACTCTGTTAGTTGAATGCACAGATCAGAAAGAAGTTTCACAGAATGCTTCTGTGTAGTTTTTATTTGAAGATATTCCTTTTGCCATGATAGGCCTCAATGCGCTCCAAGTGTCCACTTGCAGTTCATGAAGAAAGAGTGTTTCAAAACTCCACAATCCAAAGTAAGGTTAAACTCTGTTAGTTGAATGCACAGATCAGAAAGAAGTTTCAAAGAATGCTTCTGCGTAGTTTTTATTTGAAGATATTCCTTTTGCCATGATAGGCCTCAATGCGCTCCAAATGCCAACTTGCAGTTCATAAAGAAAGAGTGTTTCAAAACTCCACAATCAAAAGTAAGGTTAAAATCTGGTATTTGAATGCACAGATCAGAAAGAAGTTTCACAGAATGCTTCTGTGTAGTTTTTATTTGAAGATATTCCTCTTTCCACGATATGCCTCATTGCGCTCCAAATGTCCATTTGCAGTTTATACAGAAAGAGTGTTTCAAATCTCCTGAATCAAAAGTATGGTTCAACTCTGTTAGTTGAATGCAGAGATCAGAAAGAAGTTTCACAGAATGGTTCTGTGTAGTTTTCATTTGAAGATATTCCTTTTGCCATGATAGGCCTCTGTGCTCTCCAAATGTCCACTTGCAGTTCATGAAGAAAGAGTGTTTCAAAACTCCACAATCCAAAGTAAGGTTAAACTCTGTTAGTTGAATGCACAGATCAGAAAGAAGTTTCACAGAATGCTTCTGTGTAGTCTTTATTGGAAGGTATTCCTTTTTCTACGATAGACGCAATAGTGCTCCAAATTTCCACTTGCAGTTTATACAGAAAGAGTGTTTCAAAACTCCTCAATCAAAAATAAGGTTCAACTCTGTTAGTTGAATGCACAGATCAGAAAGAAGTCTTACAGAATGCTTCCGCGTTGTTCTTATTTGAAGTTATTCCTTTTTCCACGATAGGCCTCAAAGCGTTCTAAATGTCCGCTTGCAGACTCTACATATAGACTGTTTCAACACTGCTTAATAAAAAGTAAGGTTAAAACCTGTTAGTTGAATGCATATATCAGAAAGAAGTTTCACAGAATGCTTCTGTGTAGTTTTTTTTGGACATATTCCTTTTTCCACGATAGGCCTCATAGCGTTCCAAATGTCCACTTGCAGTTTATACAGAAAGAGTGTTTCAAAATTCCTCAATCAAAAGTAAGGATCAACTCTGTTACTACAATGCACAGATCAGAAAAAGTTTCACTGAATGCTTCTGTGTAGTTTTTATTTTAAGATGTTCCTTTTTCAACGATAGGCCTCAATGCGCTCCAAGTGTCCACTTGCAGTTCATGAAGAAAGAGTGTTTCAAAACTCCACCATCCAAAGTAAGGTTAAACTCTGTTAGTTGAATGCACAGATCAGAAAGAAGTTTCAGAGAATGCTTCTGTTTAGTTTTTATTTGAAGTTATTCCTTTTTCTACGATAGACGCAATAGTGCTCCAAATGTCCTCTTGCAGTTTATACAGAAAGAGTGTTTCAAAATTCCTCAATCAAATATAAGGTTCAACTCTGTTAGTTGAATGCACAGATCAGAAAGAAGTCTTAGAGAATGCTTCCGCGTTGTTCTTATTTGAAGTTATTCCTTTTTCCACGATAAGCCTCAAAGCGTTCTAAATGTCCGCTTGCAGATTCTACATATAGACTGTTTCAACACTGCTTAATAAAAAGTAAGGTTAAACTCTTGTTAGTTGAAGGCATATATCAGAAAGAAGTTTCACAGAATGCTTCTGTGTAGTTTTTATTTGTACATATTCCTTTTTCCACGATAGGCCTCATAGCGTTCCAAATGTCCACTTGCAGTTTATACAGAAAGAGTGTTTCAAAATTCCTCAATCAAAAGCAAGGTTCAACTCTGTTACTACAATGCACAGATCAGAAAGAAGTTTCACAGAATGCTTCTGTGTAGTTTTTATTTTAAGATGTTCCTTTTTCAACGATAGGCTACATGGCGCTCCAAATGTCCACTTGCAGTTCATAAAAAAAGAGTGTTTCGAAACTCTTCAATCAAAAGTAACAATAAACTCTGTTAGTTGAATGCACAGATCAGAAAGAAGTTTCACAGAATGCTTCTGCGTAGTTTTTATTTGAAGATATTCCTTTTGCCATGATAGGCCTCAATGCGCTCCAACTGCCCACTTGCAGTTCATAAAGAAAGAGTGTTTCAAAACTCCACAATCAAAAGTAAGGTTAAACTCTGTTATTTGAATGCACAGATCAGAGAGAAGTTTCACAGAATGCTTCTGTGTAGTTTTTATTTGAAGATATTCCTCTTTCCACGATATGCCTCATTGCGCTCCAAATGTCCACTTGCAGTTTATACAGAAAGAGTGTTTCAAATCTCCTGAATCAAAAGTATGGTTCAACTCTGTTAGTTGAATGCAGAGATCAGAAAGAAGTTTCACAGAATGGTTCTGTGTAGTTTTTATTTGAAGATATTCCTTTTGCCATGATAGGCCTCTGTGCTCTCCAAGTGTCCACTTGCAGTTCATGAAGAAAGAGTGTTTCAAAACTCCACAATCCAAAGTAAGGTTAAACTCTGTTAGTTGAATGCACAGATCAGAAAGAAGTTTCACAGAATGCTTCTGTGTAGTCTTTATTGGAAGGTATTCCTTTTTCTACGATAGACGCAATAGTGCTCCAAATTTCCACTTGCAGTTCATACAGAAAGAGTGTTTCAAAACTCCTCAATCAAAAATAAGGTTCAACTCTGTTAGTTGAATGCACAGATCAGAAAGAAGTCTTACAGAATGCTTCCGCGTTGTTATTTGAAGTTATTCCTTTCTCCACGATAGGCCTCAAAGCGTTCTAAATGTCCGCTTGCAGACTCTACATATAGACTGTTTCCACACTGCTTAATAAAAAGTAAGGTTAAACTCTGTTAGTTGAATGCATATATCAGAAAGAAGTTTCACAGAATGCTTCTGTGTAGTTTTTATTTGTACATATTCCTTTTTCCACGATAGGCCTCATAGCGTTCCAAATGTCCACTTGCAGTTTATACAGAAAGAGTGTTTCAAAATTCCTCAATCAAAAGTAAGGATCAACTCTGTTACTACAATGCACAGATCAGAAAAAGTTTCACTGAATGCTTCTGTGTAGTTTTTATTTTAAGATGTTCCTTTTTCAACGATAGGCCTCAATGCGCTCCAAGTGTCCACTTGCAGTTCATGAAGAAAGAGTGTTTCAAAACTCCACCATCCAAAGTAAGGTTAAACTCTGTTAGTTGAATGCACAGATCAGAAAGAAGTTTCACAGAATGCTTCTGTGTAGTTTTTATTTGAAGATATTCCTTTTGCCATGATAGGCCTCAATGCGCTCCAAGTGTCCACTTGCAGTTCATGAAGAAAGAGTGTTTCAAAACTCCACAATCCAAAGTAAGGTTAAACTCTGTTAGTTGAATGCACAGATCAGAAAGAAGTTTCACAGAATGCTTCTGTGTAGTCTTTATTGGAAGGTATTCCTTTTTCTACGATAGACGCAATAGTGCTCCAAATTTCCACTTGCAGTTTATACAGAAAGAGTGTTTCAAAACTCCTCAATCAAAAATAAGGTTCAACTCTGTTAGTTGAATGCACAGATCAGAAAGAAGTCTTACAGAATGCTTCCGCGTTGTTCTTATTTGAAGTTATTCCTTTTTCCACGATAGGCCTCAAAGCGTTCTAAATGTCCGCTTGCAGACTCTACATATAGACTGTTTCAACACTGCTTAATAAAAAGTAAGGTTAAACCCTGTTAGTTGAATGCATATATCAGAAAGAAGTTTCACAGAATGCTTCTGTGTAGTTTTTATTTCTACATATTCCTTTTTCCACGATAGGCCTCATAGCGTTCCAAATGTCCACTTGCAGTTTATACAGAAAGAGTGTTTCAAAATTCCTCAATCAAAAGTAAGGATCAACTCTGTTACTACAATGCACAGATCAGAAAGAAGTTTCACAGAATGCTTCTGTGTAGTTTTTATTTTAAGATGTTCCTTTTTCAACGATAGGCTACATAGCGCTCCAAATGTCCACTTGCAGTTCATACAAAAAGAGTGTTTCAAAACTCTTCAATCAAAAGTAACAATAAACTCTGTTAGTTGAATGCACAGATCAGAAAGAAGTTTCACAGAATGCTTCTGTGTAGTTTTTATTTGAAGATATTCCTTTTGCCATGATAGGCCTCAATGCGCTCCAAGTGTCCACTTGCAGTTCATGAAGAAAGAGTGTTTCAAAACTCCACAATCCAAAGTAAGGTTAAACTCTGTTAGCTGAATGCACGGATCAGAAAGAAGTTTCACAAAATGCTTCTGTGTAGTTTTTATTTGTAGATATTCCTTTTTCTACGATAGACGCAATAGTGCTCCAAATTTCCACTTGCAGTTTATACAGAAAGAGTGTTTCAAAACTCCTCAATCAAAAATCAGGTTAAACTCTGTTAGTTGAATGCATATATCAGAAAGAAGTTTCACAGAATGCTTCTGTGTAGTTTTTATATTAAGATGATCCTTTTTCAACGATAGGCTACATAGCGCTCAAAATGTCCCCTTGCAGTTCATACAAAATGAGTGTTTCAAAACTTTTCAATCAAAAGTAACAATAAACTCTGTTAGTTGAATGCACAGATCAGAAAGAAGTTTCACAGAATGCTTCTGTGTAGTTTTTATTTGAAGATATTCCTTTTGCCATGATAGGCCTCAATGCGCTCCAAGTGTCCACTTGCAGTTCATGAAGAAAGAGTGTTTCAAAACTCCACAATCCAAAGTAAGGTTAAACTCTGTTAGTTGAATGCACAGATCAGAAAGAAGTTTCAAAGAATGCTTCTGCGTAGTTTTTATTTGAAGATATTCCTTTTGCCATGATAGGCCTCAATGCGCTCCAAATGCCAACTTGCAGTTCATAAAGAAAGAGTGTTTCAAAACTCCACAATCAAAAGTAAGGTTAAACTCTGTTATTTGAATGCACAGATCAGAGAGAAGTTTCACAGAATGCTTCTGTGTAGTTTTTATTTGAAGATATTCCTCTTTCCACGATATGCCTCATGCGCTCCAAATGTCAACTTGCAGTTTATACAGAAAGAGTGTTTCAAAACTGCTCAATCAAAAGTAAGGTTCAACTCTGTTAGTTGAAGGCACAGAGCAGAAAGAAGTTTCACAGAATGCTTCTGTGTAGTTTTTATTGGAAGTTATTCCTTTTTCTACGATAGACGCAATAGTGCTCCAAATTTCCACTTGCAGTTTATACAGAAAGAGTGTTTCAAAACTCCTCAATCAAAAATAAGGTTCATCTCTGTTAGTTGAAGGAACAGATCAGAAAGAAGTCTTACAGAATGCTTCCGCGTTGTTCTTATTTGAAGTTATTCCTTTTTCCACGATAGGCCTCAAAGCGTTCTAAATGTCCGCTTGCAGATTCTACATATAGACTGTTTCAACACTGCTTAATAAAAAGTAAGGTTAAACTCGGTTAGTTGAATGCACATATCAGAAAGAAGTTTCACAGAATGCTTCTGTGTAGTTTTTATTTGTACATATTCTTTTTCCACGATAGACCTCATAGCGTTCCAAATGTCCACTTGCAGTTTATACAGAAAGAGTGTTTCAAAATTCCTCAATCAAAAGTAAGGTTCAACTCTTTTACTACAATGCACAGATCAGAAAGAAGTTTCACAGAATGCTTCTGTGTAGTTTTTACTTTAAGATGTTCCTTTTTCAACGATAGGCTACATAGCGCTCCAAATGTCCCCTTGCAGTTCATAAAAAAAGAGTGTTTCAAAACTCTTCAATCAAAAGTAACAATAAACTCTGTTAGTTGAATGCACAGATCAGAAAGAAGTTTCACAGAATGCTTCTGCGTAGTTTTTATTTGAAGATATTCCTTTTGCCACGATAGGCCTCAATGCGCTCCAAATGCCCACTTGCAGTTCATAAAGAAAGAGTGTTTCAAAACTCCACAATCAAAAGTAAGGTTAAACTCTGTTATTTGAATGCACAGATCAGAGAGAAGTTTCACAGAATGCTTCTGTGTAGTTTTTATTTGAAGATATTCCTCTTTCCACGATATGCCTCATTGCGCTCCAAATGTCCACTTGCAGTTTATACAGAAAGAGTGTTTCAAATCTCCTGAATCAAAAGTATGGTTCAACTCTCTTAGTTGAATGCAGAGATCAGAAAGAAGTTTCACAGAATGGTTCTGTGTAGTTTTTATTTGAAGATATTCCTTTTGCCATGATAGGCCTCTGTGCTCTCCAAGTGTCCACTTGCAGTTCATGAAGAAAGAGTGTTTCAAAATTCCACAATCCAAAGTAAGGTTAAACTCTGTTAGTTGAATGCACAGATCAGAAAGAAGTTTCACAGAATGCTTCTGTGTAGTCTTTATTGGAAGGTATTCCTTTTTCTACGATAGACGCAATAGTGCTCCAAATTTCCACTTGCAGTTTATACAGAAAGAGTGTTTCAAAACTCCTCAATCAAAAATAAGGTTCAACTCTGTTAGTTGAATGCACAGATCAGAAAGAAGTCTTACAGAATGCTTCCGCGTTGTTATTTGAAGTTATTCCTTTTTCCACGATAGGCCTCAAAGCGTTCTAAATGTCCGCTTGCAGACTCTACATATAGACTGTTTCAACACTGCTTAATAAAAAGTAAGGTTAAACTCTGTTAGTTGAATGCATATATCAGAAAGAAGTTTCACAGAATGCTTCTGTGTAGTTTTTATTTGTACATATTCCTTTTTCCACGATAGGCCTCATAGCGTTCCAAATGTCCACTTGCAGTTTATACAGAAAGAGTGTTTCAAAATTCCTCAATCAAAAGTAAGGATCAACTCTGTTACTACAATGCACAGATCAGAAAGAAGTTTCACAGAATGCTTCTGTGTAGTTTTTATTTTAACATGTTCCTTTTTCAACGATAGGCTACATAGCGCTCCAAATGTCCACTTGCAGTTCATACAAAAAGAGTGTTTCAAAACTCTTCAATCAAAAGTAACAATAAACTCTGTTAGTTGAATGAACAGATCAGAAAGAAGTTTCACAGAATGCTTCTGCGTAGTTTTTATTTGAAGATATTCCTTTTGCCATGATAGGCCTCAATGCGCTCCAAATGCCCACTTGCAGTTCATAAAGAGTGTTTCAAAACTCCACAATCAAAAGTAAGGTTAAACTCTGTTATTTGAATGCACAGATCAGAGAGAAGTTTCACAGAATGCTTCTGTGTAGTTTTTATTTGAAGATATTCCTCTTTCCACGATATGCCTCATTGCGCTCCAAATGTCCACTTGCAGTTTATACAGAAATAGTGTTTCAAATCTCCTGAATCAAAAGTATGGTTCAACTCTGTTATTTGAATGCAGAGATCAGAAAGAAGTTTCACAGAATGGTTCTGTGTAGTTTTTATTTGAAGATATTCCTTTTGCCATGATAGGCCTCTGTGCTCTCCAAGTGTCCACTTGCAGTTCATGAAGAAAGAGTGTTTCAAAACTCCACAATCCAAAGTAAGGTTAAACTCTGTTAGTTGAATGCACAGATCAGAAAGAAGTTTCACAGAATGCTTCTGTGTAGTCTTTATTGGAAGGTATTCCTTTTTCTACGATAGACGCAATAGTGCTCCAAATTTCCACTTGCAGTTTATACAGAAAGAGTGTTTCAAAACTCCTCAATCAAAAATAAGGTTCAACTCTGTTAGTTGAATGCACAGATCAGAAAGAAGTCTTACAGAATGCTTCCGCGTTGTTCTTATTTGAAGTTATTCCCTTTTCCACGATAGGCCTCAAAGCGTTCTAAATGTCCGCTTGCAGACTCTACATATAGACTGTTTCAACACTGCTTAATAAAAAGTAAGGTTAAACTCTGTTAGTTGAATGCATATATCAGAAAGAAGTTTCACAGAATGCTTCTGTGTAGTTTTTTTTGGACATATTCCTTTTTCCACGATAGGCCTCATAGCGTTCCAAATGTCCACTTGCAGTTTATACAGAAAGAGTGTTTCAAAATTCCTCAATCAAAAGTAAGGATCAACTCTGTTACTACACTGCACAGATCAGAAAGAAGTTTCACTGAATGCTTCTGTGTAGTTTTTATTTTAACATGTTCCTTTTTCAACGATAGGCTACATAGCGCTCCAAATGTCCACTTGCAGTTCATACAAAAAGAGTGTTTCAAAACTCTTCAATCAAAAGTAACAATAAACTCTGTTAGTTGAATGAACAGATCAGAAAGAAGTTTCACAGAATGCTTCTGCGTAGTTTTTATTTGAAGATATTCCTTTTGCCATGATAGGCCTCAATGCGCTCCAAATGCCCACTTGCAGTTCATAAAGAAAGAGTGTTTCAAAACTCCACAATCAAAAGTAAGGTTAAACTCTGTTATTTGAATGCACAGATCAGAGAGAAGTTTCACAGAATGCTTCTGTGTAGTTTTTATTTGAAGATATTCCTCTTTCCACGATATGCCTCATTGCGCTCCAAATGTCCACTTGCAGTTTATACAGAAAGAGTGTTTCAAATCTCCTGAATCAAAAGTATGGTTCAACTCTGTTATTTGAATGCAGAGATCAGAAAGAAGTTTCACAGAATGGTTCTGTGTAGTTTTTATTTGAAGATATTCCTTTTGCCATGATAGACCTCTGTGCTCTCCAAGTGTCCACTTGCAGTTCATGAAGAAAGAGTGTTTCAAAACTCCACAATCCAAAGTAAGGTTAAACTCTGTTAGTTGAATGCACAGATCAGAAAGAAGTTTCACAGAATGCTTCTGTGTAGTCTTTATTGGAAGGTATTCCTTTTTCTACTATAGACGCAATAGTGCTCCAAATTTCCACTTGCAGTTTATACAGAAAGAGTGTTTCAAAACTCCTCAATCAAAAATAAGGTTCAACTCTGTTAGTTGAATGCACAGATCAGAAAGAAGTCTTACAGAATGCTTCCGCGTTGTTCTTATTTGAAGTTATTCCTTTTTCCACGATAGGCCTCAAAGCGTTCTAAATGTCCGCTTGCAGACTCTACATATAAACTGTTTCAACACTGCTTAATAAAAAGTAAGGTTAAACTCTGTTAGTTGAATGCATATATCAGAAAGAAGTTTCACAGAATGCTTCTGTGTAGTTTTTTTTGGACATATTCCTTTTTCCACGATAGGCCTCATAGCGTTCCAAATGTCCACTTGCAGTTTATACAGAAAGAGTGTTTCAAAATTCCTCAATCAAAAGTAAGGATCAACTCTGTTACTACAATGCACAGATCAGAAAGAAGTTTCACTGAATGCTTCTGTGTAGTTTTTATTTTAAGATGTTCCTTTTTCAACGATAGGCTACATAGCGCTCCAAATGTCCACTTGCAGTTCATACAAAAAGAGTGTTTCAAAACTCTTCAATCAAAAGTAACAATAAACTCTGTTAGTTGAATGCACAGATCAGAAAGAAGTTTCACAGAATGCTTCTGTGTAGTTTTTATTTGAAGATATTCCTTTTGCCATGATAGGCCTCAATGCGCTCCAAGTGTCCACTTGCAGTTCATGAAGAAAGAGTGTTTCAAAACTCCACAATCCAAAGTAAGGTTAAACTCTGTTAGTTGAATGCACAGATCAGAAAGAAGTTTCACAGAATGCTTCTGTGTAGTCTTTATTGGAAGGTATTCCTTTTTCTACGATAGACGCAATAGTGCTCCAAATTTCCACTTGCAGTTTATACAGAAAGAGTGTTTCAAAACTCCTCAATCAAAAATAAGGTTCAACTCTGTTAGTTGAATGCACAGATCAGAAAGAAGTCTTACAGAATGCTTCCGCGTTGTTCTTATTTGAAGTTATTCCTTTTTCCACGATAGGCCTCAAAGCGTTCTAAATGTCCGCTTGCAGACTCTACATATAGACTGTTTCAACACTGCTTAATAAAAAGTAAGGTTAAACCCTGTTAGTTGAATGCATATATCAGAAAGAAGTTTCACAGAATGCTTCTGTGTAGTTTTTATTTCTACATATTCCTTTTTCCACGATAGGCCTCATAGCGTTCCAAATGTCCACTTGCAGTTTATACAGAAAGAGTGTTTCAAAATTCCTCAATCAAAAGTAAGGATCAACTCTGTTACTACAATGCACAGATCAGAAAGAAGTTTCACAGAATGCTTCTGTGTAGTTTTTATTTTAAGATGTTCCTTTTTCAACGATAGGCTACATAGCGCTCCAAATGTCCACTTGCAGTTCATACAAAAAGAGTGTTTCAAAACTCTTCAATCAAAAGTAACAATAAACTCTGTTAGTTGAATGCACAGATCAGAAAGAAGTTTCACAGAATGCTTCTGTGTAGTTTTTATTTGAAGATATTCCTTTTGCCATGATAGGCCTCAATGCGCTCCAAGAGTCCACTTGCAGTTCATGAAGAAAGAGTGTTTCAAAACTCCACAATCCAAAGTAAGGTTAAACTCTGTTAGTTGAATGCACAGATCTAGAAGTTTCACAAAATGCTTCTGTGTAGTTTTTATTTGTAGATATTCCTTTTTCTACGATAGACGCAATAGTGCTCCAAATTTCCACTTGCAGTTTATACAGAAAGAGTGTTTCAAAACTCCTCAATCAAAAATCAGGTTAAACTCTGTTAGTTGAATGCATATATCAGAAAGAAGTTTCACAGAATGCTTCTGTGTAGTTTTTATATTAAGATGATCCTTTTTCAACGATAGGCTACATAGCGCTCAAAATGTCCACTTGCAGTTCATACAAAATGAGTGTTTCAAAACTTTTCAATCAAAAGTAACAATAAACTCTGTTAGTTGAATGCACAGATCAGAAAGAAGTTTCACAGAATGCTTCTGTGTAGTTTTTATTTGAAGATATTCCTTTTGCCATGATAGGCCTCAATGCGCTCCAAGTGTCCACTTGCAGTTCATGAAGAAAGAGTGTTTCAAAACTCCACAATCCAAAGTAAGGTTAAACTCTGTTAGTTGAATGCACAGATCAGAAAGAAGTTTCAAAGAATGCTTCTGTGTAGTCTTTATTGGAAGGTATTCCTTTTTCTACGATAGACGCAATAGTGCTCCAAATTTCCACTTGCAGTTTATACAGAAAGAGTGTTTCAAAACTCCTCAATCAAAAATAAGGTTCAACTCTGTTAGTTGAATGCACAGATCAGAAAGAAGTCTTACAGAATGCTTCCGCGTTGTTCTTATTTGAAGTTATTCCTTTTTCCACGATAGGCCTCAAAGCGTTCTAAATGTCCGCTTGCAGACTCTACATATAGACTGTTTCAACACTGCTTAATAAAAAGTAAGGTTAAACCCTGTTAGTTGAATGCATATATCAGAAAGAAGTTTCACAGAATGCTTCTGTGTAGTTTTTATTTCTACATATTCCTTTTTCCACGATAGGCCTCATAGCGTTCCAAATGTCCACTTGCAGTTTATACAGAAAGAGTGTTTCAAAATTCCTCAATCAAAAGTAAGGATCAACTCTGTTACTACAATGCACAGATCAGAAAGAAGTTTCACAGAATGCTTCTGTGTAGTTTTTATTTTAAGATGTTCCTTTTTCAACGATAGGCTACATAGCGCTCCAAATGTCCACTTGCAGTTCATACAAAAAGAGTGTTTCAAAACTCTTCAATCAAAAGTAACAATAAACTCTGTTAGTTGAATGCACAGATCAGAAAGAAGTTTCACAGAATGCTTCTGTGTAGTTTTTATTTGAAGATATTCCTTTTGCCATGATAGGCCTCAATGCGCTCCAAGAGTCCACTTGCAGTTCATGAAGAAAGAGTGTTTCAAAACTCCACAATCCAAAGTAAGGTTAAACTCTGTTAGTTGAATGCACACATCTAGAAGTTTCACAAAATGCTTCTGTGTAGTTTTTATTTGTAGATATTCCTTTTTCTACGATAGACGCAATAGTGCTCCAAATTTCCACTTGCAGTTTATACAGAAAGAGTGTTTCAAAACTCCTCAATCAAAAATCAGGTTAAACTCTGTTAGTTGAATGCATATATCAGAAAGAAGTTTCACAGAATGCTTCTGTGTAGTTTTTATATTAAGATGATCCTTTTTCAACGATAGGCTACATAGCGCTCAAAATGTCCACTTGCAGTTCATACAAAATGAGTGTTTCAAAACTTTTCAATCAAAAGTAACAATAAACTCTGTTAGTTGAATGCACAGATCAGAAAGAAGTTTCACAGAATGCTTCTGTGTAGTTTTTATTTGAAGATATTCCTTTTGCCATGATAGGCCTCAATGCGCTCCAAGTGTCCACTTGCAGTTCATGAAGAAAGAGTGTTTCAAAACTCCACAATCCAAAGTAAGGTTAAACTATGTTAGTTGAATGCACAGATCAGAAAGAAGTTTCAAAGAATGCTTCTGCGTAGTTTTTATTTGAAGATATTCCTTTTGCCATGATAGGCCTCAATGCGCTCCAAATGCCAACTTGCAGTTCATAAAGAAAGAGTGTTTCAAAACTCCACAATCAAAAGTAAGGTTAAACTCTGGTATTTGAATGCACAGATCAGAGAGAAGTTTCACAGAATGCTTCTGTGTAGTTTTTATTTGAAGATATTCCTCTTTCCACGATATGCCTCATTGCGCTCCAAATGTCCATTTGCAGTTTATACAGAAAGAGTGTTTCAAATCTCCTGAATCAAAAGTATGGTTCAACTCTGTTAGTTGAATGCAGAGATCAGAAAGAAGTTTCACAGAATGGTTCTGTGTAGTTTTCATTTGAAAATATTCCTTTTGCCATGATAGGCCTCTGTGCTCTCCAAATGTCCACTTGCAGTTCATCAAGAAAGAGTGTTTCAAAACTCCACAATCCAAAGTAAGGTTAAACTCTGTTAGTTGAATGCACAGATCAGAAAGAAGTTTCACAGAATGCTTCTGTGTAGTCTTTATTGGAAGGTATTCCTTTTTCTACGATAGACGCAATAGTGCTCCAAATTTCCACTTGCAGTTTATACAGAAAGAGTGTTTCAAAACTCCTCAATCAAAAATAAGGTTCAACTCTGTTAGTTGAATGCACAGATCAGAAAGAAGTCTTACAGAATGCTTCCGCGTTGTTCTTATTTGAAGTTATTCCTTTTTCCACGATAGGCCTCAAAGCGTTCTAAATGTCCGCTTGCAGACTCTACATATAGACTGTTTCAACACTGCTTAATAAAAAGTAAGGTTAAAACCTGTTAGTTGAATGCATATATCAGAAAGAAGTTTCACAGAATGCTTCTGTGTAGTTTTTATTTGTACATATTCCTTTTTCCACGATAGGCCTCATAGCGTTCCAAATGTCCACTTGCAGTTTATACAGAAAGAGTGTTTCAAAATTCCTCAATCAAAAGTAAGGATCAACTCTGTTACTACAATGCACAGATCAGAAAGAAGTTTCACTGAATGCTTCTGTGTAGTTTTTATTTTAAGATGTTCCTTTTTCAACGATAGGCTACATAGCGCTCCAAATGTCCACTTGCAGTTCATACAAAAAGAGTGTTTCAAAACTCTTCAATCAAAAGTAACAATAAACTCTGTTAGTTGAATGCACAGATCAGAAAGAAGTTTCACAGAATGCTTCTGTGTAGTTTTTATTTGAAGATATTCCTTTTGCCATGATAGGCCTCAATGCGCTCCAAGTGTCCACTTGCAGTTCATGAAGAAAGAGTGTTTCAAAACTCCACAATCCAAAGTAAGGTTAAACTCTGTTAGTTGAATGCACAGATCAGAAAGAAGTTTCACAAAATGCTTCTGTGTAGTTTTTATTTGTAGATATTCCTTTTTCTACGATAGACGCAATAGTGCTCCAAATTTCCACTTGCAGTTTATACAGAAAGAGTGTTTCAAAACTCCTCAATCAAAAATCAGGTTAAACTCTGTTAGTTGAATGCATATATCAGAAAGAAGTTTCACAGAATGCTTCTGTGTAGTTTTTATATTAAGATGATCCTTTTTCAACGATAGGCTACATAGCGCTCAAAATGTCCACTTGCAGTTCATACAAAATGAGTGTTTCAAAACTTTTCAATCAAAAGTAACAATAAACTCTGTTAGTTGAATGCACAGATCAGAAAGAAGTTTCACAGAATGCTTCTGTGTAGTTTTTATTTGAAGATATTCCTTTTGCCATGATAGGCCTCAATGCGCTCCAAGTGTCCACTTGCAGTTCATGAAGAAAGAGTGTTTCAAAACTCCACAATCCAAAGTAAGGTTAAACTCTGTTAGTTGAATGCACAGATCAGAAAGAAGTTTCAAAGAATGCTTCTGTGTAGTCTTTATTGGAAGGTATTCCTTTTTCTACGATAGACGCAATAGTGCTCCAAATTTCCACTTGCAGTTTATACAGAAAGAGTGTTTCAAAACTCCTCAATCAAAAATAAGGTTCAACTCTGTTAGTTGAATGCACAGATCAGAAAGAAGTCTTACAGAATGCTTCCGCGTTGTTCTTATTTGAAGTTATTCCTTTTTCCACGATAGGCCTCAAAGCGTTCTAAATGTCCGCTTGCAGACTCTACATATAGACTGTTTCAACACTGCTTAATAAAAAGTAAGGTTAAACCCTGTTAGTTGAATGCATATATCAGAAAGAAGTTTCACAGAATGCTTCTGTGTAGTTTTTATTTCTACATATTCCTTTTTCCACGATAGGCCTCATAGCGTTCCAAATGTCCACTTGCAGTTTATACAGAAAGAGTGTTTCAAAATTCCTCAATCAAAAGTAAGGATCAACTCTGTTACTACAATGCACAGATCAGAAAGAAGTTTCACAGAATCCTTCTGTGTAGTTTTTATTTTAAGGTGTTCCTTTTTCAACGATAGGCTACATAGCGCTCCAAATGTCCACTTGCAGTTCATACAAAAAGAGTGTTTCAAAACTCTTCAATCAAAAGTAACAATAAACTCTGTTAGTTGAATGCACAGATCAGAAAGAAGTTTCACAGAATGCTTCTGTGTAGTTTTTATTTGAAGATATTCCTTTTGCCATGATAGGCCTCAATGCGCTCCAAGTGTCCACTTGCAGTTCATGAAGAAAGAGTGTTTCAAAACTCCACAATCCAAAGTAAGGTTAAACTCTGTTAGTTGAATGCACAGATCAGAAAGAAGTTTCACAAAATGCTTCTGTGTAGTTTTTATTTGTAGATATTCCTTTTTCTACGATAGACGCAATAGTGCTCCAAATTTCCACTTGCAGTTTATACAGAAAGAGTGTTTCAAAACTCCTCAATCAAAAATCAAGTTAAACTCTGTTAGTTGAATGCATATATCAGAAAGAAGTTTCACAGAATGCTTCTGTGTAGTTTTTATATTAAGATGATCCTTTTTCAACGATAGGCTACATAGCGCTCAAAGTGTCCACTTGCAGTTCATACAAAATGAGTGTTTCAAAACTCTTCCATCAAAAGTAACAATAAACTCTGTTAGTTGAATGCACAGATCAGAAAGAAGTTTCACAGAATGCTTCTGTGTAGTTTTTATTTGAAGATGTTCCTTTTGCCATGATAGGCCTCAATGCGCTCCAAATGCCAACTTGCAGTTCATAAAGAAAGAGTGTTTCAAAACTCCACAATCAAAAGTAAGGTTAAACTCTGTTATTTGAATTCACAGATCAGAGAGAAGTTTCACAGAATGCTTCTGTGTAGTTTTTATTTGAAGATATTCCTCTTTGCACGATATGCCTCATTGCGCTCCAAATGTCCACTTGCAGTTCATACAGAAAGAGTGTTTCAAAACTGCTCAATCAAAAGTAAGGTTCAACTCTGTTAGTTGAAGGCACATATCAGAAAGAAGTTTCACAGAATGCTTCTGTTTAGTTTTTATTTGTAGATATTCCTTTTTCCACGGTAGGCCTCATAGCGCTCCAAATGTCCCCTTGCGGTTTATGCAGAAAGAGTATTTCCAAACGCCTCAATCAAAAGTAAGGTTAACATCTGTTATTTGAATGCACAGATCAGAAAGAAGTTTCACAGAATGCTTCTGTGTAGTTTTTATTTGTAGATATTCCTTTTTCCACGATAGGCCTCATAGTGCTCCAAATTTCCACTTACAGTTTAAACAGAAAGAGTGTTTCAGAATTCCTCAGTCAAAAATAAGTTTCAACTGTGTTAGTTGAATGCACAGATCCAAAAGAAGTTTCACAGAATGCCTCCGTGTAGTTTTTAAGGGAAGATATTTCTTTTTTCACCATAGGCCTCAATGTTCTCCAAGTGTCCACTTGCAGATTCTACAAATAGATTGTTGCAAAACTGCTCAATCAAAAGTAAGGTTAAACACTGTTAGTTGAATGCACAAATCAGAAACAAGTTTCACAGAATGCTTCTGCGTAGTTTTTATTTGTAGATATTCCTTTTTCCACGATACGCCTCATAGTGCTCCAAATTTCCTCTTACAGTTTAAACAGAAAGATTGTGTCGAAATTCCTCAATCAAAAATAAATTTCAACTGTGTTAGTTGAATGCAGAGATCAGAAAGAAGTTTCACAGAATGCCTCCGTGTAGTTTTTAGGGGAAGATATTTCTCTTTTCACCATAGGCCTCTATGTCCTCCAAGTGTCCACTTGCAGATTCTACAAATAGACTGTTGCAAAACTGCTCAATCAAAAGTAAGGTTAAACACTGTTAGTTGAGTGCACAGATCAGAAACAAGTTTCACAGAATGCTTCTGTGTAGTTTTTATTTGAAGATATTCCTCTTTCCACGATATGCCTCATAGCGCTCCAAATGTCCACTTGCAGTTTATACAGAAAGAGTGTTTCAAATCTCCTGAATCAAAAGTATGGTTCAACTCTGTTAGTTGAATGCAGAGATCAGAAAGAAGTTTCACAGAATGCTTCTGTGTAGTTTTTATTTGAAGATATTCCTCTTTCCACGATATGCCTCATAGCGCTCCAAATGTCCACTTGCAGTTTATACAGAAAGAGTGTTTCAAAACTCCTCAATCAAAAATCAGGTTAAACTCTGTTAGTTGAATGCATATATCAGAAAGAAGTTTCACAGAATGCTTCTGTGTAGTTTTTTTTGGACATATTCCTTTTTCCACGATAGGCCTCATAGCGTTCCAAATGTCCACTTGCAGTTTATACAGAAAGAGTGTTTCAAAATTCCTCAATCAAAAGTAAGGATCAACTCTGTTACTACAATGCACAGATCAGAAAAAGTTTCACTGAATGCTTCTGTGTAGTTTTTATTTTAAGATGTTCCTTTTACAACGATAGGCCTCAATGCGCTCCAAGTGTCCACTTGCAGTTCATGAAGAAAGAGTGTTTCAAAACTCCACCATCCAAAGTAAGGTTAAACTCTGTTAGTTGAATGCACAGATCAGAAAGAAGTTTCACAGAATGCTTCTGTTTAGTTTTTATTTGAAGTTATTCCTTTTTCTACGATAGACGCAATAGTGCTCCAAATGTCCTCTTGCAGTTTATACAGAAAGAGTGTTTCAAAACTCCTCAATCAAATATAAGGTTCAACTCTGTTAGTTGAATGCACAGATCAGAAAGAAGTCTTACAGAATGCTTCCGCGTTGTTCTTATTTGAAGTTATTCCTTTTTCCACGATAAGCCTCAAAGCGTTCTAAATGTCCGCTTGCAGATTCTACATATAGACTGTTTCAACACTGCTTAATAAAAAGTAAGGTTAAACTCTTGTTAGTTGAAGGCATATATCAGAAAGAAGTTTCACAGAATGCTTCTGTGTAGTTTTTATTTCTACATATTCCTTTTTCCACGATAGGCCTCATAGCGTTCCAAATGTCCACTTGCAGTTTATACAGAAAGAGTGTTTCAAAATTCCTCAATCAAAAGCAAGGTTCAACTCTGTTACTACAATGCACAGATCAGAAAGAAGTTTCACAGAATGCTTCTGTGTAGTTTTTATTTTAAGATGTTCCTTTTTCAACGATAGGCTACATAGCGCTCCAAATGTCCACTTGCAGTTCATACAAAAAGAGTGTTTCGAAACTCTTCAATCAAAAGTAACAATAAACTCTGTTAGTTGAATGCACAGATCAGAAAGAAGTTTCACAGAATGCTTCTGCGTAGTTTTTATTTGAAGATATTCCTTTTGCCATGATAGGCCTCAATGCGCTCCAACTGCCCACTTGCAGTTCATAAAGAAAGAGTGTTTCAAAACTCCACAATCAAAAGTAAGGTTAAACTCTGTTATTTGAATGCACAGATCAGAGAGAAGTTTCACAGAATGCTTCTGTGTAGTTTTTATTTGAAGATATTCCTCTTTCCACGATATGCCTCATTGCGCTCCAAATGTCCACTTGCAGTTTATACAGAAAGAGTGTTTCAAATCTCCTGAATCAAAAGTATGGTTCAACTCTGTTAGTTGAATGCAGAGATCAGAAAGAAGTTTCACAGAATGGTTCTGTGTAGTTTTTATTTGAAGATATTCCTTTTGCCATGATAGGCCTCTGTGCTCTCCAAGTGTCCACTTGCAGTTCATGAAGAAAGAGTGTTTCAAAACTCCACAATCCAAAGTAAGGTTAAACTCTGTTAGTTGAATGCACAGATCAGAAAGAAGTTTCACAGAATGCTTCTGTGTAGTCTTTATTGGAAGGTATTCCTTTTTCTACGATAGACGCAATAGTGCTCCAAATTTCCACTTGCAGTTCATACAGAAAGAGTGTTTCAAAACTCCTCAATCAAAAATAAGGTTCAACTCTGTTAGTTGAATGCACAGATCAGAAAGAAGTCTTACAGAATGCTTCCGCGTTGTTATTTGAAGTTATTCCTTTCTCCACGATAGGCCTCAAAGCGTTCTAAATGTCCGCTTGCAGACTCTACATATAGACTGTTTCAACACTGCTTAATAAAAAGTAAGGTTAAACTCTGTTAGTTGAATGCATATATCAGAAAGAAGTTTCACAGAATGCTTCTGTGTAGTTTTTATTTGTACATATTCCTTTTTCCACGATAGGCCTCATAGCGTTCCAAATGTCCACTTGCAGTTTATACAGAAAGAGTGTTTCAAAATTCCTCAATCAAAAGTAAGGATCAACTCTGTTACTACAATGCACAGTTCAGAAAAAGTTTCACTGAATGCTTCTGTGTAGTTTTTATTTTAAGATGTTCCTTTTTCAACGATAGGCCTCAATGCGCTCCAAGTGTCCACTTGCAGTTCATGAAGAAAGAGTGTTTCAAAACTCCACCATCCAAAGTAAGGTTAAACTCTGTTAGTTGAATGCACAGATCAGAAAGAAGTTTCACAGAATGCTTCTGTTTAGTTTTTATTTGAAGTTATTCCTTTTTCTACGATAGACGCAATAGTGCTCCAAATGTCCTCTTGCAGTTTATACAGAAAGAGTGTTTCAAAACTCCTCAATCAAATATAAGGTTCAACTCTGTTAGTTGAATGCACAGATCAGAAAGAAGTCTTACAGAATGCTTCCGCGTTGTTCTTATTTGAAGTTATTCCTTTTTCCACGATAAGCCTCAAAGCGTTCTAAATGTCCGCTTGCAGATTCTACATATAGACTGTTTCAACACTGCTTAATAAAAAGTAAGGTTAAACTCTTGTTAGTTGAAGGCATATATCAGAAAGAAGTTTCACAGAATGCTTCTGTGTAGTTTTTATTTGAAGATATTCCTTTTGCCATGATAGGCCTCAATGCGCTCCAAGTGTCCACTTGCAGTTCATGAAGAAAGAGTGTTTCAAAACTCCACAATCCAAAGTAAGGTTAAACTCTGTTAGTTGAATGCACAGATCAGAAAGAAGTTTCACAGAATGCCTCTGTGTAGTCTTTATTGGAAGGTATTCCTTTTTCTACGATAGACGCAATAGTGCTCCAAATTTCCACTTGCAGTTTATACAGAAAGAGTGTTTCAAAACTCCTCAATCAAAAATAAGGTTCAACTCTGTTAGTTGAATGCACAGATCAGAAAGAAGTCTTACAGAATGCTTCCGCGTTGTTCTTATTTGAAGTTATTCCTTTTTCCACGATAGGCCTCAAAGCGTTCTAAATGTCTGCTTGCAGACTCTACATATAGACTGTTTCAACACTGCTTAATAAAAAGTAAGGTTAAAACCTGTTAGTTGAATGCATATATCAGAAAGAAGTTTCACAGAATGCTTCTGTGTAGTTTTTATTTCTACATATTCCTTTTTCCACGATAGGCCTCATAGCGTTCCAAATGTCCACTTGCAGTTTATACAGAAAGAGTGTTTCAAAATTCCTCAATCAAAAGTAAGGATCAACTCTGTTACTACAATGCACAGATCAGAAAGAAGTTTCACTGAATGCTTCTGTGTAGTTTTTATTTTAAGATGTTCCTTTTTCAACGATAGGCTACATAGCGCTCCAAATGTCCACTTGCAGTTCATACAAAAAGAGTGTTTCAAAACTCTTCAATCAAAAGTAACAATAAACTCTGTTAGTTGAATGCACAGATCAGAAAGAAGTTTCACAGAATGCTTCTGTGTAGTTTTTATTTGAAGATATTCCTTTTGCCATGATAGGCCTCAATGCGCTCCAAGTGTCCACTTGCAGTTCATGAAGAAAGAGTGTTTCAAAACTCCACAATCCAAAGTAAGGTTAAACTCTGTTAGTTGAATGCACAGATCAGAAAGAAGTTTCACAAAATGCTTCTGTGTAGTTTTTATTTGTAGATATTCCTTTTTCTACGATAGACGCAATAGTGCTCCAAATTTCCACGTGCAGTTTATACAGAAAGAGTGTTTCAAAACTCCTCAATCAAAAATCAAGTTAAACTCTGTTAGTTGAATTCACAGATCAGAGAGAAGTTTCACAGAATGCTTCTGTGTAGTTTTTATTTGAAGATATTCCTCTTTGCACGATATGCCTCATTGCGCTCCAAATGTCCACTTGCAGTTCATACAGAAAGAGTGTTTCAAAACTGCTCAATCAAAAGTAAGGTTCAACTCTGTTAGTTGAAGGCACATATCAGAAAGAAGTTTCACAGAATGCTTCTGTTTAGTTTTTATTTGTAGATATTGCTTTTTCCACGGTAGGCCTCATAGCGCTCCAAATGTCCCCTTGCGGTTTATGCAGAAAGTGTATTTCCAAACGCCTCAATCAAAAGTAAGGTTAACATCTGTTATTTGAATGCACAGATCAGAAAGAAGTTTCACAGAATGCTTCTGTGTAGTTTTTATTTGTAGATATTCCTTTTTCCACGATAGGCCTCATAGTGCTCCAAATTTCCACTTACAGTTTAAACAGAAAGAGTGTTTCAGAATTCCTCAGTCAAAAATAAGTTTCAACTGTGTTAGTTGAATGCACAGATCCAAAAGAAGTTTCACAGAATGCCTCCGTGTAGTTTTTAAGGGAAGATATTTCTTTTTTCACCATAGGCCTCAATGTTCTCCAAGTGTCCACTTGCAGATTCTACAAATAGATTGTTGCAAAACTGCTCAATCAAAAGTAAGGTTAAACACTGTTAGTTGAATGCACAAATCAGAAACAAGTTTCACAGAATGCTTCTGCGTAGTTTTTATTTGTAGATATTCCTTTTTCCACGATACGCCTCATAGTGCTCCAAATTTCCTCTTACAGTTTAAACAGAAAGAGTGTGTCGAAATTCCTCAATCAAAAATAAATTTCAACTGTGTTAGTTGAATGCAGAGATCAGAAAGAAGTTTCACAGAATGCCTCCGTGTAGTTTTTAGGGGAAGATATTTCTCTTTTCACCATAGGCCTCTATGTCCTCCAAGTGTCCACTTGCAGATTCTACAAATAGACTGTTGCAAAACTGCTCAATCAAAAGTAAGGTTAAACACTGTTAGTTGAGTGCACAGATCAGAAACAAGTTTCACAGAATGCTTCTGTGTAGTTTTTATTTGAAGATATTCCTCTTTCCACGATATGCCTCATAGCGCTCCAAATGTCCACTTGCAGTTTATACAGAAAGAGTGTTTCAAAACTCCTCAATCAAAAATCAGGTTAAACTCTGTTAGTTGAATGCATATATCAGAAAGAAGTTTCACAGAATGCTTCTGTGTAGTTTTTTTTGGACATATTCCTTTTTCCACGATAGGCCTCATAGCGTTCCAAATGTCCACTTGCAGTTTATACAGAAAGAGTGTTTCAAAATTCCTCAATCAAAAGTAAGGATCAACTCTGTTACTACAATGCACAGATCAGAAAAAGTTTCACTGAATGCTTCTGTGTAGTTTTTATTTTAAGATGTTCCTTTTACAACGATAGGCCTCAATGCGCTCCAAGTGTCCACTTGCAGTTCATGAAGAAAGAGTGTTTCAAAACTCCACCATCCAAAGTAAGGTTAAACTCTGTTAGTTGAATGCACAGATCAGAAAGAAGTTTCACAGAATGCTTCTGTTTAGTTTTTATTTGAAGTTATTCCTTTTTCTACGATAGACGCAATAGTGCTTCAAATGTCCTCTTGCAGTTTATACAGAAAGAGTGTTTCAAAACTCCTCAATCAAATATAAGGTTCAACTCTGTTAGTTGAATGCACAGATCAGAAAGAAGTCTTACAGAATGCTTCCGCGTTGTTCTTATTTGAAGTTATTCCTTTTTCCACGATAGGCCTCAAAGCGTTCTAAATGTCCGCTTGCAGATTCTACATATAGACTGTTTCAACACTGCTTAATAAAAAGTAAGGTTAAACTCTTGTTAGTTGAAGGCATATATCAGAAAGAAGTTTCACAGAATGCTTCTGTGTAGTTTTTATTTGTACATATTCCTTTTTCCACGATAGGCCTCATAGCGTTCCAAATGTCCACTTGCAGTTTATACAGAAAGAGTGTTTCAAAATTCCTCAATCAAAAGCAAGGTTCAACTCTGTTACTACAATGCACAGATCAGAAAGAAGTTTCACAGAATGCTTCTGTGTAGTTTTTATTTTAAGATGTTCCTTTTTCAACGATAGGCTACATAGCGCTCCAAATATCCACTTGCAGTTCATACAAAAAGAGTGTTTCGAAACTCTTCAATCAAAAGTAACAATAAACTCTGTTAGTTGAATGCACAGATCAGAAAGAAGTTTCACAGAATGCTTCTGCGTAGTTTTTATTTGAAGATATTCCTTTTGCCATGATAGGCCTCAATGCGCTCCAAATGCCCACTTGCAGTTCATAAAGAAAGAGTGTTTCAAAACTCCACAATCAAAAGTAAGGTTAAACTCTGTTATTTGAATGCACAGATCAGAGAGAAGTTTCACAGAATGCTTCTGTGTAGTTTTTATTTGAAGATATTCCTCTTTCCACGATATGCCTCATTGCGCTCCAAATGTCCACTTGCAGTTTATACAGAAAGAGTGTTTCAAATCTCCTGAATCAAAAGTATGGTTCAACTCTGTTAGTTGAATGCAGAGATCAGAAAGAAGTTTCACAGAATGGTTCTGTGTAGTTTTTATTTGAAGATATTCCTTTTGCCATGATAGGCCTCTGTGCTCTCCAAGTGTCCACTTGCAGTTCATGAAGAAAGAGTGTTTCAAAACTCCACAATCCAAAGTAAGGTTAAACTCTGTTAGTTGAATGCACAGATCAGAAAGAAGTTTCACAGAATGCTTCTGTGTAGTCTTTATTGGAAGGTATTCCTTTTTCTACGATAGACGCAATAGTGCTCCAAATTTCCACTTGCAGTTCATACAGAAAGAGTGTTTCAAAACTCCTCAATCAAAAATAAGGTTCAACTCTGTTAGTTGAATGCACAGATCAGAAAGAAGTCTTACAGAATGCTTCCGCGTTGTTATTTGAAGTTATTCCTTTCTCCACGATAGGCCTCAAAGCGTTCTAAATGTCCGCTTGCAGACTCTACATATAGACTGTTTCAACACTGCTTAATAAAAAGTAAGGTTAAACTCTGTTAGTTGAATGCATATATCAGAAAGAAGTTTCACAGAATGCTTCTGTGTAGTTTTTATTTGTACATATTCCTTTTTCCACGATAGGCCTCATAGCGTTCCAAATGTCCACTTGCAGTTTATACAGAAAGAGTGTTTCAAAATTCCTCAATCAAAAGTAAGGATCAACTCTGTTACTACAATGCACAGATCAGAAAAAGTTTCACTGAATGCTTCTGTGTAGTTTTTATTTTAAGATGTTCCTTTTTCAACGATAGGCCTCAATGCGCTCCAAGTGTCCACTTGCAGTTCATGAAGAAAGAGTGTTTCAAAACTCCACCATCCAAAGTAAGGTTAAACTCTGTTAGTTGAATGCACAGATCAGAAAGAAGTTTCACAGAATGCTTCTGTTTAGTTTTTATTTGAAGTTATTCCTTTTTCTACGATAGACGCAATAGTGCTCCAAATGTCCTCTTGCAGTTTATACAGAAAGAGTGTTTCAAAACTCCTCAATCAAATATAAGGTTCAACTCTGTTAGTTGAATGCACAGATCAGAAAGAAGTCTTACAGAATGCTTCCGCGTTGTTCTTATTTGAAGTTATTCCTTTTTCCACGATAAGCCTCAAAGCGTTCTAAATGTCCGCTTGCAGATTCTACATATAGACTGTTTCAACACTGCTTAATAAAAAGTAAGGTTAAACTCTTGTTAGTTGAAGGCATATATCAGAAAGAAGTTTCACAGAATGCTTCTGTGTAGTTTTTATTTGAAGATATTCCTTTTGCCATGATAGGCCTCAATGCGCTCCAAATGTCCACTTGCAGTTCATGAAGAAAGAGTGTTTCAAAACTCCACAATCCAAAGTAAGGTTAAACTCTGTTAGTTGAATGCACAGATCAGAAAGAAGTTTCAAAGAATGCTTCTGCGTAGTTTTTATTTGAAGATATTCCTTTTGCCATGATAGGCCTCAATGCGCTCCAAATGCCAACTTGCAGTTCATAAAGAAAGAGTGTTTCAAAACTCCACAATCAAAAGTAAGGTTAAACTCTGGTATTTGAATGCACAGATCAGAGAGAAGTTTCACAGAATGCTTCTGTGTAGTTTTTATTTGAAGATATTCCTCTTTCCACGATATGCCTCATTGCGCTCCAAATGTCAACTTGCAGTTTATACAGAAAGAGTGTTTCAAAACTGCTCAATCAAAAGTAAGGTTCAACTCTGTTAGCTGAAGGCACAGATCAGAAAGAAGTTTCACAGAATGCTTCTGTGTAGTTTTTATTGGAAGTTATTCCTTTTTCTACGATAGACGCAATAGTGCTCCAAATTTCCACTTGCAGTTTATACAGAAAGAGTGTTTCAAAACTCCTCAATCAAAAATAAGGTTCATCTCTGTTAGTTGAAGGAACAGATCAGAAAGAAGTCTTACAGAATGCTTCCGCGTTGTTCTTATTTGAAGTTATTCCTTTTTCCACGATAGGCCTCAAAGCGTTCTAAATGTCCGCTTGCAGATTCTACATATAGACTGTTTCAACACTGCTTAATAAAAAGTAAGGTTAAACTCTGTTAGTTGAATGCATATATCAGAAAGAAGTTTCACAGAATGCTTCTGTGTAGTTTTTATTTGTACATATTCCTTTTTCCACGATAGGCCTCATAGCGTTCCAAATGTCCACTTGCAGTTTATACAGAAAGAGTGTTTCAAAATTCCTCAATCAAAAGCAAGGTTCAACTCTGTTACTACAATGCACAGATCAGAAAGAAGTTTCACAGAATGCTTCTGTGTAGTTTTTATTTTAAGATGTTCCTTTTTCAACGATAGGCTACATAGCGCTCCAAATGTCCACTTGCAGTTCATACAAAAAGAGTGTTTCGAAACTCTTCAATCAAAAGTAACAATAAACTCTGTTAGTTGAATGCACAGATCAGAAAGAAGTTTCACAGAATGCTTCTGCGTAGTTTTTATTTGAAGATATTCCTTTTGCCATGATAGGCCTCAATGCGCTCCAAATGCCCACTTGCAGTTCATAAAGAAAGAGTGTTTCAAAACTCCACAATCAAAAGTAAGGTTAAACTCTGTTATTTGAATGCACAGATCAGAGAGAAGTTTCACAGAATGCTTCTGTGTAGTTTTTATTTGAAGATATTCCTCTTTCCACGATATGCCTCATTGCGCTCCAAATGTCCACTTGCAGTTTATACAGAAAGAGTGTTTCAAATCTCCTGAATCAAAAGTATGGTTCAACTCTGTTAGTTGAATGCAGAGATCAGAAAGAAGTTTCACAGAATGGTTCTGTGTAGTTTTTATTTGAAGATATTCCTTTTGCCATGATAGGCCTCTGTGCTCTCCAAGTGTCCACTTGCAGTTCATGAAGAAAGAGTGTTTCAAAACTCCACAATCCAAAGTAAGGTTAAACTCTGTTAGTTGAATGCACAGATCAGAAAGAAGTTTCACAGAATGCTTCTGTGTAGTCTTTATTGGAAGGTATTCCTTTTTCTACGATAGACGCAATAGTGCTCCAAATTTCCACTTGCAGTTCATACAGAAAGAGTGTTTCAAAACTCCTCAATCAAAAATAAGGTTCAACTCTGTTAGTTGAATGCACAGATCAGAAAGAAGTCTTACAGAATGCTTCCGCGTTGTTATTTGAAGTTATTCCTTTCTCCACGATAGGCCTCAAAGCGTTCTAAATGTCCGCTTGCAGACTCTACATATAGACTGTTTCAACACTGCTTAATAAAAAGTAAGGTTAAACTCTGTTAGTTGAATGCATATATCAGAAAGAAGTTTCACAGAATGCTTCTGTGTAGTTTTTATTTGTACATATTCCTTTTTCCACGATAGGCCTCATAGCGTTCCAAATGTCCACTTGCAGTTTATACAGAAAGAGTGTTTCAAAATTCCTCAATCAAAAGTAAGGATCAACTCTGTTACTACAATGCACAGATCAGAAAAAGTTTCACTGAATGCTTCTGTGTAGTTTTTATTTTAAGATGTTCCTTTTTCAACGATAGGCCTCAATGCGCTCCAAGTGTCCACTTGCAGTTCATGAAGAAAGAGTGTTTCAAAACTCCACCATCCAAAGTAAGGTTAAACTCTGTTAGTTGAATGCACAGATCAGAAAGAAGTTTCACAGAATGCTTCTGTTTAGTTTTTATTTGAAGTTATTCCTTTTTCTACGATAGACGCAATAGTGCTCCAAATGTCCTCTTGCAGTTTATACAGAAAGAGTGTTTCAAAACTCCTCAATCAAATATAAGGTTCAACTCTGTTAGTTGAATGCACAGATCAGAAAGAAGTCTTACAGAATGCTTCCGCGTTGTTCTTATTTGAAGTTATTCCTTTTTCCACGATAAGCCTCAAAGCGTTCTAAATGTCCGCTTGCAGATTCTACATATAGACTGTTTCAACACTGCTTAATAAAAAGTAAGGTTAAACTCTTGTTAGTTGAAGGCATATATCAGAAAGAAGTTTCACAGAATGCTTCTGTGTAGTTTTTATTTGAAGATATTCCTTTTGCCATGATAGGCCTCAATGCGCTCCAAGTGTCCACTTGCAATTCATGAAGAAAGAGTGTTTCAAAACTCCACAATCCAAAGTAAGGTTAAACTCTGTTAGTTGAATGCACAGATCAGAAAGAAGTTTCAAAGAATGCTTCTGCGTAGTTTTTATTTGAAGATATTCCTTTTGCCATGATAGGCCTCAATGCGCTCCAAATGCCAACTTGCAGTTCATAAAGAAAGAGTGTTTCAAAACTCCACAATCAAAAGTAAGGTTAAACTCTGGTATTTGAATGCACAGATCAGAGAGAAGTTTCACAGAATGCTTCTGTGTAGTTTTTATTTGAAGATATTCCTCTTTCCACGATATGCCTCATTGCGCTCCAAATGTCAACTTGCAGTTTATACAGAAAGAGTGTTTCAAAACTGCTCAATCAAAAGTAAGGTTCAACTCTGTTAGTTGAAGGCACAGATCAGAAAGAAGTTTCACAGAATGCTTCTGTGTAGTTTTTATTGGAAGTTATTCCTTTTTCTACGATAGACGCAATAGTGCTCCAAATTTCCACTTGCAGTTTATACAGAAAGAGTGTTTCAAAACTCCTCAATCAAAAATAAGGTTCATCTCTGTTAGTTGAAGGAACAGATCAGAAAGAAGTCTTACAGAATGCTTCCGCGTTGTTCTTATTTGAAGTTATTCCTTTTTCCACGATAGGCCTCAAAGCGTTCTAAATGTCCGCTTGCAGATTCTACATATAGACTGTTTCAACACTGCTTAATAAAAAGTAAGGTTAAACTCTGTTAGTTGAATGCATATATCAGAAAGAAGTTTCACAGAATGCTTCTGTGTAGTTTTTATTTGTACATATTCCTTTTTCCACGATAGGCCTCATAGCGTTCCAAATGTCCACTTGCAGTTTATACAGAAAGAGTGTTTCAAAATTCCTCAATCAAAAGCAAGGTTCAACTCTTTTACTACAATGCACAGATCAGAAAGAAGTTTCACAGAATGCTTCTGTGTAGTTTTTATTTTAAGATGTTCCTTTTTCAACGATAGGCTACATAGCGCTCCAAATGTCCACTTGCAGTTCATAAAAAAAGAGTGTTTCAAAACTCTTCAATCAAAAGTAACAATAAACTCTGTTAGTTGAATGCACAGATCAGAAAGAAGTTTCACAGAATGCTTCTGCGTAGTTTTTATTTGAAGATATTCCTTTTGCCATGATAGGCCTCAATGCGCTCCAAATGCCCACTTGCAGTTCATAAAGAAAGAGTGTTTCAAAACTCCACAATCAAAAGTAAGGTTAAACTCTGTTATTTGAATGCACAGATCAGAGAGAAGTTTCACAGAATGCTTCTGTGTAGTTTTTATTTGAAGATATTCCTCTTTCCACGATATGCCTCATTGCGCTCCAAATGTCCACTTGCAGTTTATACAGAAAGAGTGTTTCAAATCTCCTGAATCAAAAGTATGGTTCAACTCTGTTAGTTGAATGCAGAGATCAGAAAGAAGTTTCACAGAATGGTTCTGTGTAGTTTTGATTTGAAGATATTCCTTTTGCCATGATAGGCCTCTGTGCTCTCCAAGTGTCCACTTGCAGTTCATGAAGAAAGAGTGTTTCAAAATTCCACAATCCAAAGTAAGGTTAAACTCTGTTAGTTGAATGCACAGATCAGAAAGAAGTTTCACAGAATGCTTCTGTGTAGTCTTTATTGGAAGGTATTCCTTTTTCTACGATAGACGCAATAGTGCTCCAAATTTCCACTTGCAGTTTATACAGAAAGAGTGTTTCAAAACTCCTCAATCAAAAATAAGGTTCAACTCTGTTAGTTGAATGCACAGATCAGAAAGAAGTCTTACAGAATGCTTCCGCGTTGTTATTTGAAGTTATTCCTTTTTCCACGATAGGCCTCAAAGCGTTCTAAATGTCCGCTTGCAGACTCTACATATAGACTGTTTCAACACTGCTTAATAAAAAGTAAGGTTATACTCTGTTAGTTGAATGCATATATCAGAAAGAAGTTTCACAGAATGCTTCTGTGTAGTTTTTATTTGTACATATTCCTTTTTCCACGATAGGCCTCATAGCGTTCCAAATGTCCACTTGCAGTTTATACAGAAAGAGTGTTTCAAAATTCCTCAATCAAAAGTAAGGATCAACTCTGTTACTACAATGCACAGATCAGAAAGAAGTTTCACAGAATGCTTCTGTGTAGTTTTTATTTTAACATGTTCCTTTTTCAACGATAGGCTACATAGCGCTCCAAATGTCCACTTGCAGTTCATACAAAAAGAGTGTTGCAAAACTCTTCAATCAAAAGTAACAATAAACTCTGTTAGTTGAATGCACAGATCAGAAAGAAGTTTCACAGAATGCTTCTGTGTAGTTTTTATTTGAAGATATTCCTTTTGCCATGATAGGCCTCAATGCGCTCCAAGTGTCCACTTGCAGTTCATGAAGAAAGAGTGTTTCAAAACTCCACAATCCAAAGTAAGGTTAAACTCTGTTAGTTGAATGCACAGATCAGAAAGAAGTTTCACAGAATGCCTCTGTGTAGTCTTTATTGGAAGGTATTCCTTTTTCTACGATAGACGCAATAGTGCTCCAAATTTCCACTTGCAGTTTATACAGAAAGAGTGTTTCAAAACTCCTCAATCAAAAATAAGGTTCAACTCTGTTAGTTGAATGCACAGATCAGAAAGAAGTCTTACAGAATGCTTCCGCGTTGTTCTTATTTGAAGTTATTCCTTTTTCCACGATAGGCCTCAAAGCGTTCTAAATGTCCGCTTGCAGACTCTACATATAGACTGTTTCAACACTGCTTAATAAAAAGTAAGGTTAAAACCTGTTAGTTGAATGCATATATCAGAAAGAAGTTTCACAGAATGCTTCTGTGTAGTTTTTATTTCTACATATTCCTTTTTCCACGATAGGCCTCATAGCGTTCCAAATGTCCACTTGCAGTTTATACAGAAAGAGTGTTTCAAAATTCCTCAATCAAAAGTAAGGATCAACTCTGTTACTACAATGCACAGATCAGAAAGAAGTTTCACTGAATGCTTCTGTGTAGTTTTTATTTTAAGATGTTCCTTTTTCAACGATAGGCTACATAGCGCTCCAAATGTCCACTTGCAGTTCATACAAAAAGAGTGTTTCAAAACTCTTCAATCAAAAGTAACAATAAACTCTGTTAGTTGAATGCACAGATCAGAAAGAAGTTTCACAGAATGCTTCTGTGTAGTTTTTATTTGAAGATATTCCTTTTGCCATGATAGGCCTCAATGCGCTCCAAGTGTCCACTTGCAGTTCATGAAGAAAGAGTGTTTCAAAACTCCACAATCCAAAGTAAGGTTAAACTCTGTTAGTTGAATGCACAGATCAGAAAGAAGTTTCACAAAATGCTTCTGTGTAGTTTTTATTTGTAGATATTCCTTTTTCTACGATAGACGCAATAGTGCTCCAAATTTCCACTTGCAGTTTATACAGAAAGAGTGTTTCAAAACTCCTCAATCAAAAATCAGGTTAAACTCTGTTAGTTGAATGCATATATCAGAAAGAAGTTTCACAGAATGCTTCTGTGTAGTTTTTATATTAAGATGATCCTTTTTCAACGATAGGCTACATAGCGCTCAAAATGTCCACTTGCAGTTCATACAAAATGAGTGTTTCAAAACTTTTCAATCAAAAGTAACAATAAACTCTGTTAGTTGAATGCACAGATCAGAAAGAAGTTTCACAGAATGCTTCTGTGTAGTTTTTATTTGAAGATATTCCTTTTGCCATGATAGGCCTCAATGCGCTCCAAGTGTCCACTTGCAGTTCATGAAGAAAGAGTGTTTCAAAACTCCACAATCCAAAGTAAGGTTAAACTCTGTTAGTTGAATGCACAGATCAGAAAGAAGTTTCAAAGAATGCTTCTGTGTAGTCTTTATTGGAAGGTATTCCTTTTTCTACGATAGACGCAATAGTGCTCCAAATTTCCACTTGCAGTTTATACAGAAAGAGTGTTTCAAAACTCCTCAATCAAAAATAAGGTTCAACTCTGTTAGTTGAATGCACAGATCAGAAAGAAGTCTTACAGAATGCTTCCGCGTTGTTCTTATTTGAAGTTATTCCTTTTTCCACGATAGGCCTCAAAGCGTTCTAAATGTCCGCTTGCAGACTCTACATATAGACTGTTTCAACACTGCTTAATAAAAAGTAAGGTTAAACCCTGTTAGTTGAATGCATATATCAGAAAGAAGTTTCACAGAATGCTTCTGTGTAGTTTTTATTTCTACATATTCCTTTTTCCACGATAGGCCTCATAGCGTTCCAAATGTCCACTTGCAGTTTATACAGAAAGAGTGTTTCAAAATTCCTCAATCAAAAGTAAGGATCAACTCTGTTACTACAATGCACAGATCAGAAAGAAGTTTCACAGAATGCTTCTGTGTAGTTTTTATTTTAAGATGTTCCTTTTTCAACGATAGGCTACATAGCGCTCCAAATGTCCACTTGCAGTTCATACAAAAAGAGTGTTTCAAAACTCTTCAATCAAAAGTAACAATAAACTCTGTTAGTTGAATGCACAGATCAGAAAGAAGTTTCACAGAATGCTTCTGTGTAGTTTTTATTTGAAGATATTCCTTTTGCCATGATAGGCCTCAATGCGCTCCAAGTGTCCACTTGCAGTTCATGAAGAAAGAGTGTTTCAAAACTCCACAATCCAAAGTAAGGTTAAACTCTGTTAGTTGAATGCACAGATCAGAAAGAAGTTTCACAAAATGCTTCTGTGTAGTTTTTATTTGTAGATATTCCTTTTTCTACGATAGACGCAATAGTGCTCCAAATTTCCACGTGCAGTTTATACAGAAAGAGTGTTTCAAAACTCCTCAATCAAAAATCAAGTTAAACTCTGTTAGTTGAATTCACAGATCAGAGAGAAGTTTCACAGAATGCTTCTGTGTAGTTTTTATTTGAAGATATTCCTCTTTGCACGATATGCCTCATTGCGCTCCAAATGTCCACTTGCAGTTCATACAGAAAGAGTGTTTCAAAACTGCTCAATCAAAAGTAAGGTTCAACTCTGTTAGTTGAAGGCACATATCAGAAAGAAGTTTCACAGAATGCTTCTGTTTAGTTTTTATTTGTAGATATTGCTTTTTCCACGGTAGGCCTCATAGCGCTCCAAATGTCCCCTTGCGGTTTATGCAGAAAGTGTATTTCCAAACGCCTCAATCAAAAGTAAGGTTAACATCTGTTATTTGAATGCACAGATCAGAAAGAAGTTTCACAGAATGCTTCTGTGTAGTTTTTATTTGTAGATATTCCTTTTTCCACGATAGGCCTCATAGTGCTCCAAATTTCCACTTACAGTTTAAACAGAAAGAGTGTTTCAGAATTCCTCAGTCAAAAATAAGTTTCAACTGTGTTAGTTGAATGCACAGATCCAAAAGAAGTTTCACAGAATGCCTCCGTGTAGTTTTTAAGGGAAGATATTTCTTTTTTCACCATAGGCCTCAATGTTCTCCAAGTGTCCACTTGCAGATTCTACAAATAGATTGTTGCAAAACTGCTCAATCAAAAGTAAGGTTAAACACTGTTAGTTGAATGCACAAATCAGAAACAAGTTTCACAGAATGCTTCTGCGTAGTTTTTATTTGTAGATATTCCTTTTTCCACGATACGCCTCATAGTGCTCCAAATTTCCTCTTACAGTTTAAACAGAAAGATTGTGTCGAAATTCCTCAATCAAAAATAAATTTCAACTGTGTTAGTTGAATGCAGAGATCAGAAAGAAGTTTCACAGAATGCCTCCGTGTAGTTTTTAGGGGAAGATATTTCTCTTTTCACCATAGGCCTCTATGTCCTCCAAGTGTCCACTTGCAGATTCTACAAATAGACTGTTGCAAAACTGCTCAATCAAAAGTAAGGTTAAACACTGTTAGTTGAGTGCACAGATCAGAAACAAGTTTCACAGAATGCTTCTGTGTAGTTTTTATTTGAAGATATTCCTCTTTCCACGATATGCCTCATAGCGCTCCAAATGTCCACTTGCAGTTTATACAGAAAGAGTGTTTCAAATCTCCTGAATCAAAAGTATGGTTCAACTCTGTTAGTTGAATGCAGAGATCAGAAAGAAGTTTCACAGAATGCTTCTGTGTAGTTTTTATTTGAAGATATTCCTCTTTCCACGATATGCCTCATAGCGCTCCAAATGTCCACTTGCAGTTTATACAGAAAGAGTGTTTCAAAACTCCTCAATCAAAAATCAGGTTAAACTCTGTTAGTTGAATGCATATATCAGAAAGAAGTTTCACAGAATGCTTCTGTGTAGTTTTTTTTGGACATATTCCTTTTTCCACGATAGGCCTCATAGCGTTCCAAATGTCCACTTGCAGTTTATACAGAAAGAGTGTTTCAAAATTCCTCAATCAAAAGTAAGGATCAACTCTGTTACTACAATGCACAGATCAGAAAAAGTTTCACTGAATGCTTCTGTGTAGTTTTTATTTTAAGATGTTCCTTTTACAACGATAGGCCTCAATGCGCTCCAAGTGTCCACTTGCAGTTCATGAAGAAAGAGTGTTTCAAAACTCCACCATCCAAAGTAAGGTTAAACTCTGTTAGTTGAATGCACAGATCAGAAAGAAGTTTCACAGAATGCTTCTGTTTAGTTTTTATTTGAAGTTATTCCTTTTTCTACGATAGACGCAATAGTGCTCCAAATGTCCTCTTGCAGTTTATACAGAAAGAGTGTTTCAAAACTCCTCAATCAAATATAAGGTTCAACTCTGTTAGTTGAATGCACAGATCAGAAAGAAGTCTTACAGAATGCTTCCGCGTTGTTCTTATTTGAAGTTATTCCTTTTTCCACGATAGGCCTCAAAGCGTTCTAAATGTCCGCTTGCAGATTCTACATATAGACTGTTTCAACACTGCTTAATAAAAAGTAAGGTTAAACTCTTGTTAGTTGAAGGCATATATCAGAAAGAAGTTTCACAGAATGCTTCTGTGTAGTTTTTATTTGTACATATTCCTTTTTCCACGATAGGCCTCATAGCGTTCCAAATGTCCACTTGCAGTTTATACAGAAAGAGTGTTTCAAAATTCCTCAATCAAAAGCAAGGTTCAACTCTGTTACTACAATGCACAGATCAGAAAGAAGTTTCACAGAATGCTTCTGTGTAGTTTTTATTTTAAGATGTTCCTTTTTCAACGATAGGCTACATAGCGCTCCAAATATCCACTTGCAGTTCATACAAAAAGAGTGTTTCGAAACTCTTCAATCAAAAGTAACAATAAACTCTGTTAGTTGAATGCACAGATCAGAAAGAAGTTTCACAGAATGCTTCTGCGTAGTTTTTATTTGAAGATATTCCTTTTGCCATGATAGGCCTCAATGCGCTCCAAATGCCCACTTGCAGTTCATAAAGAAAGAGTGTTTCAAAACTCCACAATCAAAAGTAGGTTAAACTCTGTTATTTGAATGCACAGATCAGAGAGAAGTTTCACAGAATGCTTCTGTGTAGTTTTTATTTGAAGATATTCCTCTTTCCACGATATGCCTCATTGCGCTCCAAATGTCCACTTGCAGTTTATACAGAAAGAGTGTTTCAAATCTCCTGAATCAAAAGTATGGTTCAACTCTGTTAGTTGAATGCAGAGATCAGAAAGAAGTTTCACAGAATGGTTCTGTGTAGTTTTTATTTGAAGATATTCCTTTTGCCATGATAGGCCTCTGTGCTCTCCAAGTGTCCACTTGCAGTTCATGAAGAAAGAGTGTTTCAAAACTCCACAATCCAAAGTAAGGTTAAACTCTGTTAGTTGAATGCACAGATCAGAAAGAAGTTTCACAGAATGCTTCTGTGTAATCTTTATTGGAAGGTATTCCTTTTTCTACGATAGACGCAATAGTGCTCCAAATTTCCACTTGCAGTTCATACAGAAAGAGTGTTTCAAAACTCCTCAATCAAAAATAAGGTTCAACTCTGTTAGTTGAATGCACAGATCAGAAAGAAGTCTTACAGAATGCTTCCGCGTTGTTATTTGAAGTTATTCCTTTCTCCACGATAGGCCTCTAAGCGTTCTAAATGTCCGCTTGCAGACTCTACATATAGACTGTTTCAACACTGCTTAATAAAAAGTAAGGTTAAACTCTGTTAGTTGAATGCATATATCAGAAAGAAGTTTCACAGAATGCTTCTGTGTAGTTTTTATTTGTACATATTCCTTTTTCCACGATAGGCCTCATAGCGTTCCAAATGTCCACTTGCAGTTTATACAGAAAGAGTGTTTCAAAATTCCTCAATCAAAAGTAAGGATCAACTCTGTTACTACAATGCACAGATCAGAAAAAGTTTCACTGAATGCTTCTGTGTAGTTTTTATTTTAAGATGTTCCTTTTTCAACGATAGGCCTCAATGCGCTCCAAGTGTCCACTTGCAGTTCATGAAGAAAGAGTGTTTCAAAACTCCACCATCCAAAGTAAGGTTAAACTCTGTTAGTTGAATGCACAGATCAGAAAGAAGTTTCACAGAATGCTTCTGTTTAGTTTTTATTTGAAGTTATTCCTTTTTCTACGATAGACGCAATAGTGCTCCAAATGTCCTCTTGCAGTTTATACAGAAAGAGTGTTTCAAAACTCCTCAATCAAATATAAGGTTCAACTCTGTTAGTTGAATGCACAGATCAGAAATAAGTCTTACAGAATGCTTCCGCGTTGTTCTTATTTGAAGTTATTCCTTTTTCCACGATAAGCCTCAAATCGTTCTAAATGTCCGCTTGCAGATTCTACATATAGACTGTTTCAACACTGCTTAATAAAAAGTAAGGTTAAACTCTTGTTAGTTGAAGGCATATATCAGAAAGAAGTTTCACAGAATGCTTCTGTGTAGTTTTTATTTGAAGATATTCCTTTTGCCATGATAGGCCTCAATGCGCTCCAAGTGTCCACTTGCAGTTCATGAAGAAAGAGTGTTTCAAAACTCCACAATCCAAAGTAAGGTTAAACTCTGTTAGTTGAATGCACAGATCAGAAAGAAGTTTCAAAGAATGCTTCTGCGTAGTTTTTATTTGAAGATATTCCTTTTGCCATGATAGGCCTCAATGCGCTCCAAATGCCAACTTGCAGTTCATAAAGAAAGAGTGTTTCAAAACTCCACAATCAAAAGTAAGGTTAAACTCTGGTATTTGAATGCACAGATCAGAGAGAAGTTTCACAGAATGCTTCTGTGTAGTTTTTATTTGAAGATATTCCTCTTTCCACGATATGCCTCATTGCGCTCCAAATGTCAACTTGCAGTTTATACAGAAAGAGTGTGTCAAAACTGCTCAATCAAAAGTAAGGTTCAACTCTGTTAGTTGAAGGCACAGATCAGAAAGAAGTTTCACAGAATGCTTCTGTGTAGTTTTTATTGGAAGTTATTCCTTTTTCTACGATAGACGCAATAGTGCTCCAAATTTCCACTTGCAGTTTATACAGAAAGAGTGTTTCAAAACTCCTCAATCAAAAATAAGGTTCATCTCTGTTAGTTGAAGGAACAGATCAGAAAGAAGTCTTACAGAATGCTTCCGCGTTGTTCTTATTTGAAGTTATTCCTTTTTCCATGATAGGCCTCAAAGCGTTCTAAATGTCCGCTTGCAGATTCTACATATAGACTGTTTCAACACTGCTTAATAAAAAGTAAGGTTAAACTCTGTTAGTTGAATGCATATATCAGAAAGAAGTTTCACAGAATGCTTCTGTGTAGTTTTTATTTGTACATATTCCTTTTTCCACGATAGGCCTCATAGCGTTCCAAATGTCCACTTGCAGTTTATACAGAAAGAGTGTTTCAAAATTCCTCAATCAAAAGCAAGGTTCAACTCTTTTACTACAATGCACAGATCAGAAAGAAGTTTCACAGAATGCTTCTGTGTAGTTTTTATTTTAAGATGTTCCTTTTTCAACGATAGGCTACATAGCGCTCCAAATGTCCACTTGCAGTTCATAAAAAAAGAGTGTTTCAAAACTCTTCAATCAAAAGTAACAATAAACTCTGTTAGTTGAATGCACAGATCAGAAAGAAGTTTCACAGAATGCTTCTGCGTAGTTTTTATTTGAAGATATTCCTTTTGCCATGATAGGCCTCAATGCGCTCCAAATGCCCACTTGCAGTTCATAAAGAAAGAGTGTTTCAAAACTCCACAATCAAAAGTAAGGTTAAACTCTGTTATTTGAATGCACAGATCAGAGAGAAGTTTCACAGAATGCTTCTGTGTAGTTTTTATTTGAAGATATTCCTCTTTCCACGATATGCCTCATTGCGCTCCAAATGTCCACTTGCAGTTTATACAGAAAGAGTGTTTCAAATCTCCTGAATCAAAAGTATGGTTCAACTCTGTTAGTTGAATGCAGAGATCAGAAAGAAGTTTCACAGAATGGTTCTGTGTAGTTTTTATTTGAAGATATTCCTTTTGCCATGATAGGCCTCTGTGCTCTCCAAGTGTCCACTTGCAGTTCATGAAGAAAGAGTGTTTCAAAATTCCACAATCCAAAGTAAGGTTAAACTCTGTTAGTTGAATGCACAGATCAGAAAGAAGTTTCACAGAATGCTTCTGTGTAGTCTTTATTGGAAGGTATTCCTTTTTCTACGATAGACGCAATAGTGCTCCAAATTTCCACTTGCAGTTTATACAGAAAGAGTGTTTCAAAACTCCTCAATCAAAAATAAGGTTCAACTCTGTTAGTTGAATGCACAGATCAGAAAGAAGTCTTACAGAATGCTTCCGCGTTGTTATTTGAAGTTATTCCTTTTTCCACGATAGGCCTCAAAGCGTTCTAAATGTCCGCTTGCAGACTCTACATATAGACTGTTTCAACACTGCTTAATAAAAAGTAAGGTTATACTCTGTTAGTTGAATGCATATATCAGAAAGAAGTTTCACAGAATGCTTCTGTGTAGTTTTTATTTGTACATATTCCTTTTTCCACGATAGGCCTCATAGGGTTCCAAATGTCCACTTGCAGTTTATACAGAAAGAGTGTTTCAAAATTCCTCAATCAAAAGTAAGGATCAACTCTGTTACTACAATGCACAGATCAGAAAGAAGTTTCACTGAATGCTTCTGTGTAGTTTTTATTTTAAGATGTTCCTTTTTCAACGATAGGCTACATAGCGCTCCAAATGTCCACTTGCAGTTCATACAAAAAGAGTGTTTCAAAACTCTTCAATCAAAAGTAACAATAAACTCTGTTAGTTGAATGCACAGATCAGAAAGAAGTTTCACAGAATGCTTCTGTGTAGTTTTTATTTGAAGATATTCCTTTTGCCATGATAGGCCTCAATGCGCTCCAAGTGTCCACTTGCAGTTCATGAAGAAAGAGTGTTTCAAAACTCCACAATCCAAAGTAAGGTTAAACTCTGTTAGTTGAATGCACAGATCAGAAAGAAGTTTCACAGAATGCTTCTGTGTAGTCTTTATTGGAAGGTATTCCTTTTTCTACGATAGACGCAATAGTGCTCCAAATTTCCACTTGCAGTTTATACAGAAAGAGTGTTTCAAAACTCCTCAATCAAAAATAAGGTTCAACTCTGTTAGTTGAATGCACAGATCAGAAAGAAGTCTTACAGAATGCTTCCGCGTTGTTCTTATTTGAAGTTATTCCTTTTTCCACGATAGGCCTCAAAGCGTTCTAAATGTCCGCTTGCAGACTCTACATATAGACTGTTTCAACACTGCTTAATAAAAAGTAAGGTTAAACCCTGTTAGTTGAATGCATATATCAGAAAGAAGTTTCACAGAATGCTTCTGTGTAGTTTTTATTTCTACATATTCCTTTTTCCACGATAGGCCTCATAGCGTTCCAAATGTCCACTTGCAGTTTATACAGAAAGAGTGTTTCAAAATTCCTCAATCAAAAGTAAGGATCAACTCTGTTACTACAATGCACAGATCAGAAAGAAGTTTCACAGAATGCTTCTGTGTAGTTTTTATTTTCAGATGTTCCTTTTTCAACGATAGGCTACATAGCGCTCCAAATGTCCACTTGCAGTTCATACAAAAAGAGTGTTTCAAAACTCTTCAATCAAAAGTAACAATAAACTCTGTTAGTTGAATGCACAGATCAGAAAGAAGTTTCACAGAATGCTTCTGTGTAGTTTTTATTTGAAGATATTCCTTTTGCCATGATAGGCCTCAATGCGCTCCAAGTGTCCACTTGCAGTTCATGAAGAAAGAGTGTTTCAAAACTCCACAATCCAAAGTAAGGTTAAACTCTGTTAGTTGAATGCACAGATCAGAAAGAAGTTTCACAAAATGCTTCTGTGCAGTTTTTATTTGTAGATATTCCTTTTTCTACGATAGACGCAATAGTGCTCCAAATTTCCACTTGCAGTTTATACAGAAAGAGTGTTTCAAAACTCCTCAATCAAAAATCAGGTTAAACTCTGTTAGTTGAATGCATATATCAGAAAGAAGTTTCACAGAATGCTTCTGTGTAGTTTTTATATTAAGATGATCCTTTTTCAACGATAGGCTACATAGCGCTCAAAATGTCCACTTGCAGTTCATACAAAATGAGTGTTTCAAAACTTTTCAATCAAAAGTAACAATAAACTCTGTTAGTTGAATGCACAGATCAGAAAGAAGTTTCACAGAATGCTTCTGTGTAGTTTTTATTTGAAGATATTCCTTTTGCCATGATAGGCCTCAATGCGCTCCAAGTGTCCACTTGCAGTTCATGAAGAAAGAGTGTTTCAAAACTCCACAATCCAAAGTAAGGTTAAACTCTGTTAGTTGAATGCACAGATCAGAAAGAAGTTTCAAAGAATGCTTCTGTGTAGTCTTTATTGGAAGGTATTCCTTTTTCTACGATAGACGCAATAGTGCTCCAAATTTCCACTTGCAGTTTATACAGAAAGAGTGTTTCAAAACTCCTCAATCAAAAATAAGGTTCAACTCTGTTAGTTGAATGCACAGATCAGAAAGAAGTCTTACAGAATGCTTCCTCGTTGTTCTTATTTGAAGTTATTCCTTTTTCCACGATAGGCCTCAAAGCGTTCTAAATGTCCGCTTGCAGACTCTACATATAGACTGTTTCAACACTGCTTAATAAAAAGTAAGGTTAAACCCTGTTAGTTGAATGCATATATCAGAAAGAAGTTTCACAGAATGCTTCTGTGTAGTTTTTATTTCTACATATTCCTTTTTCCACGATAGGCCTCATAGCGTTCCAAATGTCCACTTGCAGTTTATACAGAAAGAGTGTTTCAAAATTCCTCAATCAAAAGTAAGGATCAACTCTGTTACTACAATGCACAGATCAGAAAGAAGTTTCACTGAATGCTTCTGTGTAGTTTTTATTTTAAGATGTTCCTTTTTCAACGATAGGCTACATAGCGCTCCAAATGTCCACTTGCAGTTCATACAAAAAGAGTGTTTCAAAACTCTCCAATCAAAAGTAACAATAAACTCTGTTAGTTGAATGCACAGATCAGAAAGAAGTTTCACAGAATGCTTCTGTGTAGTTTTTATTTGAAGATATTCCTTTTGCCATGATAGGCCTCAATGCGCTCCAAGTGTCCACTTGCAGTTCATGAAGAAAGAGTGTTTCAAAACTCCACAATCCAAAGTAAGGTTAAACTCTGTTAGCTGAATGCACGGATCAGAAAGAAGTTTCACAAAATGCTTCTGTGTAGTTTTTATTTGTAGATATTCCTTTTTCTACGATAGACGCAATAGTGCTCCAAATTTCCACTTGCAGTTTATACAGAAAGAGTGTTTCAAAACTCCTCAATCAAAAATCAGGTTAAACTCTGTTAGTTGAATGCATATATCAGAAAGAAGTTTCACAGAATGCTTCTGTGTAGTTTTTATATTAAGATGATCCTGTTTCAACGATAGGCTACATAGCGCTCAAAATGTCCACTTGCAGTTCATACAAAATGAGTGTTTCAAAACTTTTCAATCAAAAGTAACAATAAACTCTGTTAGTTGAATGCACAGATCAGAAAGAAGTTTCACAGAATGCTTCTGTGTAGTTTTTATTTGAAGATATTCCTTTTGCCATGATAGGCCTCAATGCGCTCCAAGTGTCCACTTGCAGTTCATGAAGAAAGAGTGTTTCAAAACTCCACAATCCAAAGTAAGGTTAAACTCTGTTAGTTGAATGCACAGATCAGAAAGAAGTTTCAAAGAATGCTTCTGCGTAGTTTTTATTTGAAGATATTCCTTTTGCCATGATAGGCCTCAATGCGCTCCAAATGCCAACTTGCAGTTCATAAAGAAAGAGTGTTTCAAAACTCCACAATCAAAAGTAAGGTTAAACTCTGTTATTTGAATGCACAGATCAGAGAGAAGTTTCACAGAATGCTTCTGTGTAGTTTTTATTTTAAGATGTTCCTTTTTCAACGATAGGCTACATAGCGCTCCAAATGTCCACTTGCAGTTCATACAAAAAGAGCGTTTCAAAACTGCTCAATCAAAAGTAAGGTTCAACTCTGTTAGTTGAAGGCACAGATCAGAAAGAAGTTTCACAGAATGCTTCTGTGTAGTTTTTATTGGAAGTTATTCCTTTTTCTACGATAGACGCAATAGTGCTCCAAATTTCCACTTGCAGTTTATACAGAAAGAGTGTTTCAAAACTCCTCAATCAAAAATAAGGTTCAACTCTGTTAGTTGAATGCACAGATCAGAAAGAAGTCTTACAGAATGCTTCCGCGTTGTTCTTATTTGAGGTTATTCCTTTTTCCACGATAGGCCTCAAAGCGTTCTAAATGTCCGCTTGCAGATTCTACATATAGACTGTTTCAACACTGCTTAATAAAAAGTAAGGTTAAACTCTGTTACTACAATGCAGAGATCAGAAAGAAGTTTCACAGAATGCTTCTGTGTAGTTTTTATTTTAAGATGTTCCTTTTTCAACGATAGGCTACATAGCGCTCCAAATGTCCACTTGCAGTTCATACAAAAAGAGTGTTTCAAAACTCTTCAATCAAAAGTAACACTAAACTCTGTTAGTTGAATGCACAGATGAGAAAGAAGTTTCACAGAATGCTTCTGTGTAGTTTTTATTTGAAGATATTCCTTTTGCCATGATAGGCCTCAATGCGCTCCAACTGCCCACTTGCAGTTCATAAAGAAAGAGTGTTTCAAAACTCCACAATCAAAAGTAAGGTTAAACTCTGTTATTTGAATGCGCAGATCAGAAAGAAGTTTCACAGAATGCTTCTGTGTAGTTTTTATTTGAAGATATTCCTCTTTCCACGATATGCCTCATTGCGCTCCAAATGTCCACTTGCAGTTTATACAGAAAGAGTGTTTCAAATCTCCTGAATCAAAAGTAAGGTTCAACTCTGTTAGTTGTGTGCAGAGATCAGAAAGAAGTTTCACAGAATGGTTCTGTGTAGTTTTTATTTGAAGATATTCCTTTTGCCATGATAGGCCTCTGTGCTCTCCAAGTGTCCACTTGCAGTTCATGAAGAAAGAGTGTTTCAAAACTTCACAATCCAAAGTAAGGTTAAACCCTGTTAGTTGAATGCACAGATCAGAAAGAAGTTTCACAGAATGCTTCTGTTTAGTTTTTATTTGAAGTTATTCCTTTTTCTACGATAGACGCAATAGTGCTCCAAATGTCCACTTGCAGTTTATACAGAAAGAGTGTTTCAAAACTCCTCAATCAAATATAAGGTTCAACTCAGTTAGTTGAATGCACAGATCAGAAAGAAGTCTTACAGAATGCTTCCGCGTTGTTCTTATTTGAAGTTATTCCTTTTTCCACGATAGGCCTCAAAGCGTTCTAAATGTCCGCTTGCAGAATCTACATATAGACTGTTTCAACACGGCTTAATAAAAAGTAAGGTTAAACTCTTGTTAGTTGAATGCATATATCAGAAAGAAGTTTCACAGAATGCTTCTGTGTAGTTTTTATTTGTACATATTCCTTTTTCCACGATAGGCCTCATAACGTTCCAAATGTCCACTTGCAGTTTATACAGAAAGAATGTTTCAAAATTCCTCAATCAAAAGCAAGGTTCAACTCTGTTACTACAATGCACAGATCAGAAAGAAGTTTCACAGAATGCTTCTGTGTAGTTTTTATTTTAAGATGTTCCTTTTTCAACGATAGGCTACATAGCGCTCCAAATGTCCACTTGCAGTTCATACAAAATGAGTGTTTCAAAACTCTTCAATCAAAAGTAACAATAAACTCTGTTAGTTGAATGCAGAGATCAGAAAGAAGTTTCACAGAATGGTTCTGTGTAGTTTTTATTTGAAGATATTCCTTTTGCCATGATAGGCCTCTGTGCTCTCCAAGTGTCCACTTGCAGTTCATGAAGAAAGAGTGTTTCAAAACTTCACAATCCAAAGTAAGGTTAAACTCTGTTAGTTGAATGCACAGATCAGAAAGAAGTTTCACAGAATGCTTCTACGTAGTTTTTATTTGAAGATATTCCTTTTGCCATGATAGGCATCAATGCGCTCCAAATGCCCACTTGCAGTTCATAAAGAAAGAGTGTTTCAAAACTCCACAATCAAAAGTAAGGTTAAACTCTGTTGTTTGAATGCACAGATCAGAGAGAAGTTTCACAGAATGCTTCTGTGTAGTTTTTATTTGAAGATATCCCTCTTTCCAAGATATGCCTCATTGCGCTCCAAATGTCCACTTGCAGTTTATACAGAAAGAGTGTTTCAAAACTGCTCAATCAAAAGTAAGGTTCAACTCTGTTAGTTGAAGGCACATATCAGAAAGAAGTTTCACAGAATGCTTCTGTGTAGTTTTTATTGGAAGTTTTTCCTTTTTCTACGATAGACGCAATACTGCTCAAATTTCCACTTGCAGTTTATACAGAAAGAGTGTTTCAAAACTCCTCAATCAAAAATAAGGTTCAACTCTCTTAGTTGAAGGCACAGATCAGAAAGAAGTCTTACAGAATGCTTCCGCGTTGTTCTTATTTGAAGTTATTCCTTTTTCCACGATAGGCCTCAAAGCGTTCTAAATGTCCGCTTGCAGATTCTACATATAGACTGTTTCAACACTGCTTAATAAAAAGTAAGGTTAAACTCTGTTAGTTGAATGCATATATCAGAAAGAAGTTTCACAGAATGCTTCTGTGTAGTTTTTATTTGTACATATTCCTTTTTCCACGATAGGCCTCATAGCGTTCCAAATGTCCACTTGCAGTTTATACAGAAAGAGTGTTTCAAAATTCCTCAATCAAAAGCAAGGTTCAACTCTTTTACTACAATGCACAGATCAGAAAGAAGTTTCACAGAATGCTTCTGTGTAGTTTTTATTTTAAGATGTTCCTTTTTCAACGATAGGCTACATAGCGCTCCAAATGTCCACTTGCAGTTCATAAAAAAAGAGTGTTTCAAAACTCCACAATCAAAAGTAAGGTTAAATTCTGTTATTTGAATGCACAGATCAGAGAGAAGTTTCACAGAATGCTTCTGTGTAGTTTTTATTTGAAGATATTCCTCTTTCCACGATATGCCTCATTGCGCTCCAAATGTCCACTTGCAGTTTATACAGAAAGAGTGTTTCAAATCTCCTGAATCAAAAGTATGGTTCAACTCTGTTAGTTGAATGCAGAGATCAGAAAGAAGTTTCACAGAATGGTTCTGTGTAGTTTTTATTTGAAGATATTCCTTTTGCCATGATAGGCCTCTGTGCTCTCCAAGTGTCCACTTGCAGTTCATGAAGAAAGAGTGTTTCAAAATTCCACAATCCAAAGTAAGGTTAAACTCTGTTAGTTGAATGCACAGATCAGAAAGAAGTTTCACAGAATGCTTCTGTGTAGTCTTTATTGGAAGCTATTCCTTTTTCTACGATAGACGCAATAGTGCTCCAAATTTCCACTTGCAGTTTATACAGAAAGAGTGTTTCAAAACTCCTCAATCAAAAATAAGGTTCAACTCTGTTAGTTGAATGCACAGATCAGAAAGAAGTCTTACAGAATGCTTCCGCGTTGTTATTTGAAGTTATTCCTTTTTCCACGATAGGCCTCAAAGCGTTCTAAATGTCCGCTTGCAGACTCTACATATAGACTGTTTCAACACTGCTTAATAAAAAGTAAGGTTATACTCTGTTAGTTGAATGCATATATCAGAAAGAAGTTTCACAGAATGCTTCTGTGTAGTTTTTATTTGTACATATTCCTTTTTCCACGATAGGCCTCATAGCGTTCCAAATGTCCACTTGCAGTTTATACAGAAAGAGTGTTTCAAAATTCCTCAATCAAAAGTAAGGATCAACTCTGTTACTACAATGCACAGATCAGAAAGAAGTTTCACTGAATGCTTCTGTGTAGTTTTTATTTTAAGATGTTCCTTTTTCAACGATAGGCTACATAGCGCTCCAAATGTCCACTTGCAGTTCATACAAAAAGAGTGTTTCAAAACTCTTCAATCAAAAGTAACAATAAACTCTGTTAGTTGAATGCACAGATCAGAAAGAAGTTTCACAGAATGCTTCTGTGTAGTTTTTATTTGTAGATATTCCTTTTTCCACGATAGGCCTCATAGTGCTCCAAATTTCCACTTTCAGTTTAAACAGAAAGAGTGTTTCAAAATTCCTCAGTCAAAAATAAGTTTCAACTGTGTTAGTTGAATGCACAGATCCAAAAGATGTTTCACAGAATGCCTCCGTGTAGTTTTTAAGGGAAGATATTTCTTTTTTCAACATAGGCCTCAATGTTCTCCAAGTGTCCACTTGCAGATTCTACAAATAGATTGTTGCAAAACTGCTCAATCAAAAGTAAGGTTAAACACTGTTAGTTGAATGCACAGATCAGAAACAAGTTTCACAGAATGCTTCCGCGTAGTTTTTATTTGTAGATATTCCTTTTTCCACGATACGCCTCATAGTGCTCCAAATTTCCTCTTACAGTTTAAACAGAAAGAGTGTGTCAAAATTCCTCAGTCAAAAATAAATTTCAACTGTGTTAGTTGAATGCAGAGATCAGAAAGAAGTTTCACAGAATGCCTCCGTGTAGTTTTTAGGGGAAGATATTTCTCTTTTCACCATAGGCCTCTATGTCCTCCAAGTGTCCACTTGCAGATTCTACAAATAGATTGTTGCAAACCTGCTCATCAAAAGTAAGGTTAAACACTGTTAGTTGAGTGCACAGATCAGAAACAAGTTTCACAGAATGCTTCTGTGTAGTTTTTATTTGAAGATATTCCTCTTTCCACGATATGCCTCATTGCGCTCCAAATGTCCACTTGCAGTTTATACAGAAAGAGTGTTTCAAATCTCCTGAATCAAAAGTAAGGTTCAACTCTGTTAGTTGTATGCAGAGATCAGAAAGAAGTTTCACAGAATGGTTCTGTGTAGTTTTTATTTGAAGATATTCCTTTTGCCATGATAAGCCTCTCTGCTCTCCAAGTGTCCACTTGCAGTTCATGAAGAAAGAGTGTTTCAAAACTTCACAATCCAAAGTAAGGTTAAACTCTGTTAGTTGAATGCACAGATCAGAAAGAAGTTTCACAGAATGCTTCTACGTAGTTTTTATTTGAAGATATTCCTTTTGCCATGATAGGCATCAATGCGCTCCAAATGCCCACTTGCAGTTCATAAAGAAAGAGTGTTTCAAAACTCCACAATCAAAAGTAAGGTTAAACTCTGTTATTTGAATGCACAGATCAGAGAGAAGTTTCACAGAATGCTTCTGTGTAGTTTTTATTTTAAGATGTTCCTTTTTCAACGATAGGCTACATAGCGCTCCAAATGTCCACTTGCAGTTCATACAAAAAGAGCGTTTCAAAACTGCTCAATCAAAAGTAAGGTTCAACTCTGTTAGTTGAAGGCACAGATCAGAAAGAAGTTTCACAGAATGCTTCTGTGTAGTTTTTATTGGAAGTTATTCCTTTTTCTACGATAGACGCAATAGTGCTCCAAATTTCCACTTGCAGTTTATACAGAAAGAGTGTTTCAAAACTCCTCAATCAAAAATAAGGTTCAACTCTGTTAGTTGAATGCACAGATCAGAAAGAAGTCTTACAGAATGCTTCCGCGTTGTTCTTATTTGAGGTTATTCCTTTTTCCACGATAGGCCTCAAAGCGTTCTAAATGTCCGCTTGCAGATTCTACATATAGACTGTTTCAACACTGCTTAATAAAAAGTAAGGTTAAACTCTGTTACTACAATGCAGAGATCAGAAAGAAGTTTCACAGAATGCTTCTGTGTAGTTTTTATTTTAAGATGTTCCTTTTTCAACGATAGGCTACATAGCGCTCCAAATGTCCACTTGCAGTTCATACAAAAAGAGTGTTTCAAAACTCTTCAATCAAAAGTAACACTAAACTCTGTTAGTTGAATGCACAGATGAGAAAGAAGTTTCACAGAATGCTTCTGTGTAGTTTTTATTTGAAGATATTCCTTTTGCCATGATAGGCCTCAATGCGCTCCAACTGCCCACTTGCAGTTCATAAAGAAAGAGTGTTTCAAAACTCCACAATCAAAAGTAAGGTTAAACTCTGTTATTTGAATGCGCAGATCAGAAAGAAGTTTCACAGAATGCTTCTGTGTAGTTTTTATTTGAAGATATTCCTCTTTCCACGATATGCCTCATTGCGCTCCAAATGTCCACTTGCAGTTTATACAGAAAGAGTGTTTCAAATCTCCTGAATCAAAAGTAAGGTTCAACTCTGTTAGTTGTGTGCAGAGATCAGAAAGAAGTTTCACAGAATGGTTCTGTGTAGTTTTTATTTGAAGATATTCCTTTTGCCATGATAGGCCTCTGTGCTCTCCAAGTGTCCACTTGCAGTTCATGAAGAAAGAGTGTTTCAAAACTTCACAATCCAAAGTAAGGTTAAACCCTGTTAGTTGAATGCACAGATCAGAAAGAAGTTTCACAGAATGCTTCTGTTTAGTTTTTATTTGAAGTTATTCCTTTTTCTACGATAGACGCAATAGTGCTCCAAATGTCCACTTGCAGTTTATACAGAAAGAGTGTTTCAAAACTCCTCAATCAAATATAAGGTTCAACTCAGTTAGTTGAATGCACAGATCAGAAAGAAGTCTTACAGAATGCTTCCGCGTTGTTCTTATTTGAAGTTATTCCTTTTTCCACGATAGGCCTCAAAGCGTTCTAAATGTCCGCTTGCAGAATCTACATATAGACTGTTTCAACACGGCTTAATAAAAAGTAAGGTTAAACTCTTGTTAGTTGAATGCATATATCAGAAAGAAGTTTCACAGAATGCTTCTGTGTAGTTTTTATTTGTACATATTCCTTTTTCCACGATAGGCCTCATAACGTTCCAAATGTCCACTTGCAGTTTATACAGAAAGAATGTTTCCAAATTCCTCAATCAAAAGCAAGGTTCAACTCTGTTACTACAATGCACAGATCAGAAAGAAGTTTCACAGAATGCTTCTGTGTAGTTTTTATTTTAAGATGTTCCTTTTTCAACGATAGGCTACATAGCGCTCCAAATGTCCACTTGCAGTTCATACAAAATGAGTGTTTCAAAACTCTTCAATCAAAAGTAACAATAAACTCTGTTAGTTGAATGCAGAGATCAGAAAGAAGTTTCACAGAATGGTTCTGTGTAGTTTTTATTTGAAGATATTCCTTTTGCCATGATAGGCCTCTGTGCTCTCCAAGTGTCCACTTGCAGTTCATGAAGAAAGAGTGTTTCAAAACTTCACAATCCAAAGTAAGGTTAAACTCTGTTAGTTGAATGCACAGATCAGAAAGAAGTTTCACAGAATGCTTCTACGTAGTTTTTATTTGAAGATATTCCTTTTGCCATGATAGGCATCAATGCGCTCCAAATGCCCACTTGCAGTTCATAAAGAAAGAGTGTTTCAAAACTCCACAATCAAAAGTAAGGTTAAACTCTGTTATTTGAATGCACAGATCAGAGAGAAGTTTCACAGAATGCTTCTGTGTAGTTTTTATTTGAAGATATCCCTCTTTCCAAGATATGCCTCATTGCGCTCCAAATGTCCACTTGCAGTTTATACAGAAAGAGTGTTTCAAAACTGCTCAATCAAAAGTAAGGTTCAACTCTGTTAGTTGAAGGCACATATCAGAAAGAAGTTTCACAGAATGCTTCTGTGTAGTTTTTATTGGAAGTTTTTCCTTTTTCTACGATAGACGCAATACTGCTCAAATTTCCACTTGCAGTTTATACAGAAAGAGTGTTTCAAAACTCCTCAATCAAAAATAAGGTTCAACTCTCTTAGTTGAAGGCACAGATCAGAAAGAAGTCTTACAGAATGCTTCCGCGTTGTTCTTATTTGAAGTTATTCCTTTTTCCACGATAGGCCTCAAAGCGTTCTAAATGTCCGCTTGCAGATTGTACATATAGACTGTTTCAACACTGCTTAATAAAAAGTAAGGTTAAACTCTGTTAGTTGAATGCATATATCAGAAAGAAGTTTCACAGAATGCTTCTGTGTAGTTTTTATTTGTACATATTCCTTTTTCCACGATAGGCCTCATAGCGTTCCAAATGTCCACTTGCAGTTTATACAGAAAGAGTGTTTCAAAATTCCTCAATCAAAAGCAAGGTTCAACTCTTTTACTACAATGCACAGATCAGAAAGAAGTTTCACAGAATGCTTCTGTGTAGTTTTTATTTTAAGATGTTCCTTTTTCAACGATAGGCTACATAGCGCTCCAAATGTCCACTTGCAGTTCATAAAAAAAGAGTGTTTCAAAACTCTTCAATCAAAAGTAACAATAAACTCTGTTAGTTGAATGCACAGATCAGAAAGAAGTTTCACAGAATGCTTCTGCGTAGTTTTTATTTGAAGATATTCCTTTTGCCATGATAGGCCTCAATGCCCTCCAAATGCCCACTTGCAGTTCATAAAGAAAGAGTGTTTCAAAACTCCACAATCAAAAGTAAGGTTAAACTCTGTTATTTGAATGCACAGATCAGAGAGAAGTTTCACAGAATGCTTCTGTGTAGTTTTTATTTGAAGATATTCCTCTTTCCACGATATGCCTCATTGCGCTCCAAATGTCCACTTGCAGTTTATACAGAAAGAGTGTTTCAAATCTCCTGAATCAAAAGTATGGTTCAACTCTGTTAGTTGAATGCAGAGATCAGAAAGAAGTTTCACAGAATGGTTCTGTGTAGTTTTTATTTGAAGATATTCCTTTTGCCATGATAGGCCTCTGTGCTCTCCAAGTGTCCACTTGCAGTTCATGAAGAAAGAGTGTTTCAAAATTCCACAATCCAAAGTAAGGTGAAACTCTGTTAGTTGAATGCACAGATCAGAAAGAAGTTTCACAGAATGCTTCTGTGTAGTCTTTATTGGAAGGTATTCCTTTTTCTACGATAGACGCAATAGTGCTCCAAATTTCCACTTGCAGTTTATACAGAAAGAGTGTTTCAAAACTCCTCAATCAAAAATAAGGTTCAACTCTGTTAGTTGAATGCACAGATCAGAAAGAAGTCTTACAGAATGCTTCCGCGTTGTTATTTGAAGTTATTCCTTTTTCCACGATAGGCCTCAAAGCGTTCTAAATGTCCGCTTGCAGACTCTACATATAGACTGTTTCAACACTGCTTAATAAAAAGTAAGGTTATACTCTGTTAGTTGAATGCATATATCAGAAAGAAGTTTCACAGAATGCTTCTGTGTAGTTTTTATTTGTACATATTCCTTTTTCCACGATAGGCCTCATAGCGTTCCAAATGTCCACTTGCAGTTTATACAGAAAGAGTGTTTCAAAATTCCTCAATCAAAAGTAAGGATCAACTCTGTTACTACAATGCACAGATCAGAAAGAAGTTTCACTGAATGCTTCTGTGTAGTTTTTATTTTAAGATGTTCCTTTTTCAACGATAGGCTACATAGCGCTCCAAATGTCCACTTGCAGTTCATACAAAAAGAGTGTTTCAAAACTCTTCAATCAAAAGTAACAATAAACTCTGTTAGTTGAATGCACAGATCAGAAAGAAGTTTCACAGAATGCTTCTGTGTAGTTTTTATTTGAAGATATTCCTTTTGCCATGATAGGCCTCAATGCGCTCCAAGTGTCCACTTGCAGTTCATGAAGAAAGAGTGTTTCAAAACTCCACAATCCAAAGTAAGGTTAAACTCTGTTAGTTGAATGCACAGATCAGAAAGAAGTTTCACAGAATGCTTCTGTGTAGTCTTTATTGGAAGGTATTCCTTTTTCTACGATAGACGCAATAGTGCTCCAAATTTCCACTTGCAGTTTATACAGAAAGAGTGTTTCAAAACTCCTCAATCAAAAATAAGGTTCAACTCTGTTAGTTGAATGCACAGATCAGAAAGAAGTCTTACAGAATGCTTCCGCGTTGTTCTTATTTGAAGTTATTCCTTTTTCCACGATAGGCCTCAAAGCGTTCTAAATGTCCGCTTGCAGACTCTACATATAGACTGTTTCAACACTGCTTAATAAAAAGTAAGGTTAAACCCTGTTAGTTGAATGCATATATCAGAAAGAAGTTTCACAGAATGCTTCTGTGTAGTTTTTATTTCTACATATTCCTTTTTCCACGATAGGCCTCATAGCGTTCCAAATGTCCACTTGCAGTTTATACAGAAAGAGTGTTTCAAAATTCCTCAATCAAAAGTAAGGATCAACTCTGTTACTACAATGCACAGATCAGAAAGAAGTTTCACAGAATGCTTCTGTGTAGTTTTTATTTTAAGATGTTCCTTTTTCAACGATAGGCTACATAGCGCTCCAAATGTCCACTTGCAGTTCATACAAAAAGAGTGTTTCAAAACTCTTCAATCAAAAGTAACAATAAACTCTGTTAGTTGAATGCACAGATCAGAAAGAAGTTTCACAGAATGCTTCTGTGTAGTTTTTATTTGAAGATATTCCTTTTGCCATGATAGGCCTCAATGCGCTCCAAGTGTCCACTTGCAGTTCATGAAGAAAGAGTGTTTCAAAACTCCACAATCCAAAGTAAGGTTAAACTCTGTTAGTTGAATGCACAGATCAGAAAGAAGTTTCACAAAATGCTTCTGTGCAGTTTTTATTTGTAGATATTCCTTTTTCTACGATAGACGCAATAGTGCTCCAAATTTCCACTTGCAGTTTATACAGAAAGAGTGTTTCAAAACTCCTCAATCAAAAATCAGGTTAAACTCTGTTAGTTGAATGCATATATCAGAAAGAAGTTTCACAGAATGCTTCTGTGTAGTTTTTATATTAAGATGATCCTTTTTCAACGATAGGCTACATAGCGCTCAAAATGTCCACTTGCAGTTCATACAAAATGAGTGTTTCAAAACTTTTCAATCAAAAGTAACAATAAACTCTGTTAGTTGAATGCACAGATCAGAAAGAAGTTTCACAGAATGCTTCTGTGTAGTTTTTATTTGAAGATATTCCTTTTGCCATGATAGGCCTCAATGCGCTCCAAGTGTCCACTTGCAGTTCATGAAGAAAGAGTGTTTCAAAACTCCACAATCCAAAGTAAGGTTAAACTCTGTTAGTTGAATGCACAGATCAGAAAGAAGTTTCAAAGAATGCTTCTGTGTAGTCTTTATTGGAAGGTATTCCTTTTTCTACGATAGACGCAATAGTGCTCCAAATTTCCACTTGCAGTTTATACAGAAAGAGTGTTTCAAAACTCCTCAATCAAAAATAAGGTTCAACTCTGTTAGTTGAATGCACAGATCAGAAAGAAGTCTTACAGAATGCTTCCTCGTTGTTCTTATTTGAAGTTATTCCTTTTTCCACGATAGGCCTCAAAGCGTTCTAAATGTCCGCTTGCAGACTCTACATATAGACTGTTTCAACACTGCTTAATAAAAAGTAAGGTTAAACCCTGTTAGTTGAATGCATATATCAGAAAGAAGTTTCACAGAATGCTTCTGTGTAGTTTTTATTTCTACATATTCCTTTTTCCACGATAGGCCTCATAGCGTTCCAAATGTCCACTTGCAGTTTATACAGAAAGAGTGTTTCAAAATTCCTCAATCAAAAGTAAGGATCAACTCTGTTACTACAATGCACAGATCAGAAAGAAGTTTCACTGAATGCTTCTGTGTAGTTTTTATTTTAAGATGTTCCTTTTTCAACGATAGGCTACATAGCGCTCCAAATGTCCACTTGCAGTTCATACAAAAAGAGTGTTTCAAAACTCTCCAATCAAAAGTAACAATAAACTCTGTTAGTTGAATGCACAGATCAGAAAGAAGTTTCACAGAATGCTTCTGTGTAGTTTTTATTTGAAGATATTCCTTTTGCCATGATAGGCCTCAATGCGCTCCAAGTGTCCACTTGCAGTTCATGAAGAAAGAGTGTTTCAAAACTCCACAATCCAAAGTAAGGTTAAACTCTGTTAGCTGAATGCACGGATCAGAAAGAAGTTTCACAAAATGCTTCTGTGTAGTTTTTATTTGTAGATATTCCTTTTTCTACGATAGACGCAATAGTGCTCCAAATTTCCACTTGCAGTTTATACAGAAAGAGTGTTTCAAAACTCCTCAATCAAAAATCAGGTTAAACTCTGTTAGTTGAATGCATATATCAGAAAGAAGTTTCACAGAATGCTTCTGTGTAGTTTTTATATTAAGATGATCCTGTTTCAACGATAGGCTACATAGCGCTCAAAATGTCCACTTGCAGTTCATACAAAATGCGTGTTTCAAAACTTTTCAATCAAAAGTAACAATAAACTCTGTTAGTTGAATGCACAGATCAGAAAGAAGTTTCACAGAATGCTTCTGTGTAGTTTTTATTTGAAGATATTCCTTTTGCCATGATAGGCCTCAATGCGCTCCAAGTGTCCACTTGCAGTTCATGAAGAAAGAGTGTTTCAAAACTCCACAATCCAAAGTAAGGTTAAACTCTGTTAGTTGAATGCACAGATCAGAAAGAAGTTTCAAAGAATGCTTCTGCGTAGTTTTTATTTGAAGATATTCCTTTTGCCATGATAGGCCTCAATGCGCTCCAAATGCCAACTTGCAGTTCATAAAGAAAGAGTGTTTCAAAACTCCACAATCAAAAGTAAGGTTAAACTCTGGTATTTGAATGCACAGATCAGAGAGAAGTTTCACAGAATGCTTCTGTGTAGTTTTTATTTGAAGATATTCCTCTTTCCACGATATGCCTCATTGCGCTCCAAATGTCAACTTGCAGTTTATACAGAAAGAGTGTTTCAAAACTGCTCAATCAAAAGTAAGGTTCAACTCTGTTAGTTGAAGGCACAGATCAGAAAGAAGTTTCACAGAATGCTTCTGTGTAGTTTTTATTGGAAGTTATTCCTTTTTCTACGATAGACGCAATAGTGCTCCAAATTTCCACTTGCAGTTTATACAGAAAGAGTGTTTCAAAACTCCTCAATCAAAAATAAGGTTCATCTCTGTTAGTTGAAGGAACAGATCAGAAAGAAGTCTTACAGAATGCTTCCGCGTTGTTCTTATTTGAAGTTATTCCTTTTTCCACGATAGGCCTCAAAGCGTTCTAAATGTCCGCTTGCAGATTCTACATATAGACTGTTTCAACACTGCTTAATAAAAAGTAAGGTTAAACTCGGTTAGTTGAATGCACATATCAGAAAGAAGTTTCACAGAATGCTTCTGTGTAGTTTTTATTTGTACATATTCTTTTTCCACGATAGGCCTCATAGCGTTCCAAATGTCCACTTGCAGTTTATACAGAAAGAGTGTTTCAAAATTCCTCAATCAAAAGTAAGGTTCAACTCTTTTACTACAATGCACAGATCAGAAAGAAGTTTCACAGAATGCTTCTGTGTAGTTTTTACTTTAAGATGTTCCTTTTTCAACGATAGGCTACATAGCGCTCCAAATGTCCACTTGCAGTTCATAAAAAAAGAGTGTTTCAAAACTCTTCAATCAAAAGTAACAATAAACTCTGTTAGTTGAATGCACAGATCAGAAAGAAGTTTCACAGAATGCTTCTGCGTAGTTTTTATTTGAAGATATTCCTTTTGCCATGATAGGCCTCAATGCGCTCCAAATGCCCACTTGCAGTTCATAAAGAAAGAGTGTTTCAAAACTCCACAATCAAAAGTAAGGTTAAACTCTGTTATTTGAATGCACAGATCAGAGAGAAGTTTCACAGAATGCTTCTGTGTAGTTTTTATTTGAAGATATTCCTCTTTCCACGATATGCCTCATTGCGCTCCAAATGTCCACTTGCAGTTTATACAGAAAGAGTGTTTCAAATCTCCTGAATCAAAAGTATGGTTCAACTCTGTTAGTTGAATGCAGAGATCAGAAAGAAGTTTCACAGAATGGTTCTGTGTAGTTTTTATTTGAAGATATTCCTTTTGCCATGATAGGCCTCTGTGCTCTCCAAGTGTCCACTTGCAGTTCATGAAGAAAGAGTGTTTCAAAATTCCACAATCCAAAGTAAGGTTAAACTCTGTTAGTTGAATGCACAGATCAGAAAGAAGTTTCACAGAATGCTTCTGTGTAGTCTTTATTGGAAGGTATTCCTTTTTCTACGATAGACGCAATAGTGCTCCAAATTTCCACTTGCAGTTTATACAGAAAGAGTGTTTCAAAACTCCTCAATCAAAAATAAGGTTCAACTCTGTTAGTTGAATGCACAGATCAGAAAGAAGTCTTACAGAATGCTTCCGCGTTGTTATTTGAAGTTATTCCTTTTTCCACGATAGGCCTCAAAGCGTTCTAAATGTCCGCTTGCAGACTCTACATATAGACTGTTTCAACACTGCTTAATAAAAAGTAAGGTTATACTCTGTTAGTTGAATGCATATATCAGAAAGAAGTTTCACAGAATGCTTCTGTGTAGTTTTTATTTGTACATATTCCTTTTTCCACGATAGGCCTCATAGCGTTCCAAATGTCCACTTGCAGTTTATACAGAAAGAGTGTTTCAAAATTCCTCAATCAAAAGTAAGGATCAACTCTGTTACTACAATGCACAGATCAGAAAGAAGTTTCACTGAATGCTTCTGTGTAGTTTTTATTTTAAGATGTTCCTTTTTCAACGATAGGCTACATAGCGCTCCAAATGTCCACTTGCAGTTCATACAAAAAGAGTGTTTCAAAACTCTTCAATCAAAAGTAACAATAAACTCTGTTAGTTGAATGCACAGATCAGAAAGAAGTTTCACAGAATGCTTCTGTGTAGTTTTTATTTGAAGATATTCCTTTTGCCATGATAGGCCTCAATGCGCTCCAAGTGTCCACTTGCAGTTCATGAAGAAAGAGTGTTTCAAAACTCCACAATCCAAAGTAAGGTTAAACTCTGTTAGTTGAATGCACAGATCAGAAAGAAGTTTCACAGAATGCTTCTGTGTAGTCTTTATTGGAAGGTATTCCTTTTTCTACGATAGACGCAATAGTGCTCCAAATTTCCACTTGCAGTTTATACAGAAAGAGTGTTTCAAAACTCCTCAATCAAAAATAAGGTTCAACTCTGTTAGTTGAATGCACAGATCAGAAAGAAGTCTTACAGAATGCTTCCGCGTTGTTCTTATTTGAAGTTATTCCTTTTTCCACGATAGGCCTCAAAGCGTTCTAAATGTCCGCTTGCAGACTCTACATATAGACTGTTTCAACACTGCTTAATAAAAAGTAAGGTTAAACCCTGTTAGTTGAATGCATATATCAGAAAGAAGTTTCACAGAATGCTTCTGTGTAGTTTTTATTTCTACATATTCCTTTTTCCACGATAGGCCTCATAGCGTTCCAAATGTCCACTTGCAGTTTATACAGAAAGAGTGTTTCAAAATTCCTCAATCAAAAGTAAGGATCAACTCTGTTACTACAATGCACAGATCAGAAAGAAGTTTCACAGAATGCTTCTGTGTAGTTTTTATTTTAAGATGTTCCTTTTTCAACGATAGGCTACATAGCGCTCCAAATGTCCACTTGCAGTTCATACAAAAAGAGTGTTTCAAAACTCTTCAATCAAAAGTAACAATAAACTCTGTTAGTTGAATGCACAGATCAGAAAGAAGTTTCACAGAATGCTTCTGTGTAGTTTTTATTTGAAGATATTCCTTTTGCCATGATAGGCCTCAATGCGCTCCAAGTGTCCACTTGCAGTTCATGAAGAAAGAGTGTTTCAAAACTCCACAATCCAAAGTAAGGTTAAACTCTGTTAGTTGAATGCACAGATCAGAAAGAAGTTTCACAAAATGCTTCTGTGCAGTTTTTATTTGTAGATATTCCTTTTTCTACGATAGACGCAATAGTGCTCCAAATTTCCACTTGCAGTTTATACAGAAAGAGTGTTTCAAAACTCCTCAATCAAAAATCAGGTTAAACTCTGTTAGTTGAATGCATATATCAGAAAGAAGTTTCACAGAATGCTTCTGTGTAGTTTTTATATTAAGATGATCCTTTTTCAACGATAGGCTACATAGCGCTCAAAATGTCCACTTGCAGTTCATACAAAATGAGTGTTTCAAAACTTTTCAATCAAAAGTAACAATAAACTCTGTTAGTTGAATGCACAGATCAGAAAGAAGTTTCACAGAATGCTTCTGTGTAGTTTTTATTTGAAGATATTCCTTTTGCCATGATAGGCCTCAATGCGCTCCAAGTGTCCACTTGCAGTTCATGAAGAAAGAGTGTTTCAAAACTCCACAATCCAAAGTAAGGTTAAACTCTGTTAGTTGAATGCACAGATCAGAAAGAAGTTTCAAAGAATGCTTCTGTGTAGTCTTTATTGGAAGGTATTCCTTTTTCTACGATAGACGCAATAGTGCTCCAAATTTCCACTTGCAGTTTATACAGAAAGAGTGTTTCAAAACTCCTCAATCAAAAATAAGGTTCAACTCTGTTAGTTGAATGCACAGATCAGAAAGAAGTCTTACAGAATGCTTCCTCGTTGTTCTTATTTGAAGTTATTCCTTTTTCCACGATAGGCCTCAAAGCGTTCTAAATGTCCGCTTGCAGACTCTACATATAGACTGTTTCAACACTGCTTAATAAAAAGTAAGGTTAAACCCTGTTAGTTGAATGCATATATCAGAAAGAAGTTTCACAGAATGCTTCTGTGTAGTTTTTATTTCTACATATTCCTTTTTCCACGATAGGCCTCATAGCGTTCCAAATGTCCACTTGCAGTTTATACAGAAAGAGTGTTTCAAAATTCCTCAATCAAAAGTAAGGATCAACTCTGTTACTACAATGCACAGATCAGAAAGAAGTTTCACTGAATGCTTCTGTGTAATTTTTATTTTAAGATGTTCCTTTTTCAACGATAGGCTACATAGCGCTCCAAATGTCCACTTGCAGTTCATACAAAAAGAGTGTTTCAAAACTCTCCAATCAAAAGTAACAATAAACTCTGTTAGTTGAATGCACAGATCAGAAAGAAGTTTCACAGAATGCTTCTGTGTAGTTTTTATTTGAAGATATTCCTTTTGCCATGATAGGCCTCAATGCGCTCCAAGTGTCCACTTGCAGTTCATGAAGAAAGAGTGTTTCAAAACTCCACAATCCAAAGTAAGGTTAAACTCTGTTAGCTGAATGCACGGATCAGAAAGAAGTTTCACAAAATGCTTCTGTGTAGTTTTTATTTGTAGATATTCCTTTTTCTACGATAGACGCAATAGTGCTCCAAATTTCCACTTGCAGTTTATACAGAAAGAGTGTTTCAAAACTCCTCAATCAAAAAATCAGGTTAAACTCTGTTAGTTGAATGCATATATCAGAAAGAAGTTTCACAGAATGCTTCTGTGTAGTTTTTATATTAAGATGATCCTGTTTCAACGATAGGCTACATAGCGCTCAAAATGTCCACTTGCAGTTCATACAAAATGAGTGTTTCAAAACTTTTCAATCAAAAGTAACAATAAACTCTGTTAGTTGAATGCACAGATCAGAAAGAAGTTTCACAGAATGCTTCTGTGTAGTTTTTATTTGAAGATATTCCTTTTGCCATGATAGGCCTCAATGCGCTCCAAGTGTCCACTTGCAGTTCATGAAGAAAGAGTGTTTCAAAACTCCACAATCCAAAGTAAGGTTAAACTCTGTTAGTTGAATGCACAGATCAGAAAGAAGTTTCAAAGAATGCTTCTGCGTAGTTTTTATTTGAAGATATTCCTTTTGCCATGATAGGCCTCAATGCGCTCCAAATGCCAACTTGCAGTTCATAAAGAAAGAGTGTTTCAAAACTCCACAATCAAAAGTAAGGTTAAACTCTGGTATTTGAATGCACAGATCAGAGAGAAGTTTCACAGAATGCTTCTGTGTAGTTTTTATTTGAAGATATTCCTCTTTCCACGATATGCCTCATTGCGCTCCAAATGTCAACTTGCAGTTTATACAGAAAGAGTGTTTCAAAACTGCTCAATCAAAAGTAAGGTTCAACTCTGTTAGTTGAAGGCACAGATCAGAAAGAAGTTTCACAGAATGCTTCTGTGTAGTTTTTATTGGAAGTTATTCCTTTTTCTACGATAGACGCAATAGTGCTCCAAATTTCCACTTGCAGTTTATACAGAAAGAGTGTTTCAAAACTCCTCAATCAAAAATAAGGTTCATCTCTGTTAGTTGAAGGAACAGATCAGAAAGAAGTCTTACAGAATGCTTCCGCGTTGTTCTTATTTGAAGTTATTCCTTTTTCCACGATAGGCCTCAAAGCGTTCTAAATGTCCGCTTGCAGATTCTACATATAGACTGTTTCAACACTGCTTAATAAAAAGTAAGGTTAAACTCGGTTAGTTGAATGCACATATCAGAAAGAAGTTTCACAGAATGCTTCTGTGTAGTTTTTATTTGTACATATTCTTTTTCCACGATAGGCCTCATAGCGTTCCAAATGTCCACTTGCAGTTTATACAGAAAGAGTGTTTCAAAATTCCTCAATCAAAAGTAAGGTTCAACTCTTTTACTACAATGCACAGATCAGAAAGAAGTTTCACAGAATGCTTCTGTGTAGTTTTTACTTTAAGATGTTCCTTTTTCAACGATAGGCTACATAGCGCTCCAAATGTCCACTTGCAGTTCATAAAAAAAGAGTGTTTCAAAACTCTTCAATCAAAAGTAACAATAAACTCTGTTAGTTGAATGCACAGATCAGAAAGAAGTTTCACAGAATGCTTCTGCGTAGTTTTTATTTGAAGATATTCCTTTTGCCATGATAGGCCTCAATGCGCTCCAAATGCCCACTTGCAGTTCATAAAGAAAGAGTGTTTCAAAACTCCACAATCAAAAGTAAGGTTAAACTCTGTTATTTGAATGCACAGATCAGAGAGAAGTTTCACAGAATGCTTCTGTGTAGTTTTTATTTGAAGATATTCCTCTTTCCACGATATGCCTCATTGCGCTCCAAATGTCCACTTGCAGTTTATACAGAAAGAGTGTTTCAAATCTCCTGAATCAAAAGTATGGTTCAACTCTGTTAGTTGAATGCAGAGATCAGAAAGAAGTTTCACAGAATGGTTCTGTGTAGTTTTTATTTGAAGATATTCCTTTTGCCATGATAGGCCTCTGTGCTCTCCAAGTGTCCACTTGCAGTTCATGAAGAAAGAGTGTTTCAAAATTCCACAATCCAAAGTAAGGTTAAACTCTGTTAGTTGAATGCACAGATCAGAAAGAAGTTTCACAGAATGCTTCTGTGTAGTCTTTATTGGAAGGTATTCCTTTTTCTACGATAGACGCAATAGTGCTCCAAATTTCCACTTGCAGTTTATACAGAAAGAGTGTTTCAAAACTCCTCAATCAAAAATAAGGTTCAACTCTGTTAGTTGAATGCACAGATCAGAAAGAAGTCTTACAGAATGCTTCCGCGTTGTTATTTGAAGTTATTCCTTTTTCCACGATAGGCCTCAAAGCGTTCTAAATGTCCGCTTGCAGACTCTACATATAGACTGTTTCAACACTGCTTAATAAAAAGTAAGGTTAAACTCTGTTAGTTGAATGCATATATCAGAAAGAAGTTTCACAGAATGCTTCTGTGTAGTTTTTATTTGTACATATTCCTTTTTCCACGATAGGCCTCATAGCGTTCCAAATGTCCACTTGCAGTTTATACAGAAAGAGTGTTTCAAAATTCCTCAATCAAAAGTAAGGATCAACTCTGTTACTACAATGCACAGATCAGAAAGAAGTTTCACTGAATGCTTCTGTGTAGTTTTTATTTTAAGATGTTCCTTTTTCAACGATAGGCTACATAGCGCTCCAAATGTCCACTTGCAGTTCATACAAAAAGAGTGTTTCAAAACTCTTCAATCAAAAGTAACAATAAACTCTGTTAGTTGAATGCACAGATCAGAAAGAAGTTTCACAGAATGCTTCTGTGTAGTTTTTATTTGAAGATATTCCTTTTGCCATGATAGGCCTCAATGCGCTCCAAGTGTCCACTTGCAGTTCATGAAGAAAGAGTGTTTCAAAACTCCACAATCCAAAGTAAGGTTAAACTCTGTTAGTTGAATGCACAGATCCGAAAGAAGTTTCACAGAATGCTTCTGTGTAGTCTTTATTGGAAGGTATTCCTTTTTCTACGATAGACGCAATAGTGCTCCAAATTTCCACTTGCAGTTTATACAGAAAGAGTGTTTCAAAACTCCTCAATCAAAAATAAGGTTCAACTCTGTTAGTTGAATGCACAGATCAGAAAGAAGTCTTACAGAATGCTTCCGCGTTGTTCTTATTTGAAGTTATTCCTTTTTCCACGATAGGCCTCAAAGCGTTCTAAATGTCCGCTTGCAGACTCTACATATAGACTGTTTCAACACTGCTTAATAAAAAGTAAGGTTAAACCCTGTTAGTTGAATGCATATATCAGAAAGAAGTTTCACAGAATGCTTCTGTGTAGTTTTTATTTCTACATATTCCTTTTTCCACGATAGGCCTCATAGCGTTCCAAATGTCCACTTGCAGTTTATACAGAAAGAGTGTTTCAAAATTCCTCAATCAAAAGTAAGGATCAACTCTGTTACTACAATGCACAGATCAGAAAGAAGTTTCACAGAATGCTTCTGTGTAGTTTTTATTTTAAGATGTTCCTTTTTCAACGATAGGCTACATAGCGCTCCAAATGTCCACTTGCAGTTCATACAAAAAGAATGTTTCAAAACTCTTCAATCAAAAGTAACAATAAACTCTGTTAGTTGAATGCACAGATCAGAAAGAAGTTTCACAGAATGCTTCTGTGTAGTTTTTATTTGAAGATATTCCTTTTGCCATGATAGGCCTCAATGCGCTCCAAGTGTCCACTTGCAGTTCATGAAGAAAGAGTGTTTCAAAACTCCACAATCCAAAGTAAGGTTAAACTCTGTTAGTTGAATGCACAGATCAGAAAGAAGTTTCACAAAATGCTTCTGTGCAGTTTTTATTTGTAGATATTCCTTTTTCTACGATAGACGCAATAGTGCTCCAAATTTCCACTTGCAGTTTATACAGAAAGAGTGTTTCAAAACTCCTCAATCAAAAATCAGGTTAAACTCTGTTAGTTGAATGCATATATCAGAAAGAAGTTTCACAGAATGCTTCTGTGTAGTTTTTATATTAAGATGATCCTTTTTCAACGATAGGCTACATAGCGCTCAAAATGTCCACTTGCAGTTCATACAAAATGAGTGTTTCAAAACTTTTCAATCAAAAGTAACAATAAACTCTGTTAGTTGAATGCACAGATCAGAAAGAAGTTTCACAGAATGCTTCTGTGTAGTTTTTATTTGAAGATATTCCTTTTGCGATGATAGGCCTCAATGCGCTCCAAGTGTCCACTTGCAGTTCATGAAGAAAGAGTGTTTCAAAACTCCACAATCCAAAGTAAGGTTAAACTCTGTTAGTTGAATGCACAGATCAGAAAGAAGTTTCAAAGAATGCTTCTGTGTAGTCTTTATTGGAAGGTATTCCTTTTTCTACGATAGACGCAATAGTGCTCCAAATTTCCACTTGCAGTTTATACAGAAAGAGTGTTTCAAAACTCCTCAATCAAAAATAAGGTTCAACTCTGTTAGTTGAATGCACAGATCAGAAAGAAGTCTTACAGAATGCTTCCTCGTTGTTCTTATTTGAAGTTATTCCTTTTTCCACGATAGGCCTCAAAGCGTTCTAAATGTCCGCTTGCAGACTCTACATATAGACTGTTTCAACACTGCTTAATAAAAAGTAAGGTTAAACCCTGTTAGTTGAATGCATATATCAGAAAGAAGTTTCACAGAATGCTTCTGTGTAGTTTTTATTTCTACATATTCCTTTTTCCACGATAGGCCTCATAGCGTTCCAAATGTCCACTTGCAGTTTATACAGAAAGAGTGTTTCAAAATTCCTCAATCAAAAGTAAGGATCAACTCTGTTACTACAATGCACAGATCAGAAAGAAGTTTCACTGAATGCTTCTGTGTAGTTTTTATTTTAAGATGTTCCTTTTTCAACGATAGGCTACATAGCGCTCCAAATGTCCACTTGCAGTTCATACAAAAAGAGTGTTTCAAAACTCTTCAATCAAAAGTAACAATAAACTCTGTTAGTTGAATGCACAGATCAGAAAGAAGTTTCACAGAATGCTTCTGTGTAGTTTTTATTTGAAGATATTCCTTTTGCCATGATAGGCCTCAATGCGCTCCAAGTGTCCACTTGCAGTTCATGAAGAAAGAGTGTTTCAAAACTCCACAATCCAAAGTAAGGTTAAACTCTGTTAGCTGAATGCACGGATCAGAAAGAAGTTTCACAAAATGCTTCTGTGTAGTTTTTATTTGTAGATATTCCTTTTTCTACGATAGACGCAATAGTGCTCCAAATTTCCACTTGCAGTTTATACAGAAAGAGTGTTTCAAAACTCATCAATCAAAAATCAGGTTAAACTCTGTTAGTTGAATGCATATATCAGAAAGAAGTTTCACAGAATGCTTCTGTGTAGTTTTTATATTAAGATGATCCTGTTTCAACGATAGGCTACATAGCGCTCAAAATGTCCACTTGCAGTTCATACAAAATGAGTGTTTCAAAACTTTTCAATCAAAAGTAACAATAAACTCTGTTAGTTGAATGCACAGATCAGAAAGAAGTTTCACAGAATGCTTCTGTGTAGTTTTTATTTGAAGATATTCCTTTTGCCATGATAGGCCTCAATGCGCTCCAAGTGTCCACTTGCAGTTCATGAAGAAAGAGTGTTTCAAAACTCCACAATCCAAAGTAAGGTTAAACTCTGTTAGTTGAATGCACAGATCAGAAAGAAGTTTCAAAGAATGCTTCTGCGTAGTTTTTATTTGAAGATATTCCTTTTGCCATGATAGGCCTCAATGCGCTCCAAATGCCAACTTGCAGTTCATAAAGAAAGAGTGTTTCAAAACTCCACAATCAAAAGTAAGGTTAAACTCTGGTATTTGAATGCACAGATCAGAGAGAAGTTTCACAGAATGCTTCTGTGTAGTTTTTATTTGAAGATATTCCTCTTTCCACGATATGCCTCATTGCGCTCCAAATGTCAACTTGCAGTTTATACAGAAAGAGTGTTTCAAAACTGCTCAATCAAAAGTAAGGTTCAACTCTGTTAGTTGAAGGCACAGATCAGAAAGAAGTTTCACAGAATGCTTCTGTGTAGTTTTTATTGGAAGTTATTCCTTTTTCTACGATAGACGCAATAGTGCTCCAAATTTCCACTTGCAGTTTATACAGAAAGAGTGTTTCAAAACTCCTCAATCAAAAATAAGGTTCATCTCTGTTAGTTGAAGGAACAGATCAGAAAGAAGTCTTACAGAATGCTTCCGCGTTGTTCTTATTTGAAGTTATTCCTTTTTCCACGATAGGCCTCAAAGCGTTCTAAATGTCCGCTTGCAGATTCTACATATAGACTGTTTCAACACTGCTTAATAAAAAGTAAGGTTAAACTCGGTTAGTTGAATGCACATATCAGAAAGAAGTTTCACAGAATGCTTCTGTGTAGTTTTTATTTGTACATATTCTTTTTCCACGATAGGCCTCATAGCGTTCCAAATGTCCACTTGCAGTTTATACAGAAAGAGTGTTTCAAAATTCCTCAATCAAAAGTAAGGTTCAACTCTTTTACTACAATGCACAGATCAGAAAGAAGTTTCACAGAATGCTTCTGTGTAGTTTATACTTTAAGATGTTCCTTTTTCAACGATAGGCTACATAGCGCTCCAAATGTCCACTTGCAGTTCATAAAAAAAGAGTGTTTCAAAACTCTTCAATCAAAAGTAACAATAAACTCTGTTAGTTGAATGCACAGATCAGAAAGAAGTTTCACAGAATGCTTCTGCGTAGTTTTTATTTGAAGATATTCCTTTTGCCATGATAGGCCTCAATGCGCTCCAAATGCCCACTTGCAGTTCATAAAGAAAGAGTGTTTCAAAACTCCACAATCAAAAGTAAGGTTAAACTCTGTTATTTGAATGCACAGATCAGAGAGAAGTTTCACAGAATGCTTCTGTGTAGTTTTTATTTGAAGATATTCCTCTTTCCACGATATGCCTCATTGCGCTCCAAATGTCCACTTGCAGTTTATACAGAAAGAGTGTTTCAAATCTCCTGAATCAAAAGTATGGTTCAACTCTGTTAGTTGAATGCAGAGATCAGAAAGAAGTTTCACAGAATGGTTCTGTGTAGTTTTTATTTGAAGATATTCCTTTTGCCATGATAGGCCTCTGTGCTCTCCAAGTGTCCACTTGCAGTTCATGAAGAAAGAGTGTTTCAAAATTCCACAATCCAAAGTAAGGTTAAACTCTGTTAGTTGAATGCACAGATCAGAAAGAAGTTTCACAGAATGCTTCTGTGTAGTCTTTATTGGAAGGTATTCCTTTTTCTACGATAGACGCAATAGTGCTCCAAATTTCCACTTGCAGTTTATACAGAAAGAGTGTTTCAAAACTCCTCAATCAAAAATAAGGTTCAACTCTGTTAGTTGAATGCACAGATCAGAAAGAAGTCTTACAGAATGCTTCCGCGTTGTTATTTGAAGTTATTCCTTTTTCCACGATAGGCCTCAAAGCGTTCTAAATGTCCGCTTGCAGACTCTACATATAGACTGTTTCAACACTGCTTAATAAAAAGTAAGGTTAAACTCTGTTAGTTGAATGCATATATCAGAAAGAAGTTTCACAGAATGCTTCTGTGTAGTTTTTATTTGTACATATTCCTTTTTCCACGATAGGCCTCATAGCGTTCCAAATGTCCACTTGCAGTTTATACAGAAAGAGTGTTTCAAAATTCCTCAATCAAAAGTAAGGATCAACTCTGTTACTACAATGCACAGATCAGAAAGAAGTTTCACAGAATGCTTCTGTGTAGTTTTTATTTTAACATGTTCCTTTTTCAACGATAGGCTACATAGCGCTCCAAATGTCCACTTGCAGTTCATACAAAAAGAGTGTTTCAAAACTCTTCAATCAAAAGTAACAATAAACTCTGTTAGTTGAATGAACAGATCAGAAAGAAGTTTCACAGAATGCTTCTGCGTAGTTTTTATTTGAAGATATTCCTTTTGCCATGATAGGCCTCAATGCGCTCCAAATGCCCACTTGCAGTTCATAAAGAGTGTTTCAAAACTCCACAATCAAAAGTAAGGTTAAACTCTGTTATTTGAATGCACAGATCAGAGAGAAGTTTCACAGAATGCTTCTGTGTAGTTTTTATTTGAAGATATTCCTCTTTCCACGATATGCCTCATTGCGCTCCAAATGTCCACTTGCAGTTTATACAGAAAGAGTGTTTCAAATCTCCTGAATCAAAAGTATGGTTCAACTCTGTTATTTGAATGCAGAGATCAGAAAGAAGTTTCACAGAATGGTTCTGTGTAGTTTTTATTTGAAGATATTCCTTTTGCCATGATAGGCCTCTGTGCTCTCCAAGTGTCCACTTGCAGTTCATGAAGAAAGAGTGTTTCAAAACTCCACAATCCAAAGTAAGGTTAAACTCTGTTAGTTGAATGCACAGATCAGAAAGAAGTTTCACAGAATGCTTCTGTGTAGTCTTTATTGGAAGGTATTACTTTTTCTACGATAGACGCAATAGTGCTCCAAATTTCCACTTGCAGTTTATACAGAAAGAGTGTTTCAAAACTCCTCAATCAAAAATAAGGTTCAACTCTGTTAGTTGAATGCACAGATCAGAAAGAAGTCTTACAGAATGCTTCCGCGTTGTTCTTATTTGAAGTTATTCCTTTTTCCACGATAGGCCTCAAAGCGTTCTAAATGTCCGCTTGCAGACTCTACATATAGACTGTTTCAACACTGCTTAATAAAAAGTAAGGTTAAACTCTGTTAGTTGAATGCATATATCAGAAAGAAGTTTCACAGAATGCTTCTGTGTAGTTTTTTTTGGACATATTCCTTTTTCCACTATAGGCCTCATAGCGTTCCAAATGTCCACTTGCAGTTTATACAGAAAGAGTGTTTCAAAATTCCTCAATCAAAAGTAAGGATCAACTCTGTTACTACACTGCACAGATCAGAAAGAAGTTTCACTGAATGCTTCTGTGTAGTTTTTATTTTAAGATGTTCCTTTTTCAACGATAGGCTACATAGCGCTCCAAATGTCCACTTGCAGTTCATACAAAAAGAGTGTTTCAAAACTCTTCAATCAAAAGTAACAATAAACTCTGTTAGTTGAATGCACAGATCAGAAAGAAGTTTCACAGAATGCTTCTGTGTAGTTTTTATTTGAAGATATTCCTTTTGCCATGATAGGCCTCAATGCGCTCCAAGTGTCCACTTGCAGTTCATGAAGAAAGAGTGTTTCAAAACTCCACAATCCAAAGTAAGGTTAAACTCTGTTAGCTGAATGCACGGATCAGAAAGAAGTTTCACAAAATGCTTCTGTGTAGTTTTTATTTGTAGATATTCCTTTTTCTACGATAGACGCAATAGTGCTCCAAATTTCCACTTGCAGTTTATACAGAAAGAGTGTTTCAAAACTCATCAATCAAAAATCAGGTTAAACTCTGTTAGTTGAATGCATATATCAGAAAGAAGTTTCACAGAATGCTTCTGTGTAGTTTTTATATTAAGATGATCCTGTTTCAACGATAGGCTACATAGCGCTCAAAATGTCCACTTGCAGTTCATACAAAATGAGTGTTTCAAAACTTTTCAATTAAAAGTAACAATAAACTCTGTTAGTTGAATGCACAGATCAGAAAGAAGTTTCACAGAATGCTTCTGTGTAGTTTTTATTTGAAGATATTCCTTTTGCCATGATAGGCCTCAATGCGCTCCAAGTGTCCACTTGCAGTTCATGAAGAAAGAGTGTTTCAAAACTCCACAATCCAAAGTAAGGTTAAACTCTGTTAGTTGAATGCACAGATCAGAAAGAAGTTTCAAAGAATGCTTCTGCGTAGTTTTTATTTGAAGATATTCCTTTTGCCATGATAGGCCTCAATGCGCTCCAAATGCCAACTTGCAGTTCATAAAGAAAGAGTGTTTCAAAACTCCACAATCAAAAGTAAGGTTAAACTCTGGTATTTGAATGCACAGATCAGAGAGAAGTTTCACAGAATGCTTCTGTGTAGTTTTTATTTGAAGATATTCCTCTTTCCACGATATGCCTCATTGCGCTCCAAATGTCCACTTGCAGTTTATACAGAAAGAGTGTTTCAAATCTCCTGAATCAAAAGTATGGTTCAACTCTGTTAGTTGAATGCAGAGATCAGAAAGAAGTTTCACAGAATGGTTCTGTGTAGTTTTTATTTGAAGATATTCCTTTTGCCATGATAGGCCTCTGTGCTCTCCAAATGTCCACTTGCAGTTCATGAAGAAAGAGTGTTTCAAAACTCCACAATCCAAAGTAAGGTTAAACTCTGTTAGTTGAATGCACAGATCAGAAAGAAGTTTCACAGAATGCTTCTGTGTAGTCTTTATTGGAAGGTATTCCTTTTTCTACGATAGACGCAATAGTGCTCCAAATTTCCACTTGCAGTTTATACAGAAAGAGTGTTTCAAAACTCCTCAATCAAAAATAAGGTTCAACTCTGTTAGTTGAATGCACAGATCAGAAAGAAGTCTTACAGAATGCTTCCGCGTTGTTCTTATTTGAAGTTATTCCTTTTTCCACGATAGGCCTCAAAGCGTTCTAAATGTCCGCTTGCAGACTCTACATATAGACTGTTTCAACACTGCTTAATAAAAAGTAAGGTTAAAACCTGTTAGTTGAATGCATATATCAGAAAGAAGTTTCACAGAATGCTTCTGTGTAGTTTTTATTTGTACATATTCCTTTTTCCACGATAGGCCTCATAGCGTTCCAAATGTCCACTTGCAGTTTATACAGAAAGAGTGTTTCAAAATTCCTCAATCAAAAGTAAGGATCAACTCTGTTACTACAATGCACAGATCAGAAAGAAGTTTCACTGAATGCTTCTGTGTAGTTTTTATTTTAAGATGTTCCTTTTTCAACGATAGGCTACATAGCGCTCCAAATGTCCACTTGCAGTTCATACAAAAAGAGTGTTTCAAAACTCTTCAATCAAAAGTAACAATAAACTCTGTTAGTTGAATGCACAGATCAGAAAGAAGTTTCACAGAATGCTTCTGTGTAGTTTTTATTTGAAGATATTCCTTTTGCCATGATAGGCCTCAATGCGCTCCAAGTGTCCACTTGCAGTTCATGAAGAAAGAGTGTTTCAAAACTCCACAATCCAAAGTAAGGTTAAACTCTGTTAGTTGAATGCACAGATCAGAAAGAAGTTTCACAAAATGCTTCTGTGTAGTTTTTATTTGTAGATATTCCTTTTTCTACGATAGACGCAATAGTGCTCCAAATTTCCACTTGCAGTTTATACAGAAAGAGTGTTTCAAAACTCCTCAATCAAAAATCAGGTTAAACTCTGTTAGTTGAATGCATATATCAGAAAGAAGTTTCACAGAATGCTTCTGTGTAGTTTTTATATTAAGATGATCCTTTTTCAACGATAGGCTACATAGCGCTCAAAATGTCCACTTGCAGTTCATACAAAATGAGTGTTTCAAAACTTTTCAATCAAAAGTAACAATAAACTCTGTTAGTTGAATGCACAGATCAGAAAGAAGTTTCACAGAATGCTTCTGTGTAGTTTTTATTTGAAGATATTCCTTTTGCCATGATAGACCTCAATGCGCTCCAAGTGTCCACTTGCAGTTCATGAAGAAAGAGTGTTTCAAAACTCCACAATCCAAAGTAAGGTTAAACTCTGTTAGTTGAATGCACAGATCAGAAAGAAGTTTCAAAGAATGCTTCTGTGTAGTCTTTATTGGAAGGTATTCCTTTTTCTACGATAGACGCAATAGTGCTCCAAATTTCCACTTGCAGTTTATACAGAAAGAGTGTTTCAAAACTCCTCAATCAAAAATAAGGTTCAACTCTGTTAGTTGAATGCACAGATCAGAAAGAAGTCTTACAGAATGCTTCCGCGTTGTTCTTATTTGAAGTTATTCCTTTTTCCACGATAGGCCTCAAAGCGTTCTAAATGTCCGCTTGCAGACTCTACATATAGACTGTTTCAACACTGCTTAATAAAAAGTAAGGTTAAACCCTGTTAGTTGAATGCATATATCAGAAAGAAGTTTCACAGAATGCTTCTGTGTAGTTTTTATTTCTACATATTCCTTTTTCCACGATAGGCCTCATAGCGTTCCAAATGTCCACTTGCAGTTTATACAGAAAGAGTGTTTCAAAATTCCTCAATCAAAAGTAAGGATCAACTCTGTTACTACAATGCACAGATCAGAAAGAAGTTTCACAGAATGCTTCTGTGTAGTTTTTATTTTAAGGTGTTCCTTTTTCAACGATAGGCTACATAGCGCTCCAAATGTCCACTTGCAGTTCATACAAAAAGAGTGTTTCAAAACTCTTCAATCAAAAGTAACAATAAACTCTGTTAGTTGAATGCACAGATCAGAAAGAAGTTTCACAGAATGCTTCTGTGTAGTTTTTATTTGAAGATATTCCTTTTGCCATGATAGGCCTCAATGCGCTCCAAGTGTCCACTTGCAGTTCATGAAGAAAGAGTGTTTCAAAACTCCACAATCCAAAGTAAGGTTAAACTCTGTTAGTTGAATGCACAGATCAGAAAGAAGTTTCACAAAATGCTTCTGTGTAGTTTTTATTTGTAGATATTCCTTTTTCTACGATAGACGCAATAGTGCTCCAAATTTCCACTTGCAGTTTATACAGAAAGAGTGTTTCAAAACTCCTCAATCAAAAATCAGGTTAAACTCTGTTAGTTGAATGCATATATCAGAAAGAAGTTTCACAGAATGCTTCTGTGTAGTTTTTATATTAAGATGATCCTTTTTCAACGATAGGCTACATAGCGCTCAAAATGTCCACTTGCAGTTCATACAAAATGAGTGTTTCAAAACTTTTCAATCAAAAGTAACAATAAACTCTGTTAGTTGAATGCACAGATCAGAAAGAAGTTTCACAGAATGCTTCTGTGTAGTTTTTATTTGAAGATATTCCTTTTGCCATGATAGGCCTCAATGCGCTCCAAGTGTCCACTTGCAGTTCATGAAGAAAGAGTGTTTCAAAACTCCACAATCCAAAGTAAGGTTAAACTCTGTTAGTTGAATGCACAGATCAGAAAGAAGTTTCAAAGAATGCTTCTGCGTAGTTTTTATTTGAAGATATTCCTTTTGCCATGATAGGCCTCAATGCGCTCCAAATGCCAACTTGCAGTTCATAAAGAAAGAGTGTTTCAAAACTCCACAATCAAAAGTAAGGTTAAACTCTGGTATTTGAATGCACAGATCAGAGAGAAGTTTCACAGAATGCTTCTGTGTAGTTTTTATTTGAAGATATTCCTCTTTCCACGATATGCCTCATTGCGCTCCAAATGTCAACTTGCAGTTTATACAGAAAGAGTGTTTCAAAACTGCTCAATCAAAAGTAAGGTTCAACTCTGTTAGTTGAAGGCACAGATCAGAAAGAAGTTTCACAGAATGCTTCTGTGTAGTTTTTATTGGAAGTTATTCCTTTTTCTACGATAGACGCAATAGTGCTCCAAATTTCCACTTGCAGTTTATACAGAAAGAGTGTTTCAAAACTCCTCAATCAAAAATAAGGTTCATCTCTGTTAGTTGAAGGAACAGATCAGAAAGAAGTCTTACAGAATGCTTCCGCGTTGTTCTTATTTGAAGTTATTCCTTTTTCCACGATAGGCCTCAAAGCGTTCTAAATGTCCGCTTGCAGATTCTACATATAGACTGTTTCAACACTGCTTAATAAAAAGTAAGGTTAAACTCGGTTAGTTGAATGCACATATCAGAAAGAAGTTTCACAGAATGCTTCTGTGTAGTTTTTATTTGTACATATTCTTTTTCCACGATAGGCCTCATAGCGTTCCAAATGTCCACTTGCAGTTTATACAGAAAGAGTGTTTCAAAATTCCTCAATCAAAAGTAAGGTTCAACTCTTTTACTACAATGCACAGATCAGAAAGAAGTTTCACAGAATGCTTCTGTGTAGTTTTTACTTTAAGATGTTCCTTTTTCAACGATAGGCTACATAGCGCTCAAAATGTCCACTTGCAGTTCATAAAAAAAGAGTGTTTCAAAACTCTTCAATCAAAAGTAACAATAAACTCTGTTAGTTGAATGCACAGATCAGAAAGAAGTTTCACAGAATGCTTCTGCGTAGTTTTTATTTGAAGATATTCCTTTTGCCATGATAGGCCTCAATGCGCTCCAAATGCCCACTTGCAGTTCATAAAGAAAGAGTGTTTCAAAACTCCACAATCAAAAGTAAGGTTAAACTCTGTTATTTGAATGCACAGATCAGAGAGAAGTTTCACAGAATGCTTCTGTGTAGTTTTTATTTGAAGATATTCCTCTTTCCACGATATGCCTCATTGCGCTCCAAATGTCCACTTGCAGTTTATACAGAAAGAGTGTTTCAAATCTCCTGAATCAAAAGTATGGGTCAACTCTGTTAGTTGAATGCAGAGATCAGAAAGAAGTTTCACAGAATGGTTCTGTGTAGTTTTTATTTGAAGATATTCCTTTTGCCATGATAGGCCTCTGTGCTCTCCAAGTGTCCACTTGCAGTTCATGAAGAAAGAGTGTTTCAAAATTCCACAATCCAAAGTAAGGTTAAACTCTGTTAGTTGAATGCACAGATCAGAAAGAAGTTTCACAGAATGCTTCTGTGTAGTCTTTATTGGAAGGTATTCCTTTTTCTACGATAGACGCAATAGTGCTCCAAATTTCCACTTGCAGTTTATACAGAAAGAGTGTTTCAAAACTCCTCAATCAAAAATAAGGTTCAACTCTGTTAGTTGAATGCACAGATCAGAAAGAAGTCTTACAGAATGCTTCCGCGTTGTTATTTGAAGTTATTCCTTTTTCCACGATAGGCCTCAAAGCGTTCTAAATGTCCGCTTGCAGACTCTACATATAGACTGTTTCAACACTGCTTAATAAAAAGTAAGGTTAAACTCTGTTAGTTGAATGCATATATCAGAAAGAAGTTTCACAGAATGCTTCTGTGTAGTTTTTATTTGTACATATTCCTTTTTCCACGATAGGCCTCATAGCGTTCCAAATGTCCACTTGCAGTTTATACAGAAAGAGTGTTTCAAAATTCCTCAATCAAAAGTAAGGATCAACTCTGTTACTACAATGCACAGATCAGAAAGAAGTTTCACAGAATGCTTCTGTGTAGTTTTTATTTTAACATGTTCCTTTTTCAACGATAGGCTACATAGCGCTCCAAATGTCCACTTGCAGTTCATACAAAAAGAGTGTTTCAAAACTCTTCAATCAAAAGTAACAATAAACTCTGTTAGTTGAATGAACAGATCAGAAAGAAGTTTCACAGAATGCTTCTGCGTAGTTTTTATTTGAAGATATTCCTTTTGCCATGATAGGCCTCAATGCGCTCCAAATGCCCACTTGCAGTTCATAAAGAGTGTTTCAAAACTCCACAATCAAAAGTAAGGTTAAACTCTGTTATTTGAATGCACAGATCAGAGAGAAGTTTCACAGAATGCTTCTGTGTAGTTTTTATTTGAAGATATTCCTCTTTCCACGATATGCCTCATTGCGCTCCAAATGTCCACTTGCAGTTTATACAGAAAGAGTGTTTCAAATCTCCTGAATCAAAAGTATGGTTCAACTCTGTTATTTGAATGCAGAGATCAGAAAGAAGTTTCACAGAATGGTTCTGTGTAGTTTTTATTTGAAGATATTCCTTTTGCCATGATAGGCCTCTGTGCTCTCCAAGTGTCCACTTGCAGTTCATGAAGAAAGAGTGTTTCAAAACTCCACAATCCAAAGTAAGGTTAAACTCTGTTAGTTGAATGCACAGATCAGAAAGAAGTTTCACAGAATGCTTCTGTGTAGTCTTTATTGGAAGGTATTCCTTTTTCTACGATAGACGCAATAGTGCTCCAAATTTCCACTTGCAGTTTATACAGAAAGAGTGTTTCAAAACTCCTCAATCAAAAATAAGGTTCAACTCTGTTAGTTGAATGCACAGATCAGAAAGAAGTCTTACAGAATGCTTCCACGTTGTTCTTATTTGAAGTTATTCCTTTTTCCACGATAGGCCTCAAAGCGTTCTAAATGTCCGCTTGCAGACTCTACATATAGACTGTTTCAACACTGCTTAATAAAAAGTAAGGTTAAACTCTGTTAGTTGAATGCATATATCAGAAAGAAGTTTCACAGAATGCTTCTGTGTAGTTTTTTTTGGACATATTCCTTTTTCCACGATAGGCCTCATAGCGTTCCAAATGTCCACTTGCAGTTTATACAGAAAGAGTGTTTCAAAATTCCTCAATCAAAAGTAAGGATCAACTCTGTTACTACAATGCACAGATCAGAAAGAAGTTTCACTGAATGCTTCTGTGTAGTTTTTATTTTAAGATGTTCCTTTTTCAACGATAGGCTACATAGCGCTCCAAATGTCCACTTGCAGTTCATACAAAAAGAGTGTTTCAAAACTCTTCAATCAAAAGTAACAATAAACTCTGTTAGTTGAATGCACAGATCAGAAAGAAGTTTCACAGAATGCTTCTGTGTAGTTTTTATTTGAAGATATTCCTTTTGCCATGATAGGCCTCAATGCGCTCCAAGTGTCCACTTGCAGTTCATGAAGAAAGAGTGTTTCAAAACTCCACAATCCAAAGTAAGGTTAAACTCTGTTAGTTGAATGCACAGATCAGAAAGAAGTTTCACAGAATGCTTCTGTGTAGTCTTTATTGGAAGGTATTCCTTTTTCTACGATAGACGCAATAGTGCTCCAAATTTCCACTTGCAGTTTATACAGAAAGAGTGTTTCAAAACTCCTCAATCAAAAATAAGGTTCAACTCTGTTAGTTGAATGCACAGATCAGAAAGAAGTCTTACAGAATGCTTCCGCGTTGTTCTTATTTGAAGTTATTCCTTTTTCCACGATAGGCCTCAAAGCGTTCTAAATGTCCGCTTGCAGACTCTACATATAGACTGTTTCAACACTGCTTAATAAAAAGTAAGGTTAAACCCTGTTAGTTGAATGCATATATCAGAAAGAAGTTTCACAGAATGCTTCTGTGTAGTTTTTATTTCTACATATTCCTTTTTCCACGATAGGCCTCATAGCGTTCCAAATGTCCACTTGCAGTTTATACAGAAAGAGTGTTTCAAAATTCCTCAATCAAAAGTAAGGATCAACTCTGTTACTACAATGCACAGATCAGAAAGAAGTTTCACAGAATGCTTCTGTGTAGTTTTTATTTTAAGATGTTCCTTTTTCAACGATAGGCTACATAGCGCTCCAAATGTCCACTTGCAGTTCATACAAAAAGAGTGTTTCAAAACTCTTCAATCAAAAGTAACAATAAACTCTGTTAGTTGAATGCACAGATCAGAAAGAAGTTTCACAGAATGCTTCTGTGTAGTTTTTATTTGAAGATATTCCTTTTGCCATGATAGGCCTCAATGCGCTCCAAGTGTCCACTTGCAGTTCATGAAGAAAGAGTGTTTCAAAACTCCACAATCCAAAGTAAGGTTAAACTCTGTTAGTTGAATGCACAGATCAGAAAGAAGTTTCACAAAATGCTTCTGTGTAGTTTTTATTTGTAGATATTCCTTTTTCTACGATAGACGCAATAGTGCTCCAAATTTCCACTTGCAGTTTATACAGAAAGAGTGTTTCAAAACTCCTCAATCAAAAATCAGGTTAAACTCTGTTAGTTGAATGCATATATCAGAAAGAAGTTTCACAGAATGCTTCTGTGTAGTTTTTATATTAAGATGATCCTTTTTCAATGATAGGCTACATAGCGCTCAAAATGTCCACTTGCAGTTCATACAAAATGAGTGTTTCAAAACTTTTCAATCAAAAGTAACAATAAACTCTGTTAGTTGAATGCACAGATCAGAAAGAAGTTTCACAGAATGCTTCTGTGTAGTTTTTATTTGAAGATATTCCTTTTGCCATGATAGGCCTCAATGCGCTCCAAGTGTCCACTTGCAGTTCATGAAGAAAGAGTGTTTCAAAACTCCACAATCCAAAGTAAGGTTAAACTCTGTTAGTTGAATGCACAGATCAGAAAGAAGTTTCAAAGAATGCTTCTGCGTAGTTTTTATTTGAAGATATTCCTTTTGCCATGATAGGCCTCAATGCGCTCCAAATGCCAACTTGCAGTTCATAAAGAAAGAGTGTTTCAAAACTCCAAAATCAAAAGTAAGGTTAAACTCTGGTATTTGAATGCACAGATCAGAGAGAAGTTTCACAGAATGCTTCTGTGTAGTTTTTATTTGAAGATATTCCTCTTTCCACGATATGCCTCATTGCGCTCCAAATGTCCATTTGCAGTTTATACAGAAAGAGTGTTTCAAATCTCCTGAATCAAAAGTATGGTTCAACTCTGTTAGTTGAATGCAGAGATCAGAAAGAAGTTTCACAGAATGGTTCTGTGTAGTTTTCATTTGAAGATATTCCTTTTGCCATGATAGGCCTCTGTGCTCTCCAAATGTCCACTTGCAGTTCATGAAGAAAGAGTGTTTCAAAACTCCACAATCCAAAGTAAGGTTAAACTCTGTTAGTTGAATGCACAGATCAGAAAGAAGTTTCACAGAATGCTTCTGTGTAGTCTTTATTGGAAGGTATTCCTTTTTCTACGATAGACGCAATAGTGCTCCAAATTTCCACTTGCAGTTTATACAGAAAGAGTGTTTCAAAACTCCTCAATCAAAAATAAGGTTCAACTCTGTTAGTTGAATGCACAGATCAGAAAGAAGTCTTACAGAATGCTTCCGCGTTGTTCTTATTTGAAGTTATTCCTTTTTCCACGATAGGCCTCAAAGCGTTCTAAATGTCCGCTTGCAGACTCTACATATAGACTGTTTCAACACTGCTTAATAAAAAGTAAGGTTAAAACCTGTTAGTTGAATGCATATATCAGAAAGAAGTTTCACAGAATGCTTCTGTGTAGTTTTTATTTGTACATATTCCTTTTTCCACGATAGGCCTCATAGCGTTCCAAATGTCCACTTGCAGTTTATACAGAAAGAGTGTTTCAAAATTCCTCAATCAAAAGTAAGGATCAACTCTGTTACTACAATGCACAGATCAGAAAGAAGTTTCACTGAATGCTTCTGTGTAGTTTTTATTTTAAGATGTTCCTTTTTCAACGATAGGCTACATAGCGCTCCAAATGTCCACTTGCAGTTCATACAAAAAGAGTGTTTCAAAACTCTTCAATCAAAAGTAACAATAAACTCTGTTAGTTGAATGCACAGATCAGAAAGAAGTTTCACAGAATGCTTCTGTGTAGTTTTTATTTGAAGATATTCCTTTTGCCATGATAGGCCTCAATGCGCTCCAAGTGTCCACTTGCAGTTCATGAAGAAAGAGTGTTTCAAAACTCCACAATCCAAAGTAAGGTTAAACTCTGTTAGTTGAATGCACAGATCAGAAAGAAGTTTCACAAAATGCTTCTGTGTAGTTTTTATTTGTAGATATTCCTTTTTCTACGATAGACGCAATAGTGCTCCAAATTTCCACTTGCAGTTTATACAGAAAGAGTGTTTCAAAACTCCTCAATCAAAAATCAGGTTAAACTCTGTTAGTTGAATGCATATATCAGAAAGAAGTTTCACAGAATGCTTCTGTGTAGTTTTTATATTAAGATGATCCTTTTTCAACGATAGGCTACATAGCGCTCAAAATGTCCACTTGCAGTTCATACAAAATGAGTGTTTCAAAACTTTTCAATCAAAAGTAACAATAAACTCTGTTAGTTGAATGCACAGATCAGAAAGAAGTTTCACAGAATGCTTCTGTGTAGTTTTTATTTGAAGATATTCCTTTTGCCATGATAGGCCTCAATGCGCTCCAAGTGTCCACTTGCAGTTCATGAAGAAAGAGTGTTTCAAAACTCCACAATCCAAAGTAAGGTTAAACTCTGTTAGTTGAATGCACAGATCAGAAAGAAGTTTCAAAGAATGCTTCTGTGTAGTCTTTATTGGAAGGTATTCCTTTTTCTACGATAGACGCAATAGTGCTCCAAATTTCCACTTGCAGTTTATACAGAAAGAGTGTTTCAAAACTCCTCAATCAAAAATAAGGTTCAACTCTGTTAGTTGAATGCACAGATCAGAAAGAAGTCTTACAGAATGCTTCCGCGTTGTTCTTATTTGAAGTTATTCCTTTTTCCACGATAGGCCTCAAAGCGTTCTAAATGTCCGCTTGCAGACTCTACATATAGACTGTTTCAACACTGCTTAATAAAAAGTAAGGTTAAACCCTGTTAGTTGAATGCATATATCAGAAAGAAGTTTCACAGAATGCTTCTGTGTAGTTTTTATTTCTACATATTCCTTTTTCCACGATAGGCCTCATAGCGTTCCAAATGTCCACTTGCAGTTTATACAGAAAGAGTGTTTCAAAATTCCTCAATCAAAAGTAAGGATCAACTCTGTTACTACAATGCACAGATCAGAAAGAAGTTTCACAGAATGCTTCTGTGTAGTTTTTATTTTAAGATGTTCCTTTTTCAACGATAGGCTACATAGCGCTCAAAATGTCCACTTGCAGTTCATACAAAAAGAGTGTTTCAAAACTCTTCAATCAAAAGTAACAGTAAACTCTGTTAGTTGAATGCACAGATCAGAAAGAAGTTTCACAGAATGCTTCTGTGTAGTTTTTATTTGAAGATATTCCTTTTGCCATGATAGGCCTCAATGCGCTCCAAGTGTCCACTTGCAGTTCATGAAGAAAGAGTGTTTCAAAACTCCACAATCCAAAGTAAGGTTAAACTCTGTTAGTTGAATGCACAGATCAGAAAGAAGTTTCACAAAATGCTTCTGTGTAGTTTTTATTTGTAGATATTCCTTTTTCTACGATAGACGCAATAGTGCTCCAAATTTCCACTTGCAGTTTATACAGAAAGAGTGTTTCAAAACTCCTCAATCAAAAATCAAGTTAAACTCTGTTAGTTGAATGCATATATCAGAAAGAAGTTTCACAGAATGCTTCTGTGTAGTTTTTATATTAAGATGATCCTTTTTCAACGATAGGCTACATAGCGCTCAAAATGTCCACTTGCAGTTCATACAAAATGAGTGTTTCAAAACTTTTCAATCAAAAGTAACAATAAACTCTGTTAGTTGAATGCACAGATCAGAAAGAAGTTTCACAGAATGCTTCTGTGTAGTTTTTATTTGAAGATATTCCTTTTGCCATGATAGGCCTCAATGCGCTCCAAGTGTCCACTTGCAGTTCATAAAGAAAGAGTGTTTCAAAACTCCACAATCCAAAGTAAGGTTAAACTCTGGTATTTGAATGCACAGATCAGAGAGAAGTTTCACAGAATGCTTCTGTGTAGTTTTTATTTGAAGATATTCCTCTTTCCACGATATGCCTCATTGCGCTCCAAATGTCAACTTGCAGTTTATACAGAAAGAGTGTTTCAAAACTGCTCAATCAAAAGTAAGGTTCAACTCTGTTAGTTGAAGGCACAGATCAGAAAGAAGTTTCACAGAATGCTTCTGTGTAGTTTTTATTGGAAGTTATTCCTTTTTCTACGATAGACGCAATAGTGCTCCAAATTTCCACTTGCAGTTTATACAGAAAGAGTGTTTCAAAACTCCTCAATCAAAAATAAGGTTCATCTCTGTTAGTTGAAGGAACAGAACAGAAAGAAGTCTTACAGAATGCTTCCGCGTTGTTCTTATTTGAAGTTATTCCTTTTTCCACGATAGGCCTCAAAGCGTTCTAAATGTCCGCTTGCAGATTCTACATATAGACTGTTTCAACACTGCTTAATAAAAAGTAAGGTTAAACTCGGTTAGTTGCATGCACATATCAGAAAGAAGTTTCACAGAATGCTTCTGTGTAGTTTTTATTTGTACATATTCTTTTTCCACGATAGGCCTCATAGCGTTCCAAATGTCCACTTGCAGTTTATACAGAAAGAGTGTTTCAAAATTCCTCAACCAAAAGTAAGGTTCAACTCTTTTACTACAATGCACAGATCAGAAAGAAGTTTCACAGAATGCTTCTGTGTAGTTTTTACTTTAAGATGTTCCTTTTTCAACGATAGGCTACATAGCGCTCCAAATGTCCACTTGCAGTTCATACAAAAAGAGTGTTTCAAAACTCTTCCATCAAAAGTAACAATAAACTCTGTTAGTTGAATGCACAGATCAGAAAGAAGTTTCACAGAATGCTTCTGTGTAGTTTTTATTTGAAGATGTTCCTTTTGCCATGATAGGCCTCAATGCGCTCCAAATGCCAACTTGCAGTTCATAAAGAAAGAGTGTTTCAAAACTCCACAATCAAAAGTAAGGTTAAACTCTGTTATTTGAATTCACAGATCAGAGAGAAGTTTCACAGAATGCTTCTGTGTAGTTTTTATTTGAAGATATTCCTCTTTGCACGATATGCCTCATTGCGCTCCAAATGTCCACTTGCAGTTCATACAGAAAGAGTGTTTCAAAACTGCTCAATCAAAAGTAAGGTTCAACTCTGTTAGTTGAAGGCACATATCAGAAAGAAGTTTCACAGAATGCTTCTGTTTAGTTTTTATTTGTAGATATTCCTTTTTCCACGGTAGGCCTCATAGCGCTCCAAATGTCCCCTTGCGGTTTATGCAGAAAGAGTATTTCCAAACGCCTCAATCAAAAGTAAGGTTAACATCTGTTATTTGAATGCACAGATCAGAAAGAAGTTTCACAGAATGCTTCAGTGTAGTTTTTATTTGTACATATTCCTTTTTCCACGATAGGCCTCATAGCGTTCCAAATGTCCACTTGCAGTTTATACAGAAAGAGTGTTTCAAAATTCCTCAATCAAAAGTAAGGATCAACTCTGTTACTACAATGCACAGATCAGAAAAAGTTTCACTGAATGCTTCTGTGTAGTTTTTATTTTAAGATGTTCCTTTTTCAACGATAGGAATCAATGCGCTCCAAGTGTCCACTTGCAGTTCATGAGGAAAGAGTGTTTCAAAACTCCACCATCCAAAGTAAGGTTAAACTCTGTTAGTTGAATGCACAGATCAGAAAGAAGTTTCACAGAATGCTTCTGTTTAGTTTTAATTTGAAGTTATTCCTTTTTCTACGATAGACGCAATAGTGCTCCAAATGTCCTCTTGCAGTTTATACAGAAAGAGTGTTTCAAAACTCCTCAATCAAATATAAGGTTCAACTCTGTTAGTTGAATGCACAGATCAGAAAGAAGTCTTACAGAATGCTTCCGCGTTGTTCTTATTTGAAGTTATTCCTTTTTCCACGATAAGCCTCAAAGCGTTCTAAATGTCCGCTTGCAGATTCTACATATAGACTGTTTCAACACTGCTTAATAAAAAGTAAGGTTAAACTCTTGTTAGTTGAAGGCATATATCAGAAAGAAGTTTCACAGAATGCTTCTGTGTAGTTTTTATTTGTACATATTCCTTTTTCCACGATAGGCCTCATAGCGTTCCAAATGTCCACTTGCAGTTTATACAGAAATAGTGTTTCAAAATTCCTCAATCAAAAGCAAGGTTCAACTCTGTTACTACAATGCACAGATCAGAAAGCAGTTTCACAGAATGCTTCTGTGTAGTATTTATTTTAAGATGTTCCTTTTTCAACGATAGGCTACATAGCGCTCCAAATGTCCACTTGCAGTTCATACAAAAAGAGTGTTTCAAAACTCTTCAATCAAAAGTAACAATAAACTCTGTTAGTTGAATGCACAGATCAGAAAGAAGTTTCACAGAATGCTTCTGCGTAGTTTTTATTTGAAGATATTCCTTTTGCCATGATAGGCCTCAATGCGCTCCAAATGCCCACTTGCAGTTCATAAAGAAAGAGTGTTTCAAAACTCCACAATCAAAAGTAAGGTTAAACTCTGTTATTTGAATGCACAGATCAGAGAGAAGTTTCACAGAATGCTTCTGTGTAGTTTTTATTTGAAGATATTCCTCTTTCCACGATATGCCTCATTGCGCTCCAAATGTCCACTTGCAGTTTATACAGAAAGAGTGTTTCAAATCTCCTGAATCAAAAGTATCGTTCAACTCTGTTAGTTGAATGCAGAGATCAGAAAGAAGTTTCACAGAATGGTTCTGTGTAGTTTTTATTTGAAGATATTCCTTTTGCCATGATAGGCCTCTGTGCTCTCCAAGTGTCCACTTGCAGTTCATGAAGAAAGAGTGTTTCAAAACTCCACAATCCAAAGTAAGGTTAAACTCTGTTAGTTGAATGCACAGATCAGAAAGAAGTTTCACAGAATGCTTCTGTGTAGTCTTTATTGGAAGGTATTCCATTTTCTACGATAGACGCAATAGTGCTCCAAATTTCCACTTGCAGTTTATACAGAAAGAGTGTTTCAAAACTCCTCAATCAAAAATAAGGTTCAACTCTGTTAGTTGAATGCACAGATCAGAAAGAAGTCTTACAGAATGCTTCCGCGTTGTTATTTGAAGTTATTCCTTTTTCCACGATAGGCCTCAAAGCGTTCTAAATGTCCGCTTGCAGACTCTACATATAGACTGTTTCAACACTGCTTAATAAAAAGTAAGGTTAAACTCTGTTAGTTGAATGCATATATCAGAAAGAAGTTTCACAGAATGCTTCTGTGTAGTTTTTATTTGTACATATTCCTTTTTCCACGATAGGCCTCATAGCGTTCCAAATGTCCACTTGCAGTTTATACAGAAAGAGTGTTTCAAAATTCCTCAATCAAAAGTAAGGATCAACTCTGTTACTACAATGCACAGATCAGAAAAAGTTTCACTGAATGCTTCTGTGTAGTTTTTATTTTAAGATGTTCCTTTTTCAACGATAGGCCTCAATGCGCTCCAAGTGTCCACTTGCAGTTCATGAAGAAAGAGTGTTTCAAAACTCCACCATCCAAAGTAAGGTTAAACTCTGTTAGTTGAATGCACAGATCAGAAAGAAGTTTCACAGAATGCTTCTGTTTAGTTTTTATTTGAAGTTATTCCTTTTTCTACGATAGACGCAATAGTGCTCCAAATGTCCTCTTGCAGTTTATACAGAAAGAGTGTTTCAAAACTCCTCAATCAAATATAAGGTTCAACTCTGTTAGTTGAATGCACATATCAGAAAGAAGTCTTACAGAATGCTTCCGCGTTGTTCTTATTTGAAGTTATTCCTTTTTCCACGATAAGCCTCAAAGCGTTCTAAATGTCCGCTTGCAGATTCTACATATAGACTGTTTCAACACTGCTTAATAAAAAGTAAGGTTAAACTCTTGTTAGTTGAAGGCATATATCAGAAAGAAGTTTCACAGAATGCTTCTGTGTAGTTTTTATTTGTACATATTCCTTTTTCCACGATAGGCCTCATAGCGTTCCAAATGTCCACTTGCAGTTTATACAGAAAGAGTGTTTCAAAATTCCTCAATCAAAAGCAAGGTTCAACTCTGTTACTACAATGCACAGATCAGAAAGAAGTTTCACAGAATGCTTCTGTGTAGTTTTTATTTTAAGATGTTCCTTTTTCAACGATAGGCTACATAGCGCTCCAAATGTCCACTTGCAGTTCATACAAAAGAGTGTTTCAAAACTCTTCAATCAAAAGTAACAATAAACTCTGTTAGTTGAATGCACAGATCAGAAAGAAGTTTCACAGAATGCTTCTGCGTAGTTTTTATTTGAAGATATTCCTTTTGCCATGATAGGCCTCAATGCGCTCCAAATGCCCACTTGCAGTTCATAAAGAAAGAGTGTTTCAAAACTCCACAATCAAAAGTAAGGTTAAACTCTGTTAGTTGAATGCACAGATCAGAGAGAAGTTTCACAGAATGCTTCTGTGTAGTTTTTATTTGAAGATATTCCTCTTTCCACGATATGCCTCATTGCGCTCCAAATGTCCACTTGCAGTTTATACAGAAAGAGTGTTTCAAATCTCCTGAATCAAAAGTATGGTTCAACTCTGTTAGTTGAATGCAGAGATCAGAAAGAAGTTTCACAGAATGGTTCTGTGTAGTTTTTATTTGAAGATATTCCTTTTGCCATGATAGGCCTCTGTGCTCTCCAAGTGTCCACTTGCAGTTCATGAAGAAAGAGTGTTTCAAAACTCCACAATCCAAAGTAAGGTTAAACTCTGTTAGTTGAATGCACAGATCAGAAAGAAGTTTCACAGAATGCTTCTGTGTAGTCTTTATTGGAAGGTATTCCTTTTTCTACGATAGACGCAATAGTGCTCCAAATTTCCACTTGCAGTTTATGCAGAAAGAGTGTTTCAAAACTCCTCAATCAAAAATAAGGTTCAACTCTGTTAGTTGAATGCACAGATCAGAAAGAAGTCTTACAGAATGCTTCCGCGTTGTTCTTATTTGAAGTTATTCCTTTTTCCACGATAGGCCTCAAAGCGTTCTAAATGTCCGCTTGCAGAATCTACATATAGACTGTTTCAACACGGCTTAATAAAAAGTAAGGTTAAACTCTTGTTAGTTGAATGCATATATCAGAAAGAAGTTTCACAGAATGCTTCTGTGTAGTTTTTATTTGTACATATTCCTTTTTCCACGATAGGCCTCATAGCGTTCCAAATGTCCACTTGCAGTTTATACAGAAAGAATGTTTCAAAATTCCTCAATCAAAAGCAAGGTTCAACTCTGTTACTACAATGCACAGATCAGAAAGAAGTTTCACAGAATGCTTCTGTGTAGTTTTTATTTTAAGATGTTCCTTTTTCAACGATAGGCTACATAGCGCTCCAAATGTCCACTTGCAGTTCATACAAAAGAGTGTTTCAAAACTCTTCAATCAAAAGTAACAATAAACTCTGTTAGTTGAATGCACAGATCAGAAAGAAGTTTCACAGAATGCTTCTGCGTAGTTTTTATTTGAAGATATTCCTTTTGCCATGATAGGCCTCAATGCGCTCCAAATGCCCACTTGCAGTTCATAAAGAAAGAGTGTTTCAAAACTCCACAATCAAAAGTAAGGTTAAACTCTGTTAGTTGAATGCACAGATCAGAGAGAAGTTTCACAGAATGCTTCTGTGTAGTTTTTATTTGAAGATATTCCTCTTTCCACGATATGCCTCATTGCGCTCCAAATGTCCACTTGCAGTTTATACAGAAAGAGTGTTTCAAATCTCCTGAATCAAAAGTATGGTTCAACTCTGTTAGTTGAATGCAGAGATCAGAAAGAAGTTTCACAGAATGGTTCTGTGTAGTTTTTATTTGAAGATATTCCTTTTGCCATGATAGGCCTCTGTGCTCTCCAAGTGTCCACTTGCAGTTCATGAAGAAAGAGTGTTTCAAAACTCCACAATCCAAAGTAAGGTTAAACTCTGTTAGTTGAATGCACAGATCAGAAAGAAGTTTCACAGAATGCTTCTGTGTAGTCTTTATTGGAAGGTATTCCTTTTTCTACGATAGACGCAATAGTGCTCCAAATTTCCACTTGCAGTTTATGCAGAAAGAGTGTTTCAAAACTCCTCAATCAAAAATAAGGTTCAACTCTGTTAGTTGAATGCACAGATCAGAAAGAAGTCTTACAGAATGCTTCCGCGTTGTTATTTGAAGTTATTCTTTTTCCACGATAGGCCTCAAAGCGTTCTAAATGTCCGCTTGCAGACTCTACATATAGACTGTTTCAACACTGCTTAATAAAAAGTAAGGTTAAACTCTGTTAGTTGAATGCATATATCAGAAAGAAGTTTCACAGAATGCTTCTGTGTAGTTTTTATTTGTACATATTCCTTTTTCCACGATAGGCCTCATAGCGTTCCAAATGTCCACTTGCAGTTTATACAGAAAGAGTGTTTCAAAATTCCTGAATCAAAAGTAAGGATCAACTCTGTTACTACAATGCACAGATCAGAAAAAGTTTCACTGAATGCTTCTGTGTAGTTTTTATTTTAAGATGTTTCTTTTTCAACGATAGGCTACATAGCGCTCCAAATGTCCACTTGCAGTTCATACAAAAAGAGTGTTTCAAAACTCTTCAATCAAAAGTAACAATAAACTCTGTTAGTTGAATGCACAGATCAGAAAGAAGTTTCACAGAATGCTTCTGTGTAGTTTTTATTTGAAGATATTCCTTTTGCCATGATAGGCCTCAATGCGCTCCAAGTGTCCACTTGCAGTTCATGAAGAAAGAGTGTTTCAAAACTCCACAATCCAAAGTAAGGTTAAACTCTGTTAGTTGAATGCACAGATCAGAAAGAAGTTTCACAGAATGCTTCTACGTAGTTTTTATTTGAAGATATTCCTTTTGCCATGATATCCATCAATGCGCTCCAAATGCCCACTTGCAGTTCATAAAGAAAGAGTGTTTCAAAACTCCACAATCAAAAGTAAGGTTAAACTCTCTTATTTGAATGCACAGATCAGAGAGAAGTTTCACAGAATGCTTCTGTGTAGTTTTTATTTGAAGATATTCCTCTTTCCACGATATGCCTCATTGCGCTCCAAATGTCCACTTGCAGTTTATACAGAAAGAGTGTTTCAAAACTGCTCAATCAAATATAAGGTTCAACTCTGTTAGTTGAATGCACAGATCAGAAAGAAGTCTTACAGAATGCTTCCGCGTTGTTCTTATTTGAAGTTATTCCTTTTTCCACGATAAGCCTCAAAGCGTTCTAAATATCCGCTTGCAGATTCTACATATAGACTGTTTCAACACTGCTTAATAAAAAGTAAGGTTAAACTCTTGTTAGTTGAAGGCATATATCAGAAAGAAGTTTCACAGAATGCTTCTGTGTAGTTTTTATTTGTACATATTCCTTTTTCCACGATAGGCCTCATAGCGTTCCAAATGTCCACTTGCAGTTTATACAGAAAGAGTGTTTCAAAATTCCTCAATCAAAAGCAAGGTTCAACTCTGTTACTACAATGCACAGATCAGAAAGAAGTTTCACAGAATGTTTCTGTGTAGTTTTTATTTTAAGATGTTCCTTTTTCAACGATAGGCTACATAGCACTCCAAATGTCCACTTGCAGTTTATACAGAAAGAGTGTTTCAAAATTCCTCAATCAAAAGCAAGGTTCAACTCTGTTACTACAATGCACAGATCAGAAAGAAGTTTCACAGAATGCTTCTGTGTAGTTTTTATTTTAAGATGTTCCTTTTTCAACGATAGGCTATATAGCACTCGAAATGTCCACTTGCAGTTCATACAAAAAGAGTGTTTCAAAACACTTCAATCAAAATTAACAATAAACTCTGTTAGTTGAATGCACAGATCAGAAAGAAGTTTCACAGAATGCTTCTGCGTAGTTTTTATTTGAAGATATTCCTTTTGCCATGATAGGCCTCAATGCGCTCCAAATGCCCACTTGCAGTTCATAAAGAAAGAGTGTTTCAAAACTCCACAATCAAAAGTAAGGTTAAACTCTGTTATTTGAATGCACAGATCAGAGAGAAGTTTCACAGAATGCTTCTGTGTAGTTTTTATTTGAAGATATTCCTCTTTCCACGATATGGCTCATTGCGCTCCAAATGTCCACTTGCAGTTTATACAGAAAGAGTGTTTCAAATCTCCTGAATCAAAAGTATGGTTCAACTCTGTTAGTTGAATGCAGAGATCAGAAAGAAGTTTCACAGAATGGTTCTGTGTAGTTTTTATTTGAAGATATTCCTTTTGCCATGATAGGCCTCTGTGCTCTCCAAGTGTCCACTTGCAGTTCATGAAGAAAGAGTGTTTCAAAACTCCACAATCCAAAGTAAGGTTAAACTCTGTTAGTTGAATGCACAGATCAGAAAGAAGTTTCACAGAATGCTTCTGTGTAGTCTTTATTGGAAGGTATTCCTTTTTCTACGATAGACGCAATAGTGCTCCAAATTTCCACTTGCAGTTTATACAGAAAGAGTGTTTCAAAACTCCTCAATCAAAAATAAGGTTCAACTCTGTTAGTTGAATGCACAGATCAGAAAGAAGTCTTACAGAATGCTTCCGCGTTGTTATTTGAAGTTATTCCTTTTTCCACGATAGGCCTCAAAGCGTTCTAAATGTCCGCTTGCAGACTCTACATATAGACTGTTTCAACACTGCTTAATAAAAAGTAAGGTTAAACTCTGTTAGTTGAATGCATATATCAGAAAGAAGTTTCACAGAATGCTTCTGTGTAGTTTTTATTTGTACATATTCCTTTTTCCACGATAGGCCTCATAGCGTTCCAAATGTCCACTTGCAGTTTATACAGAAAGAGTGTTTCAAAATTCCTCAATCAAAAGTAAGGATCAACTCTGTTACTACAATGCACAGATCAGAAAGAAGTTTCACTGAATGCTTCTGTGTAGTTTTTATTTTAAGATGTTCCTTTTTCAACGATAGGCTACATAGCGCTCCAAATGTCCACTTGCAGTTCATACAAAAAGAGTGTTTCAAAACTCTTCAATCAAAAGTAACAATAAACTCTGTTAGTTGAATGCACAGATCAGAAAGAAGTTTCACAGAATGCTTCTGTGTAGTTTTTATTTGAAGATATTCCTTTTGCCATGATAGGCCTCAATGCGCTCCAAGTGTCCACTTGCAGTTCATGAAGAAAGAGTGTTTCAAAACTCCACAATCCAAAGTAAGGTTAAACTCTGTTAGTTGAATGCACAGATCAGAAAGAAGTTTCACAGAATGCTTCTACGTAGTTTTTATTTGAAGATATTCCTTTTGCCATGATAGGCCTCAATGCGCTCCAAATGCCCACTTGCAGTTCATAAAGAAAGAGTGTTTCAAAACTCCACAATCAAAAGTAAGGTTAAACTCCTCTGTTATTTGAATGTTCAGATCAGAGAGAAGTTTCACAGAATGCTTCTGTGTAGTTCTTATTTGAAGATATTCCTCTTTCCACGATATGCCTCATTGCGCTCCAAATGTCCACTTGCAGTTTATACAGAAAGAGTGTTTCAAAACTGCTCAATCAAAAGGTTCAACTCTGTTAGTTGAAGGCACATATCAGAAAGAAGTTTCACAGAATGCTTCTGTGTAGTTTTTATTGGAAGTTTTTCCTTTTTCTACGATAGACGCAATACTGCTCCAAATTTCCACTTGCAGTTTATACAGAAAGAGTGTTTCAAAACTCCTCAATCAAAAATAAGTTTCAACTCTCTTAGTTGAATGCACAGATAAGAAAGAAGTCTTACAGAATGCTTCCGCGTTGTTCTTATTTGAAGTTATTCCTTTTTCCACGATAGGCCTCAAAGCGTTCTAAATGTCTGCTTGCAGATTCTACATATAGACTGTTTCGACACTGCTTAATAAAAAGTAAGGTTAAACTCTGTTAGTTGAATGCATATATCAGAAAGAAGTTTCACAGAATGCTTCTGTGTAGTTTTTATTTGTACATATTCCTTTTTCCACGATAGGCCTCATAGCGTTCCAAATGTCCACTTGCAGTTTATACAGAAAGAGTGTTTCAAATCTCCTGAATCAAAAGTATGGTTCAACTCTGTTAGTTGAATGCAGAGATCAGAAAGAAGTTTCACAGAATAGTTCTGTGTAGTTTTTATTTGAAGATATTCCTTTTGCCATGATAGGCCTCTGTGCTCTCCAAGTGTCCACTTGCAGTTCATGAAGAAAGAGTGTTTCAAAACTCCACATTCAAAAGTAAGGTTAAACTCTGTTATTTGAATGCACAGATCAGAGAGAAGTTTCACAGAATGCTTCTGTGTAGTTTTTATTTGAAGATATTCCTCTTTCCACGATATGCCTCATTGCGCTCCAAATGTCCACTTGCAGTTTATTCAGAAAGAGTGTTTCAAAACTGCTCAATCAAAAGTAAGGTTCAACTCTGTTAGTTGAAGGCACATATCAGAAAGAAGTTTCACAGAATGCTTCTGTGTAGTTTTTATTTGTAGATATTCCTTTTTCCACGGTAGGCCTCATAGCGCTCCAAATGTCCCCTTGCGGTTTATGCAGAAAGAGTATTTCCAAACGCCTCAATCAAAAGTAAGCTTAACCACTGTTATTTGAATGCACAGATCAGAAAGAAGTTTCACAGAATGCTTCTGTGTAGTTTTTATTTGTAGATATTCCTTTTTCCACGATAGGCCTCATAGTGCTCCAAATTTCCACTTTCAGTTTAAACAGAAAGAGTGTTTCAAAATTCCTCAGTCAAAAATAAGTTTCAACTGTGTTAGTTGAATGCACAGATCCAAAAGAAGTTTCACAGAATGCCTCCGTGTAGTTTTTAAGGGAAGATATTTCTTTTTTCAACATAGGCCTCAATGTTCTCCAAGTGTCCACTTGCAGATGCTACAAATAGATTGTTGCAAAACTGCTCAATCAAAAGTAAGGTTAAACACTGTTAGTTGAATGCACAGATCAGAAACAAGTTTCACAGAATGCTTCTGCGTAGTTTTTTTTTGTAGATATTCCTTTTTGCACGATACGCTTCATAGTGCTCCAAATTTCCTCTTACAGTTTAAACAGAAAGAGTGTGTCAAAATTCCTCAGTCAAAAATAAATTTCAACTGTGTTAGTTGAATGCAGAGATCAGAAAGAAGTTTCACAGAATGCCTCCGTGTAGTTTTTAGGGGAAGATATTTCTCTTTTCACCATAGGCCTCTATGTCCTCCAAGTGTCCACTTGCAGATTCTACAAATAGATTGTTGCAAAACTGCTCAATCAAAAGTAAGGTTAAACACTGTTAGTTGAGTGCACAGATCAGAAACAAGTTTCACAGAATGCTTCTGTGTAGTTTTTATTTGAAGATATTCCTCTTTCCACGATATGCCTCATTGCGCTCCAAATGTCCACTTGCAGTTTATACAGAAAGAGTGTTTCAAATCTCCTGAATCAAAAGTAAGGTTCAACTCCGTTAGTTGTATGCAGAGATCAGAAAGAAGTTTCACAGAATGGTTCTGTGTAGTTTTTATTTGAAGATATTCCTTTTGCCATGATAAGCCTCTCTGCTCTCCAAGTGTCCACTTGCAGTTCATGAAGAAAGAGCGTTTCAAAACTGCTCAATCAAAAGTAAGGTTCAACTCTGTTAGTTGAAGGCAGAGATCAGAAAGAAGTTTCACAGAATGCTTCTGTGTAGTTTTTATTGGAAGTTATTCCTTTTTCTACGATAGACGCAATAGTGCTCCAAATTTCCACTTGCAGTTTATACAGAAAGAGTGTTTCAAAACTCCTCAATCAAAAATAAGGTTCAACTCTGTTAGTTGAATGCACAGATCAGAAAGAAGTCTTACAGAATGCTTCCGCGTTGTTCTTATTTGAAGTTATTCCTTTTTCCACGATAGGCCTCAAAGCGTTCTAAATGTCCGCTTGCAGATTCTACATATAGACTGTTTCAACACTGCTTAATAAAATGTAAGGTTAAACTCTGTTACTACAATGCAGAGATCAGAAAGAAGTTTCACAGAATGCTTCTGTGTAGTTTTTATTTTAAGATGTTCCTTTTTCAACGATAGGCTACATAGCGCTCCAAATGTCCACTTGCAGTTCATACAAAAAGAGTGTTTCAAAACTCTTCAATCAAAAGTAACACTAAACTCTGTTAGTTGAATGCACAGATGAGAAAGAAGTTTCACAGAATGCTTCTGTGTAGTTTTTATTTGAAGATATTCCTTTTGCCATGATAGGCCTCAATGCGCTCCAAATGCCCACTTGCAGTTTATAAAGAAAGAGTGTTTCAAAACTCCACAATCAAAAGTAAGGTTAAACTCTGTTATTTGAATGCGCAGATCAGAAAGAAGTTTCACAGAATGCTTCTGTGTAGTTTTTATTTGAAGATATTCCTCTTTCCACGATATGCCTCATTGCGCTCCAAATGTCCACTTGCAGTTTATACAGAAAGAGTGTTTCAAATCTCCTGAATCAAAAGTAAGGTTCAACTCTGTTAGTTGTGTGCAGAGATCAGAAAGAAGTTTCACAGAATGGTTCTGTGTAGTTTTTATTTGAAGATATTCCTTTTGCCATGATAGGCCTCTGTGCTCTCCAAGTGTCCACTTGCAGTTCATGAAGAAAGAGTGTTTCAAAACTTCACAATCCAAAGTAAGGTTAAACCCTGTTAGTTGAATGCACAGATCAGAAAGAAGTTTCACAGAATGCTTCTGTTTAGTTTTTATTTGAAGTTATTCCTTTTTCTACGATAGACGCAATAGTGCTCCAAATGTCCACTTGCAGTTTATACAGAAAGAGTGTTTCAAAACTCCTCAATCAAATATAAGGTTCAACTCTGTTAGTTGAATGCACAGATCAGAAAGAAGTCTTACAGAATGCTTCCGCGTTGTTCTTATTTGAAGTTATTCCTTTTTCCACGATAGGCCTCAAAGCGTTCTAAATGTCCGCTTGCAGAATCTACATATAGACTGTTTCAACACGGCTTAATAAAAAGTAAGGTTAAACTCTTGTTAGTTGAATGCATATATCAGAAAGAAGTTTCACAGAATGCTTCTGTGTAGTTTTTATTTGTACATATTCCTTTTTCCACGATAGGCCTCATAGCGTTCCAAATGTCCACTTGCAGTTTATACAGAAAGAATGTTTCAAAATTCCTCAATCAAAAGCAAGGTTCAACTCTGTTACTACAATGCACAGATCAGAAAGAAGTTTCACAGAATGCTTCTGTGTAGTTTTTATTTTAAGATGTTCCTTTTTCAACGATAGGCTGCATAGCGCTCCAAATGTCCACATGCAGTTCATACAAAATGAGTGTTTCAAAACTCTTCAATCAAAAGTAACAATAAACTCTGTTAGTTGAATGCACAGTTCAGAAAGAAGTTTCACAGAATGCTTCTGTGTAGTTTTTATTTGAAGATATTCATTTTGCCATGATAGGCCTCAATGCGCTCCAAGTGTCCACTTGCAGTTCATGAAGAAAGAGTGCTTCAAAACTCCACAATCCAAAGTAAGGTTAAACTCTGTTAGTTGAATGCACAGATCAGAAAGAAGTTTCACAGAATGCTTCTGCGTAGTTTTTATTTGAAGATATTCCTTTTGCCATGATAGGCCTCAATGCGCTCCAAATGCCCACTTGCAGTTCATAAAGAAAGAGTGTTTCAAAACTCCACAATCAAAAGTAACAATAAACTCTGTTATTTGAATGCACAGATCAGAGAGAAGTTTCACAGAATGCTTCTGTGTAGTTTTTATTTGAAGATATTCCTCTTTCCACGATATGGCTCATTGCGCTCCAAATGTCCACTTGCAGTTTATACAGAAAGAGTGTTTCAAAACTGCTCAATCAAAATTAAGGTTCAACTCTGTTAGTTGAAGGCACATATCAGAAAGAAGTTTCACAGAATGCTTCTGTGTAGTTTATATTGGAAATTTTTCCTTTTTCTACGATAGACGCAATACTGCTCAAATTTCCACTTGCAGTTTATACAGAAAGAGTGTTTCAAAACTCCTCAATCAAAAATAAGGTTCAACTCTCTTAGTTGAAGGCACAGATCAGAAAGAAGTCTTACAGAATGCTTCCGCGTTGTTCTTATTTGAAGTTATTCCTTTTTCCACGATAGGCCTCAAAGCGTTCTAAATGTCCGCTTGCAGATTCTACATATAGACTGTTTCAACACTGCTTAATAAAAAGTAAGGTTAAACTCTGTTAGTTGAATGCATATATCAGAAAGAAGTTTCACAGAATGCTTCTGTGTAGTTTTTATTTGTACATATTCCTTTTTCCACGATAGGCCCCATAGCGTTCCAAATTTCCACTTGCAGTTTATACAGAAAGAGTGTTTCAAAATTCCTCAATCAAAAGTAAGGTTCAACTCTGTTACTACAATGCACAGATCAGAGAGAAGTTTCACAGAATGCTTCTGTGTAGTTTTTATTTTAAGATGTTCCTTTTTCAACGATAGGCTACATAGCCCTCCAAATGTCCACTTGCAGTTCATACAAAAAGAGCGTTTCAAAACTGCTCAATCAAAAGTAAGGTTCAACTCTGTTAGTTGAAGGCACAGATCAGAAAGAAGTTTCACAGAATGCTTCTATGTAGTTTTTATTGGAAGTTATTCCTTTTTCTACGATAGACGCAATAGTGCTCCAAATTTCCACTTGCAGTTTATACAGAAAGAGTGTTTCAAAACTCCTCAATCAAAAATAAGGTTCAACTCTGTTAGTTGAATGCACAGATCAGAAAGAAGTCTTACAGAATGCTTCCGCGTTGTTCTTATTTGAAGTTATTCCTTTTTCCACGATAGGCCTGAAAGCGTTCTAAATGTCCGCTTGCAGATTCTACATATAGACTGTTTCAACACTGCTTAATAAAAAGTAAGGTTAAACTCTGTTACTACAATGCAGAGATCAGAAAGAAGTTTCACAGAATGCTTCTGTGTAGTTTTTATTTGTACATATTCCTTTTTCCACGATAGGCCTCATAGCGTTCCAAATGTCCACTTGCAGTTTATACAGAAAGAATGTTTCAAAATTCCTCAATCAAAAGCAAGGTTCAACTCTGTTACTACACTGCACAGATCAGAAAGAAGTTTCACAGAATGCTTCTGTGTAGTTTTTATTTTAAGATGTTACTTTTTCAACGATAGGCTACGTAGCGCTCCAAATGTCCACTTGCAGTTCATACAAAATGAGTGTTTCAAAACTCTTCAATCAAAAGTAACAATAAACTCTGTTAGTTGAATGCACAGATCAGAAAGAAGTTTCACAGAATACTTCTGTGTAGTTTTTATTTGAAGATATTCATTTTGCCATGATAGGCCTCAATGCGCTCCAAGTGTCCACTTTCAGTTCATGAAGAAAGAGTGCTTCAAAACTCCACAATCCAAAGTAACGTTAAACTCTGTTAGTTGAATGCACAGATCAGAAAGAAGTTTCACAGAATGCTTCTGCGTAGTTTTTATTTGAAGATATTCCTTTTGCCATGATAGGCCTCAATGCGCTCCAAATGCCCACTTGCAGTTCATAAAGAAAGAGTGTTTCAAAACTCCACAATCAAAAGTAAGGTTAAACTCTGTTATTTGAATGCACAGATCAGAAAGAAGTTTCACAGAATGCTTCTGTGTAGTTTTTATTTGAAGATATTCCTCTTTCCACGATATGGCTCATTGCGCTCCAAATGTCCACTTGCAGTTTATACAGAAAGAGTGTTTCAAAACTGCTCAATCAAAAGTAAGGTTCAACTCTGTTAGTTGAAGGCACATAACAGAAAGAAGTTTCACAGAATGCTTCTGTGTAGTTTTTATTTGTAGATATTGCTTTTTCCACGGTAGGCCTCATAGCGCTCCAAATGTCCCCTTGCGGTTTATGCAGAAAGAGTATTTCCAAACGCCTCAATCAAAAGTAAGGTTAACCTCTGTTATTTGAATGCACAGATCAGAAAGAAGTTTCACAGAATGCTTCTGTGTAGTTTTTATTTGTAGATATTCCTTTTTCCACGGTAGGCCTCATAGTGCTCCAAATTTCCACTTACAGTTTAAACAGAAAGAGTGTTTCAAAATTCCTCAGTCAAAAATAAGTTTCAACTGTGTTAGTTGAATGCACAGATCCAAAAGAAGTTTCACAGAATGCCTCCGTGTAGTTTTTAAGGGAAGATATTTCTTTTTTCACCATAGGCCTCAATGTTCTCCAAGTGTCCACTTGCAGATTCTACAAATAGATTGTTGCAAAACTGCTCAATCAAAAGTAAGGTTAAACACTGTTAGTTGAATGCACAGATCAGAAACAAGTTTCACAGAATGCTTCTGCGTAGTTTTTATTTGTAGATATTCCTTTTTCCACGATACGCCTCATAGTGCTCCAAATTTCCTCTTACAGTTTAAACAGAAAGATTGTGTCGAAATTCCTCAGTCAAAAATAAATTTTAACTGTGTTAGTTGAATGCAGAGATCAGAAAGAAGTTTCACAGAATGCCTCCGTGTAGTTTTTAGGGGAAGATATTTCTCTTTTCACCATAGGCCTCTATGTCCTCCAAGTGTCCACTTGCAGATTCTACAAATAGATTGTTGCAAAACTGCTCAATCAAAAGTAAGGTTAAACACTGTTAGTTGAGTGCACAGATCAGAAACAAGTATCAGAGAATGCTTCTGTGTAGTTTTTATTTGAAGATATCCTTCTTTCCACGATATGCCTCATTGCGCTCCAAATGTCCACTTGCAGTTTATACAGAAAGAGTGTTTCAAAACTGCTCAATCAAAAGTAAGGTTCAACTCTGTTAGTTGAAGGCACATATCAGAAAGAAGTTTCACAGAATGCTTCTGTGTAGTTTTTATTGGAAGTTTTTCCTTTTTCTACGATAGACGCAATACTGCTCAAATTTCCACTTGCAGTTTATACAGAAAGAGTGTTTCAAAACTCCTCAATCAAAAATAAGGTTCAACTCTCTTAGTTGAAGGCACAGATCAGAAAGAAGTCTTACAGAATGCTTCCGCGTTGTTCTTATTTGAAGTTATTCCTTTTTCCACGATAGGCCTCAAAGCGTTCTAAATGTCCGCTTGCAGATTCTACATATAGACTGTTTCAACACTGCTTAATAAAAAGTAAGGTTAAACTCTGTTAGTTGAATGCATATATCAGAAAGAAGTTTCACAGAATGCTTCTGTGTAGTTTTTATTTGTACATATTCCTTTTTCCACGATAGGCCCCATAGCGTTCCAAATTTCCACTTGCAGTTTATACAGAAAGAGTGTTTCAAAATTCCTCAATCAAAAGTAAGGTTCAACTCTGTTACTACAATGCACAGATCAGAGAGAAGTTTCACAGAATGCTTCTGTGTAGTTTTTATTTTAAGATGTTCCTTTTTCAACGATAGGCTACATAGCGCTCCAAATGTCCACTTGCAGTTCATACAAAAAGAGCGTTTCAAAACTGCTCAATCAAAAGTAAGGTTCAACTCTGTTAGTTGAAGGCACAGATCAGAAAGAAGTTTCACAGAATGCTTCTGTGTAGTTTTTATTGGAAGTTATTCCTTTTTCTACGATAGACGCAATAGTGCTCCGAATTTCCACTTGCAGTTTATACAGAAAGAGTGTTTCAAAACTCCTCAATCAAAAATAAGGTTCAACTCTGTTAGTTGAATGCACAGATCAGAAAGAAGTCTTACAGAATGCTTCCGCGTTGTTCTTATTTGAAGTTATTCCTTTTTCCACGATAGGCCTCAAAGCGTTCTAAATGTCCGCTTGCAGATTCTACATATAGACTGTTTCAACACTGCTTAATAAAAAGTAAGGTTAAACTCTGTTACTACAATGCAGAGATCAGAAAGAAGTTTCACAGAATGCTTCTGTGTAGTTTTTATTTTAAGATGTTCCTTTTTCAACGATAGGCTACATAGCGCTCCAAATGTCCACTTGCAGTTCATACAAAAAGAGTGTTTCAAAACTCTTCAATCAAAAGTAACACTAAACTCTGTTAGTTGAATGCACAGATGAGAAAGAAGTTTCACAGAATGCTTCTGTGTAGTTTTTATTTGAAGATATTCCTTTTGCCATGATAGGCCTCAATGCGCTCCAAATGCCCACTTGCAGTTCATAAAGAAAGAGTGTTTCAAAACCCCACAATCAAAAGTAAGGTTAAACTCTGTTATTTGAATGCGCAGATCAGAAAGAAGTTTCACAGAATGCTTCTGTGTAGTTTTTATTTGAAGATATTCCTCTTTCCACGATATGCCTCATTGCGCTCCAAATGTCCACTTGCAGTTTATACAGAAAGAGTGTTTCAAATCTCCTGAATCAAAAGTAAGGTTCAACTCTGTTAGTTGTGTGCAGAGATCAGAAAGAAGTTTCACAGAATGGTTCTGTGTAGTTTTTATTTGAAGATATTCCTTTTGCCATGATAGGCCTCTGTGCTCTCCAAGTGTCCACTTGCAGTTCACGAAGAAAGAGTGTTTCAAAACTTCACAATCCAAAGTAAGGTTAAACCCTGTTAGTTGAATGCACAGATCAGAAAGAAGTTTCACAGAATGCTTCTGTTTAGTTTTTATTTGAAGTTATTCCTTTTTCTACGATAGACGCAATAGTGCTCCAAATGTCCACTTGCAGTTTATACAGAAAGAGTGTTTCAAAACTCCTCAATCAAATATAAGGTTCAACTCTGTTAGTTGAATGCACAGATCAGAAAGAAGTCTTACAGAATGCTTCCGCGTTGTTCTTATTTGAAGTTATTCCTTTTTCCACGATAGGCCTCAAAGCGTTCTAAATGTCCGCTTGCAGAATCTACATATAGACTGTTTCAACACGGCTTAATAAAAAGTAAGGTTAAACTCTTGTTAGTTGAATGCATATATCAGAAAGAAGTTTCACAGAATGCTACTGTGTAGTTTTTATTTGTACATATTCCTTTTTCCACGATAGGCCTCATAGCGTTCCAAATGTCCACTTGCAGTTTATACAGAAAGAATGTTTCAAAATTCCTCAATCAAAAGCAAGGTTCAACTCTGTTACTACAATGCACAGATCAGAAAGAAGTTTCACAGAATGCTTCTGTGTAGTTTTTATTTGAAGATATTCCTCTTTGCACGATATGCCTCATTGCGCTCCAAATGTCCACTTGCAGTTTATACAGAAAGAGTGTTTCAAAACTGCTCAATCAAAAGTAAGGTTCAACTCTGTTAGTTGAAGGCACATATCAGAAAGAAGTTTCACAGAATGCTTCTGTGTAGTTTTTATTTGTAGATATTGCTTTTTCCACGGTAGGCCTCATAGCGCTCCAAATGTCCCCTTGCGGTTTATGCAGAAAGAGTATTTCCAAACGCCTCAATCAAAAGTAAGGTTAACCTCTGTTATTTGAATGCACAGATCAGAAAGAAGTTTCACAGAATGCTTCTGTGTAGTTTTTATTTGTAGATATTCCTTTTTCCACGGTAGGCCTCATAGTGCTCCAAATTTCCACTTACAGTTTAAACAGAAAGAGTGTTTCAAAATTCCTCAGTCAAAAATAAGTTTCAACTGTGTTAGTTGAATGCACAGATCCAAAAGAAGTTTCACAGAATGCCTCCGTGTAGTTTTTAAGGGAAGATATTTCTTTTTTCACCATAGGCCTCAATGTTCTCCAAGTGTCCACTTGCAGATTCTACAAATAGATTGTTGCAAAACTGCTCAATCAAAAGTAAGGTTAAACACTGTTAGTTGAATGCACAGATCAGAAACAAGTTTCACAGAATGCTTCTGCGTAGTTTTTATTTGTAGATATTCCTTTTTCCACGATACGCCTCATAGTGCTCCAAATTTCCTCTTACAGTTTAAACAGAAAGATTGTGTCGAAATTCCTCAGTCAAAAATAAATTTTAACTGTGTTAGTTGAATGCAGAGATCAGAAAGAAGTTTCACCGAATTCCTCCGTGTAGTTTTTAGGGGAAGATATTCCTCTTTTCACCATAGGCCTCTATGTCCTCCAAGTGTCCACTTGCAGATTCTACAAATAGATTGTTGCAAAACTGCTCAATCAAAAGTAAGGTTAAACACTGTTAGTTGAGTGCACAGATCAGAAACAAGTATCAGAGAATGCTTCTGTGTAGTTTTTATTTGAAGATATCCTTCTTTCGACGATATGCCTCATTGCGCTCCAAATGTCCACTTGCAGTTTATACAGAAAGAGTGTTTCAAAACTGCTCAATCAAAAGTAAGGTTCAACTCTGTTAGTTGAAGGCACATATCAGAAAGAAGTTTCACAGAATGCTTCTGTGTAGTTTTTATTGGAAGTTTTTCCTTTTTCTACGATAGACGCAATACTGCTCAAATTTCCACTTGCAGTTTATACAGAAAGAGTGTTTCAAAACTCCTCAATCAAAAATAAGGTTCAACTCTCTTAGTTGAAGGCACAGATCAGAAAGAAGTCTTACAGAATGCTTCCGCGTTGTTCTTATTTGAAGTTATTCCTTTTTCCACGATAGGCCTCAAAGCGTTCTAAATGTCCGCTTGCAGATTCTACATATAGACTGTTTCAACACTGCTTAATAAAAAGTAAGGTTAAACTCTGTTAGTTGAATGCATATATCAGAAAGAAGTTTCACAGAATGCTTCTGTGTAGTTTTTATTTGTACATATTCCTTTTTCCACGATAGGCCCCATAGCGTTCCAAATTTCCACTTGCAGTTTATACAGAAAGAGTGTTTCAAAATTCCTCAATCAAAAGTAAGGTTCAACTCTGTTACTACAATGCACAGATCAGAGAGAAGTTTCACAGAATGCTTCTGTGTAGTTTTTATTTTAAGATGTTCCTTTTTCAACGATAGGCTACATAGCGCTCCAAATGTCCACTTGCAGTTCATACAAAAAGAGCGTTTCAAAACTGCTCAATCAAAAGTAAGGTTCAACTCTGTTAGTTGAAGGCACAGATCAGAAAGAAGTTTCACAGAATGCTTCTGTGTAGTTTTTATTGGAAGTTATTCCTTTTTCTACGATAGACGCAATAGTGCTCCGAATTTCCACTTGCAGTTTATACAGAAAGAGTGTTTCAAAACTCCTCAATCAAAAATAAGGTTCAACTCTGTTAGTTGAATGCACAGATCAGAAAGAAGTCTTACAGAATGCTTCCGCGTTGTTCTTATTTGAAGTTATTCCTTTTTCCACGATAGGCCTCAAAGCGTTCTAAATGTCCGCTTGCAGATTCTACATATAGACTGTTTCAACACTGCTTAATAAAAAGTAAGGTTAAACTCTGTTACTACAATGCAGAGATCAGAAAGAAGTTTCACAGAATGCTTCTGTGTAGTTTTTATTTTAAGATGTTCCTTTTTCAACGATAGGCTACATAGCGCTCCAAATGTCCACTTGCAGTTCATACAAAAAGAGTGTTTCAAAACTCTTCAATCAAAAGTAACACTAAACTCTGTTAGTTGAATGCACAGATGAGAAAGAAGTTTCACAGAATGCTTCTGTGTAGTTTTTATTTGAAGATATTCCTTTTGCCATGATAGGCCTCAATGCGCTCCAAATGCCCACTTGCAGTTCATAAAGAAAGAGTGTTTCAAAACCCCACAATCAAAAGTAAGGTTAAACTCTGTTATTTGAATGCGCAGATCAGAAAGAAGTTTCACAGAATGCTTCTGTGTAGTTTTTATTTGAAGATATTCCTCTTTCCACGATATGCCTCATTGCGCTCCAAATGTCCACTTGCAGTTTATACAGAAAGAGTGTTTCAAATCTCCTGAATCAAAAGTAAGGTTCAACTCTGTTAGTTGTGTGCAGAGATCAGAAAGAAGTTTCACAGAATGGTTCTGTGTAGTTTTTATTTGAAGATATTCCTTTTGCCATGATAGGCCTCTGTGCTCTCCAAGTGTCCACTTGCAGTTCACGAAGAAAGAGTGTTTCAAAACTTCACAATCCAAAGTAAGGTTAAACCCTGTTAGTTGAATGCACAGATCAGAAAGAAGTTTCACAGAATGCTTCTGTTTAGTTTTTATTTGAAGTTATTCCTTTTTCTACGATAGACGCAATAGTGCTCCAAATGTCCACTTGCAGTTTATACAGAAAGAGTGTTTCAAAACTCCTCAATCAAATATAAGGTTCAACTCTGTTAGTTGAATGCACAGATCAGAAAGAAGTCTTACAGAATGCTTCCGCGTTGTTCTTATTTGAAGTTATTCCTTTTTCCACGATAGGCCTCAAAGCGTTCTAAATGTCCGCTTGCAGAATCTACATATAGACTGTTTCAACACGGCTTAATAAAAAGTAAGGTTAAACTCTTGTTAGTTGAATGCATATATCAGAAAGAAGTTTCACAGAATGCTACTGTGTAGTTTTTATTTGTACATATTCCTTTTTCCACGATAGGCCTCATAGCGTTCCAAATGTCCACTTGCAGTTTATACAGAAAGAATGTTTCAAAATTCCTCAATCAAAAGCAAGGTTCAACTCTGTTACTACAATGCACAGATCAGAAAGAAGTTTCACAGAATGCTTCTGTGTAGTTTTTATTTGAAGATATTCCTCTTTGCACGATATGCCTCATTGCGCTCCAAATGTCCACTTGCAGTTTATACAGAAAGAGTGTTTCAAAACTGCTGAATCAAAAGTAAGGTTCAACTCTGTTAGTTGAAGGCACATATCAGAAAGAAGTTTCACAGAATGCTTCTGTGTAGTTTTTATTTGTAGATATTGCTTTTTCCACGGTAGGCCTCATAGCGCTCCAAATGTCCCCTTGCGGTTTATGCAGAAAGAGTATTTCCAAACGCCTCAATCAAAAGTAAGGTTAACCTCTGTTATTTGAATGCACAGATCAGAAAGAAGTTTCACAGAATGCTTCTGTGTAGTTTTTATTTGTAGATATTCCTTTTTCCACGGTAGGCCTCATAGTGCTCCAAATTTCCACTTACAGTTTAAACAGAAAGAGTGTTTCAAAATTCCTCAGTCAAAAATAAGTTTCAACTGTGTTAGTTGAATGCACAGATCCAAAAGAAGTTTCACAGAATGCCTCCGTGTAGTTTTTAAGGGAAGATATTTCTTTTTTCACCATAGGCCTCAATGTTCTCCAAGTGTCCACTTGCAGATTCTACAAATAGATTGTTGCAAAACTGCTCAATCAAAAGTAAGGTTAAACACTGTTAGTTGAATGCACAGATCAGAAACAAGTTTCACAGAATGCTTCTGCGTAGTTTTTATTTGTAGATATTCCTTTTTCCACGATACGCCTCATAGTGCTCCAAATTTCCTCTTACAGTTTAAACAGAAAGATTGTGTCGAAATTCCTCAGTCAAAAATAAATTTTAACTGTGTTAGTTGAATGCAGAGATCAGAAAGAAGTTTCACCGAATTCCTCCGTGTAGTTTTTAGGGGAAGATATTCCTCTTTTCACCATAGGCCTCTATGTCCTCCAAGTGTCCACTTGCAGATTCTACAAATAGATTGTTGCAAAACTGCTCAATCAAAAGTAAGGTTAAACACTGTTAGTTGAGTGCACAGATCAGAAACAAGTATCAGAGAATGCTTCTGTGTAGTTTTTATTTGAAGATATCCTTCTTTCCACGATATGCCTCATTGCGCTCCAAATGTCCACTTGCAGTTTATACAGAAAGAGTGTTTCAAAACTGCTCAATCAAAAGTAAGGTTCAACTCTGTTAGTTGAAGGCACATATCAGAAAGAAGTTTCACAGAATGCTTCTGTGTAGTTTTTATTGGAAGTTTTTCCTTTTTCTACGATAGACGCAATACTGCTCAAATTTCCACTTGCAGTTTATACAGAAAGAGTGTTTCAAAACTCCTCAATCAAAAATAAGGTTCAACTCTCTTAGTTGAAGGCACAGATCAGAAAGAAGTCTTACAGAATGCTTCCGCGTTGTTCTTATTTGAAGTTATTCCTTTTTCCACGATAGGCCTCAAAGCGTTCTAAATGTCCGCTTGCAGATTCTACATATAGACTGTTTCAACACTGCTTAATAAAAAGTAAGGTTAAACTCTGTTAGTTGAATGCATATATCAGAAAGAAGTTTCACAGAATGCTTCTGTGTAGTTTTTATTTGTACATATTCCTTTTTCCACGATAGGCCCCATAGCGTTCCAAATTTCCACTTGCAGTTTATACAGAAAGAGTGTTTCAAAATTCCTCAATCAAAAGTAAGGTTCAACTCTGTTACTACAATGCACAGATCAGAGAGAAGTTTCACAGAATGCTTCTGTGTAGTTTTTATTTTAAGATGTTCCTTTTTCAACGATAGGCTACATAGCGCTCCAAATGTCCACTTGCAGTTCATACAAAAAGAGCGTTTCAAAACTGCTCAATCAAAAGTAAGGTTCAACTCTGTTAGTTGAAGGCACAGATCAGAAAGAAGTTTCACAGAATGCTTCTGTGTAGTTTTTATTGGAAGTTATTCCTTTTTCTACGATAGACGCAATAGTGCTCCGAATTTCCACTTGCAGTTTATACAGAAAGAGTGTTTCAAAACTCCTCAATCAAAAATAAGGTTCAACTCTGTTAGTTGAATGCACAGATCAGAAAGAAGTCTTACAGAATGCTTCCGCGTTGTTCTTATTTGAAGTTATTCCTTTTTCCACGATAGGCCTCAAAGCGTTCTAAATGTCCGCTTGCAGATTCTACATATAGACTGTTTCAACACTGCTTAATAAAAAGTAAGGTTAAACTCTGTTACTACAATGCAGAGATCAGAAAGAAGTTTCACAGAATGCTTCTGTGTAGTTTTTATTTTAAGATGTTCCTTTTTCAACGATAGGCTACATAGCGCTCCAAATGTCCACTTGCAGTTCATACAAAAAGAGTGTTTCAAAACTCTTCAATCAAAAGTAACACTAAACTCTGTTAGTTGAATGCACAGATGAGAAAGAAGTTTCACAGAATGCTTCTGTGTAGTTTTTATTTGAAGATATTCCTTTTGCCATGATAGGCCTCAATGCGCTCCAAATGCCCACTTGCAGTTCATAAAGAAAGAGTGTTTCAAAACCCCACAATCAAAAGTAAGGTTAAACTCTGTTATTTGAATGCGCAGATCAGAAAGAAGTTTCACAGAATGCTTCTGTGTAGTTTTTATTTGAAGATATTCCTCTTTCCACGATATGCCTCATTGCGCTCCAAATGTCCACTTGCAGTTTATACAGAAAGAGTGTTTCAAATCTCCTGAATCAAAAGTAAGGTTCAACTCTGTTAGTTGTGTGCAGAGATCAGAAAGAAGTTTCACAGAATGGTTCTGTGTAGTTTTTATTTGAAGATATTCCTTTTGCCATGATAGGCCTCTGTGCTCTCCAAGTGTCCACTTGCAGTTCACGAAGAAAGAGTGTTTCAAAACTTCACAATCCAAAGTAAGGTTAAACCCTGTTAGTTGAATGCACAGATCAGAAAGAAGTTTCACAGAATGCTTCTGTTTAGTTTTTATTTGAAGTTATTCCTTTTTCTACGATAGACGCAATAGTGCTCCAAATGTCCACTTGCAGTTTATACAGAAAGAGTGTTTCAAAACTCCTCAATCAAATATAAGGTTCAACTCTGTTAGTTGAATGCACAGATCAGAAAGAAGTCTTACAGAATGCTTCCGCGTTGTTCTTATTTGAAGTTATTCCTTTTTCCACGATAGGCCTCAAAGCGTTCTAAATGTCCGCTTGCAGAATCTACATATAGACTGTTTCAACACGGCTTAATAAAAAGTAAGGTTAAACTCTTGTTAGTTGAATGCATATATCAGAAAGAAGTTTCACAGAATGCTACTGTGTAGTTTTTATTTGTACATATTCCTTTTTCCACGATAGGCCTCATAGCGTTCCAAATGTCCACTTGCAGTTTATACAGAAAGAATGTTTCAAAATTCCTCAATCAAAAGCAAGGTTCAACTCTGTTACTACAATGCACAGATCAGAAAGAAGTTTCACAGAATGCTTCTGTGTAGTTTTTATTTGAAGATATTCCTCTTTGCACGATATGCCTCATTGCGCTCCAAATGTCCACTTGCAGTTTATACAGAAAGAGTGTTTCAAAACTGCTGAATCAAAAGTAAGGTTCAACTCTGTTAGTTGAAGGCACATATCAGAAAGAAGTTTCACAGAATGCTTCTGTGTAGTTTTTATTTGTAGATATTGCTTTTTCCACGGTAGGCCTCATAGCGCTCCAAATGTCCCCTTGCGGTTTATGCAGAAAGAGTATTTCCAAACGCCTCAATCAAAAGTAAGGTTAACCTCTGTTATTTGAATGCACAGATCAGAAAGAAGTTTCACAGAATGCTTCTGTGTAGTTTTTATTTGTAGATATTCCTTTTTCCACGGTAGGCCTCATAGTGCTCCAAATTTCCACTTACAGTTTAAACAGAAAGAGTGTTTCAAAATTCCTCAGTCAAAAATAAGTTTCAACTGTGTTAGTTGAATGCACAGATCCAAAAGAAGTTTCACAGAATGCCTCCGTGTAGTTTTTAAGGGAAGATATTTCTTTTTTCACCATAGGCCTCAATGTTCTCCAAGTGTCCACTTGCAGATTCTACAAATAGATTGTTGCAAAACTGCTCAATCAAAAGTAAGGTTAAACACTGTTAGTTGAATGCACAGATCAGAAACAAGTTTCACAGAATGCTTCTGCGTAGTTTTTATTTGTAGATATTCCTTTTTCCACGATACGCCTCATAGTGCTCCAAATTTCCTCTTACAGTTTAAACAGAAAGATTGTGTCGAAATTCCTCAGTCAAAAATAAATTTTAACTGTGTTAGTTGAATGCAGAGATCAGAAAGAAGTTTCACCGAATTCCTCCGTGTAGTTTTTAGGGGAAGATATTCCTCTTTTCACCATAGGCCTCTATGTCCTCCAAGTGTCCACTTGCAGATTCTACAAATAGATTGTTGCAAAACTGCTCAATCAAAAGTAAGGTTAAACACTGTTAGTTGAGTGCACAGATCAGAAACAAGTATCAGAGAATGCTTCTGTGTAGTTTTTATTTGAAGATATCCTTCTTTCCACGATATGCCTCATTGCGCTCCAAATGTCCACTTGCAGTTTATACAGAAAGAGTGTTTCAAAACTGCTCAATCAAAAGTAAGGTTCAACTCTGTTAGTTGAAGGCACATATCAGAAAGAAGTTTCACAGAATGCTTCTGTGTAGTTTTTATTGGAAGTTTTTCCTTTTTCTACGATAGACGCAATACTGCTCAAATTTCCACTTGCAGTTTATACAGAAAGAGTGTTTCAAAACTCCTCAATCAAAAATAAGGTTCAACTCTCTTAGTTGAAGGCACAGATCAGAAAGAAGTCTTACAGAATGCTTCCGCGTTGTTCTTATTTGAAGTTATTCCTTTTTCCACGATAGGCCTCAAAGCGTTCTAAATGTCCGCTTGCAGATTCTACATATAGACTGTTTCAACACTGCTTAATAAAAAGTAAGGTTAAACTCTGTTAGTTGAATGCATATATCAGAAAGAAGTTTCACAGAATGCTTCTGTGTAGTTTTTATTTGTACATATTCCTTTTTCCACGATAGGCCCCATAGCGTTCCAAATTTCCACTTGCAGTTTATACAGAAAGAGTGTTTCAAAATTCCTCAATCAAAAGTAAGGTTCAACTCTGTTACTACAATGCACAGATCAGAGAGAAGTTTCACAGAATGCTTCTGTGTAGTTTTTATTTTAAGATGTTCCTTTTTCAACGATAGGCTACATAGCGCTCCAAATGTCCACTTGCAGTTCATACAAAAAGAGCGTTTCAAAACTGCTCAATCAAAAGTAAGGTTCAACTCTGTTAGTTGAAGGCACAGATCAGAAAGAAGTTTCACAGAATGCTTCTGTGTAGTTTTTATTGGAAGTTATTCCTTTTTCTACGATAGACGCAATAGTGCTCCGAATTTCCACTTGCAGTTTATACAGAAAGAGTGTTTCAAAACTCCTCAATCAAAAATAAGGTTCAACTCTGTTAGTTGAATGCACAGATCAGAAAGAAGTCTTACAGAATGCTTCCGCGTTGTTCTTATTTGAAGTTATTCCTTTTTCCACGATAGGCCTCAAAGCGTTCTAAATGTCCGCTTGCAGATTCTACATATAGACTGTTTCAACACTGCTTAATAAAAAGTAAGGTTAAACTCTGTTACTACAATGCAGAGATCAGAAAGAAGTTTCACAGAATGCTTCTGTGTAGTTTTTATTTTAAGATGTTCCTTTTTCAACGATAGGCTACATAGCGCTCCAAATGTCCACTTGCAGTTCATACAAAAAGAGTGTTTCAAAACTCTTCAATCAAAAGTAACACTAAACTCTGTTAGTTGAATGCACAGATGAGAAAGAAGTTTCACAGAATGCTTCTGTGTAGTTTTTATTTGAAGATATTCCTTTTGCCATGATAGGCCTCAATGCGCTCCAAATGCCCACTTGCAGTTCATAAAGAAAGAGTGTTTCAAAACCCCACAATCAAAAGTAAGGTTAAACTCTGTTATTTGAATGCGCAGATCAGAAAGAAGTTTCACAGAATGCTTCTGTGTAGTTTTTATTTGAAGATATTCCTCTTTCCACGATATGCCTCATTGCGCTCCAAATGTCCACTTGCAGTTTATACAGAAAGAGTGTTTCAAATCTCCTGAATCAAAAGTAAGGTTCAACTCTGTTAGTTGTGTGCAGAGATCAGAAAGAAGTTTCACAGAATGGTTCTGTGTAGTTTTTATTTGAAGATATTCCTTTTGCCATGATAGGCCTCTGTGCTCTCCAAGTGTCCACTTGCAGTTCACGAAGAAAGAGTGTTTCAAAACTTCACAATCCAAAGTAAGGTTAAACCCTGTTAGTTGAATGCACAGATCAGAAAGAAGTTTCACAGAATGCTTCTGTTTAGTTTTTATTTGAAGTTATTCCTTTTTCTACGATAGACGCAATAGTGCTCCAAATATCCACTTGCAGTTTATACAGAAAGAGTGTTTCAAAACTCCTCAATCAAATATAAGGTTCAACTCTGTTAGTTGAATGCACAGATCAGAAAGAAGTCTTACAGAATGCTTCCGCGTTGTTCTTATTTGAAGTTATTCCTTTTTCCACGATAGGCCTCAAAGCGTTCTAAATGTCCGCTTGCAGAATCTACATATAGACTGTTTCAACACGGCTTAATAAAAAGTAAGGTTAAACTCTTGTTAGTTGAATGCATATATCAGAAAGAAGTTTCACAGAATGCTACTGTGTAGTTTTTATTTGTACATATTCCTTTTTCCACGATAGGCCTCATAGCGTTCCAAATGTCCACTTGCAGTTTATACAGAAAGAATGTTTCAAAATTCCTCAATCAAAAGCAAGGTTCAACTCTGTTACTACAATGCACAGATCAGAAAGAAGTTTCACAGAATGCTTCTGTGTAGTTTTTATTTGAAGATATTCCTCTTTGCACGATATGCCTCATTGCGCTCCAAATGTCCACTTGCAGTTTATACAGAAAGAGTGTTTCAAAACTGCTCAATCAAAAGTAAGGTTCAACTCTGTTAGTTGAAGGCACATATCAGAAAGAAGTTTCACAGAATGCTTCTGTGTAGTTTTTATTTGTTGATATTGCTTTTTCCACGGTAGGCCTCATAGCGCTCCAAATGTCCCCTTGCGGTTTATGCAGAAAGAGTATTTCCAAACGCCTCAATCAAAAGTAAGGTTAACCTCTGTTATTTGAATGCACAGATCAGAAAGAAGTTTCACAGAATGCTTCTGTGTAGTTTTTATTTGTAGATATTCCTTTTTCCACGGTAGGCCTCATAGTGCTCCAAATTTCCACTTACAGTTTAAACAGAAAGAGTGTTTCAAAATTCCTCAGTCAAAAATAAGTTTCAACTGTGTTAGTTGAATGCACAGATCCAAAAGAAGTTTCACAGAATGCCTCCGTGTAGTTTTTAAGGGAAGATATTTCTTTTTTCACCATAGGCCTCAATGTTCTCCAAGTGTCCACTTGCAGATTCTACAAATAGATTGTTGCAAAACTGCTCAATCAAAAGTAAGGTTAAACACTGTTAGTTGAATGCACAGATCAGAAACAAGTTTCACAGAATGCTTCTGCGTAGTTTTTATTTGTAGATATTCCTTTTTCCACGATAGGCCTCATAGTGCTCCAAATTTCCTCTTACAGTTTAAACAGAAAGATTGTGTCGAAATTCCTCAGTCAAAAATAAATTTTAACTGTGTTAGTTGAATGCAGAGATCAGAAAGAAGTTTCACAGAATTCCTCCGTGTAGTTTTTAGGGGAAGATATTTCTCTTTTCACCATAGGCCTCTATGTCCTCCAAGTGTCCACTTGCAGATTCTACAAATAGATTGTTGCAAAACTGCTCAATCAAAAGTAAGGTTAAACACTGTTAGTTGAGTGCACAGATCAGAAACAAGTATCAGAGAATGCTTCTGTGTAGTTTTTATTTGAAGATATCCTTCTTTCCACGATATGCCTCATTGCGCTCCAAATGTCCACTTGCAGTTTATACAGAAAGAGTGTTTCAAAACTGCTCAATCAAAAGTAAGGTTCAACTCTGTTAGTTGAAGGCACATATCAGAAAGAAGTTTCACAGAATGCTTCTGTGTAGTTTTTATTGGAAGTTTTTCTTTTTCTACGATAGACGCAATAGTGCTCAAATTTCCACTTGCAGTTTATACAGAAAGAGTGTTTCAAAACTCCTCAATCAAAAATAAGGTTCAACTCTCTTAGTTGAAGGCACAGATCAGAAAGAAGTCTTACAGAATGCTTCCGCGTTGTTCTTATTTGAAGTTATTCCTTTTTCCACGATAAGCCTCAAAGCGTTCTAAATGTCCGCTTGCAGATTCTACATATAGACTGTTTCAACACTGCTTAATAAAAAGTAAGGTTAAACTCTGTTAGTTGAATGCATATATCAGAAAGAAGTTTCACAGAATGCTTCTGTGTAGTTTTTATTTGTACATATTCCTTTTTCCACGATAGGCCCCATAGCGTTCCAAATTTCCACTTGCAGTTTATACAGAAAGAGTGTTTCAAAATTCCTCAATCAAAAGTAAGGTTCAACTCTGTTACTACAATGCACAGATCAGAGAGAAGTTTCACAGAATGCTTCTGTGTAGTTTTTATTTTAAGATGTTCCTTTTTCAACGATAGGCTACATAGCGCTCCAAATGTCCACTTGCAGTTCATACAAAAAGAGCGTTTCAAAACTGCTCAATCAAAAGTAAGGTTCAACTCTGTTAGTTGAAGGCACAGATCAGAAAGAAGTTTCACAGAATGCTTCTGTGTAGTTTTTATTGGAAGTTATTCCTTTTTCTACGATAGACGCAATAGTGCTCCAAATTTCAACTTGCAGTTTATACAGAAAGAGTGTTTCAAAACTCCTCAATCAAAAATAAGGTTCAACTCTGTTAGTTGAATGCACAGATCAGAAAGAAGTCTTACAGAATGCTTCCGCGTTGTTCTTATTTGAAGTTATTCCTTTTTCCACGATAGGCCTCAAAGCGTTCTAAATGTCCGCTTGCAGATTCTACATATAGACTGTTTCAACACTGCTTAATAAAAAGTAAGGTTAAACTCTGTTACTACAATGCAGAGATCAGAAAGAAGTTTCACAGAATGCTTCTGTGTAGTTTTTATTTTAAGATGTTCCTTTTTCAACGATAGGCTACATAGCGCTCCAAATGTCCACTTGCAGTTCATACAAAAAGAGTGTTTCAAAACTCTTCAATCAAAAGTAACACTAAACTCTGTTAGTTGAATGCACAGATGAGAAAGAAGTTTCACAGAATGCTTCTGTGTAGTTTTTATTTGAAGATATTCCTTTTGCCATGATAGGCCTCAATGCGCTCCAAATGCCCACTTGCAGTTCATAAAGAAAGAGTGTTTCAAAACTCCACAATCAAAAGTAAGGTTAAACTCTGTTATTTGAATGCGCAGATCAGAAAGAAGTTTCACAGAATGCTTCTGTGTAGTTTTTATTTGAAGATATTCCTCTTTCCACGATATGCCTCATTGCGCTCCAAATGTCCACTTGCAGTTTATACAGAAAGAGTGTTTCAAATCTCCTGAATCAAAAGTAAGGTTCAACTCTGTTAGTTGTGTGCAGAGATCAGAAAGAAGTTTCACAGAATGGTTCTGTGTAGTTTTTATTTGAAGATATTCCTTTTGCCATGATAGGCCTCTGTGCTCTCCAAGTGTCCGCTTGCAGTTCATGAAGAAAGAGTGTTTCAAAACTTCACAATCCAAAGTAAGGTTAAACCCTGTTAGTTGAATGCACAGATCAGAAAGAAGTTTCACAGAATGCTTCTGTTTAGTTTTTATTTGAAGTTATTCCTTTTTCTACGATAGACGCAATAGTGCTCCAAATGTCCACTTGCAGTTTATACAGAAAGAGTGTTTCAAAACTCCTCAATCAAATATAAGGTTCAACTCTGTTAGTTGAATGCACAGATCAGAAAGAAGTCTTACAGAATGCTTCCGCGTTGTTCTTATTTGAAGTTATTCCTTTTTCCACGATAGGCCTCAAAGCGTTCTAAATGTCCGCTTGCAGAATCTACGTATAGACTGTTTCAACACGGCTTAATAAAAAGTAAGGTTAAACTCTTGTTAGTTGAATGCATATATCAGAAAGAAGTTTCACAGAATGCTACTGTGTAGTTTTTATTTGTACATATTCCTTTTTCCACGATAGGCCTCATAGCGTTCCAAATGTCCACTTGCAGTTTATACAGAAAGAATGTTTCAAAATTCCTCAATCAAAAGCAAGGTTCCACTCTGTTACTACAATGCACAGATCAGAAAGAAGTTTCACAGAATGCTTCTGTGTAGTTTTTACTTTAAGGTGTTCCTTTTTCTACGATAGGCTACATAGCGCTCCAAATGTCCACTTGCAGTTCATACAAAAAGAGTGTTTCAAAACTCTTCCATCAAAAGTAACAATAAACTCTGTTAGTTGAATGCACTGATCAGAAAGAAGTTTCACAGAATGCTTCTGTGTAGTTTTTATTTGAAGATATTCCTTTTGCCATGATAGGCCTCAATGCGCTCCAAATGCCCATTTGCAGTTCATAAAGAAAGAGTGTTTCAAAACTCCACAATCAAAAGTAAGGTTAAACTCTGTTATTTGAATGCACAGATCAGAGAGAAGTTTCACAGAATGCTTCTGTGTAGTTTTTATTTGAAGATATTACTTTTGCCATGATAGGCCTCAATGCGCTCCAAATGCCCACTTGCAGTTCATAAAGAAAGAGTGTTTCAAAACTCCACAATGAAAGGTAAGGTTAAACTCTGTTATTTGAATGCACAGATCAGAGAGAAGTTTCACAGAATGCTTCTGTGTAGTTCTTATTTGAAGATATTCCTCTTTCCACGATATGCCTCATTGCGCTCCAAATGTCCACTTGCAGTTTATTCAGAAAGAGTGTTTCAAAACTGCTCAATCAAAAGTAAGGTTCAACTCTGTTAGTTGAAGGCAGATATCAGAAAGAAGTTTCACAGAATGCTTCTGTGTAGTTTTTATTTGTAGATATTGCTTTTTCCACGGTAGGCCTCATAGCGCTCCAAATGTCCCCTTGCGGTTTATGCAGAAAGAGTATTTCCAAACGCCTCAATCAAAAGTAAGCTTAACCACTGTTATTTGAATGCACAGATCAGAAAGAAGTTTCACAGAATGCTTCTGTGTAGTTTTTATTTGTAGATATTCCTTTTTCCACGATAGGCCTCATAGTGCTCCAAATTTCCACTTTCAGTTTAAACAGAAAGAGTGTTTCAAAATTCCTCAGTCAAAAATAAGTTTCAACTGTGTTAGTTGAATGCACAGATCCAAAAGAAGTTTCACAGAATGCCTCCGTGTAGTTTTTAAGGGAAGATATTTCTTTTTTCAACATAGGCCTCAATGTTCTCCAAGTGTCCACTTGCAGATTCTACAAATAGATTGTTGCAAAACTGCTCAATCAAAAGTAAGGTTAAACACTGTTAGTTGAATGCACAGATCAGAAACAAGTTTCACAGAATGCTTCTGCGTAGTTTTTATTTGTAGATATTCCTTTTTCCACGATACGCCTCATAGTGCTCCAAATTTCCTCTTACAGTTTAAACAGAAAGAGTGTGTCAAAATTCCTCAGTCAAAAATAAATTTCAACTGTGTTAGTTGAATGCAGAGATCAGAAAGAAGTTTCACAGAATGCCTCCGTGTAGTTTTTAGGGGAAGATATTTCTCTTTTCACCATAGGCCTCTATGTCCTCCAAGTGTCCACTTGCAGATTCTACAAATAGATTGTTGCAAAACTGCTCAATCAAAAGTAAGGTTAAACACTGTTAGTTGAGTGCACAGATCAGAAACAAGTTTCACAGAATGCTTCTGTGTAGTTTTTATTTGAAGATATTCCTCTTTCCACGATATGCCTCATTGCGCTCCAAATGTCCACTTGCAGTTTATACAGAAAGAGAGTTTCAAATCTCCTGAATCAAAAGTAAGGTTCAACTCTGTTAGTTGTATGCAGAGATCAGAAAGAAGTTTCACAGAATGGTTCTGTGTAGTTTTTATTTGAAGATATTCCTTTTGCCATGATAAGCCTCTCTGCTCTCGAAGTGTCCACTTGCAGTTCATGAAGAAAGAGTGTTTCAAAACTTCACAATCCAAAGTAAGGTTAAACTCTGTTAGTTGAATGCACAGATCAGAAAGAAATTTCACAGAATGCTTCTACGTAGTTTTTATTTGAAGATATTCCTTTTGCCATGATAGGCATCAATGCGCTCCAAATGCCCACTTGCAGTTCATAAAGAAAGAGTGTTTCAAAACTCCACAATCAAAAGTAAGGTTAAACTCTGTTATTTGAATGCACAGATCAGAGAGAAGTTTCACAGAATGCTTCTGTGTAGTTTTTATTTGAAGATATCCCTCTTTCCAAGATATGCCTCATTGCGCTCCAAATGTCCACTTGCAGTTTATACAGAAAGAGTGTTTCAAAACTGCTCAATCAAAAGTAAGGTTCAACTCTGTTAGTTGAAGGCACATATCAGAAAGAAGTTTCACAGAATGCTTCTGTGTAGTTTTTATTGGAAGTTTTTCCTTTTTCTACGATAGACGCAATACTGCTCAAATTTCCACTTGCAGTTTATACAGAAAGAGTGTTTCAAAACTCCTCAATCAAAAATAAGGTTCAACTCTCTTAGTTGAAGGCACAGATCAGAAAGAAGTCTTACAGAATGCTTCCGCGTTGTTCTTATTTGAAGTTATTCCTTTTTCCACGATAGGCCTCAAAGCGTTCTAAATGTCCGCTTGCAGATTCTACATATAGACTGTTTCAACACTGCTTAATAAAAAGTAAGGTTAAACTCTGTTAGTTGAATGCATATATCAGAAAGAAGTTTCACAGAATGCTTCTGTGTAGTTTTTATTTGTACATATTCCTTTTTCCACGATAGGCCCCATAGCGTTCCAAATTTCCACTTGCAGTTTATACAGAAAGAGTGTTTCAAAATTCCTCAATCAAAAGTAAGGTTCAACTCTGTTACTACAATGCACAGATCAGAGAGAAGTTTCACAGAATGCTTCTGTGTAGTTTTTATTTTAAGATGTTCCTTTTTCAACGATAGGCTACATAGCGCTCCAAATGTCCACTTGCAGTTCATACAAAAAGAGCGTTTCAAAACTGCTCAATCAAAAGTAAGGTTCAACTCTGTTAGTTGAATGCACAGATCAGAAAGAAGTTTCACAGAATGCTTCTGTGTAGTTTTTATTGGAAGTTATTCCTTTTTCTACGATAGACGCAATAGTGCTCCAAATTTCCACTTGCAGTTTATACAGAAAGAGTGTTTCAAAACTCCTCAATCAAAAATAAGGTTCAACTCTGTTAGTTGAATGCACAGATCAGAAAGAAGTCTTACAGAATGCTTCCGCGTTGTTCTTATTTGAAGTTATTCCTTTTTCCACGATAGGCCTCAAAGCGTTCTAAATGTCCGCTTGCAGATTCTACATATAGACTGTTTCAACACTCCTTAATAAAAAGTAAGGTTAAACTCTGTTACTACAATGCAGAGATCAGAAAGAAGTTTCACAGAATGCTTCTGTGTAGTTTTTATTTTAAGATGTTCCTTTTTCAACGATAGGCTACATAGCGCTCCAAATGTCCACTTGCAGTTCATACAAAAAGAGTGTTTCAAAACTCTTCAATCAAAAGTAACACTAAACTCTGTTAGTTGAATGCACAGATGAGAAAGAAGTTTCACAGAATGCTTCTGTGTAGTTTTTATTTGAAGATATTCCTTTTGCCATGATAGGCCTCAATGCGCTCCAAATGCCCACTTGCAGTTCATAAAGAAAGAGTGTTTCAAAACTCCACAATCAAAAGTAAGGTTAAACTCTGTTATTTGAATGCGCAGATCAGAAAGAAGTTTCACAGAATGGTTCTGTGTAGTTTTTATTTGAAGATATTCCTCTTTCCACGATATGCCTCATTGCGCTCCAAATGTCCACTTGCAGTTTATACAGAAAGAGTGTTTCAAATCTCCTGAATCAAAAGTAAGGTTCAACTCTGTTAGTTGTGTGCAGAGATCAGAAAGAAGTTTCACAGAATGGTTCTGTGTAGTTTTTATTTGAAGATATTCCTTTTGCCATGATAGGCCTCTGTGCTCTCCAAGTGTCCACTTGCAGTTCATGAAGAAAGAGTGTTTCAAAACTTCACAATCCAAAGTAAGGTTAAACCCTGTTAGTTGAATGCACAGATCAGAAAGAAGTTTCACAGAATGCTTCTGTTTAGTTTTTATTTGAAGTTATTCCTTTTTTACGATAGACGCAATAGTGCTCCAAATGTCCACTTGCAGTTTATACAGAAAGAGTGTTTCAAAACTCCTCAATCAAATATAAGGTTCAACTCTGTTAGTTGAATGCACAGATCAGAAAGAAGTCTTACAGAATGCTTCCGCGTTGTTCTTATTTGAAGTTATTCCTTTTTCCACGATAGGCCTCAAAGCGTTCTAAATGTCCGCTTGCAGAATCTACATATAGACTGTTTCAACACGGCTTAATAAAAAGTAAGGTTAAACTCTTGTTAGTTGAATGCATATATCAGAAAGAAGTTTCACAGAATGCTTCTGTGTAGTTTTTATTTGTACATATTCCTTTTTCCACGATAGGCCTCATAGCGTTCCAAATGTCCACTTGCAGTTTATACAGAAAGAATGTTTCAAAATTCCTCAATCAAAAGCAAGGTTCAACTCTGTTACTACAATGCACAGATCAGAAAGAAGTTTCACAGAATGCTTCTGTGTAGTTTTTAATTTAAGATGTTCCTTTTTCAACGATAGGCTACATAGCGCTCCAAATGTCCACTTGCAGTTCATACAAAATGAGTGTTTCAAAACTCTTCAATCAAAAGTAACAATAAACTCTGTTAGTTGAATGCAGAGATCAGAAAGAAGTTTCACAGAATGGTTCTGTGTAGTTTTTATTTGAAGATATTCCTTTTGCCATGATAGGCCTCTGTGCTCTCCAAGTGTCCACTTGCAGTTCATGAAGAAAGAGTGTTTCAAAACTTCACAATCCAAAGTAAGGTTAAACTCTGTTAGTTGAATGCACAGATCAGAAAGAAGTTTCACAGAATGCTTCTACGTAGTTTTTATTTGAAGATATTCCTTTTGCCATGATAGGCATCAATGCGCTCCAAATGCCCACTTGCAGTTCATAAAGAAAGAGTGTTTCAAAACTCCACAATCAAAAGTAAGGTTAAACTCTGTTATTTGAATGCACAGATCAGAGAGAAGTTTCACAGAATGCTTCTGTGTAGTTTTTATTTGAAGATATCCCTCTTTCCAAGATATGCCTCATTGCGCTCCAAATGTCCACTTGCAGTTTATACAGAAAGAGTGTTTCAAAACTGCTCAATCAAAAGTAAGGTTCAACTCTGTTAGTTGAAGGCACATATCAGAAAGAAGTTTCACAGAATGCTTCTGTGTAGTTTTTATTGGAAGTTTTTCCTTTTTCTACGATAGACGCAATACTGCTCAAATTTCCACTTGCAGTTTATACAGAAAGAGTGTTTCAAAACTCCTCAATCAAAAATAAGGTTCAACTCTCTTAGTTGAAGGCACAGATCAGAAGGAAGTCTTACAGAATGCTTCCGCGTTGTTCTTATTTGAAGTTATTCCTTTTTCCACGATAGGCCTCAAAGCGTTCTAAATGTCCGCTTGCAGATTCTACATATAGACTGTTTCAACACTGCTTAATAAAAAGTAAGGTTAAACTCTGTTAGTTGAATGCATATATCAGAAAGAAGTTTCACAGAATGCTTCTGTGTAGTTTTTATTTGTACATATTCCTTTTTCCACGATAGGCCCCATAGCGTTCCAAATTTCCACTTGCAGTTTATACAGAAAGAGTGTTTCAAAATTCCTCAATCAAAAGTAAGGTTCAACTCTGTTACTACAATGCACAGATCAGAGAGAAGTTTCACAGAATGCTTCTGTGTAGTTTTTATTTTAAGATGTTCCTTTTTCAACGATAGGCTACATAGCGCTCCAAATGTCCACTTGCAGTTCATACAAAAAGAGTGTTTCAAAACTCTTCAATCAAAAGTAACAATAAACTCTGTTAGTTGAATGCACAGATCAGAAAGAAGTTTCACAGAATGCTTCTGTGTAGTTTTTATTTGAAGATATTCCTTTTGCCATGATAGGCCTCAATGCGCTCCAAATGCCCACTTGCAGTTCATAAAGAAAGAGTGTTTCAAAACTCCACAATGAAAGGTAAGGTTAAACTCTGTTATTTGAATGCACAGATCAGAGAGAAGTTTCACAGAATGCTTCTGTGTAGTTTTTATTTGAAGATATTCCTCTTTCCACGATATGCCTCATTGCGCTCCAAATGTCCACTTGCAGTTTATTCAGAAAGAGTGTTTCAAAACTGCTCAATCAAAAGTAAGGTTCAACTCTGTTAGTTGAAGGCACATATCAGAAAGAAGTTTCACAGAATGCTTCTGTGTAGTTTTTATTTGTAGATATTGCTTTTTCCACGGTAGGCCTCATAGCGCTCCAAATGTCCCCTTGCGGTTTATGCAGAAAGAGTATTTCCAAACGCCTCAATCAAAAGTAAGCTTAACCACTGTTATTTGAATGCACAGATCAGAAAGAAGTTTCACAGAATGCTTCTGTGTAGTTTTTATTTGTAGATATTCCTTTTTCCACGATAGGCCTCATAGTGCTCCAAATTTCCACTTTCAGTTTAAACAGAAAGAGTGTTTCAAAATTCCTCAGTCAAAAATAAGTTTCAACTGTGTTAGTTGAATGCACAGATCCAAAAGAAGTTTCACAGAATGCCTCCGTGTAGTTTTTAAGGGAAGATATTTCTTTTTTCAACATAGGCCTCAATGTTCTCCAAGTGTCCACTTGCAGATTCTACAAATAGATTGTTGCAAAACTGCTCAATCAAAAGTAAGGTTAAACACTGTTAGTTGAATGCACAGATCAGAAACAAGTTTCACAGAATGCTTCTGCGTAGTTTTTATTTGTAGATATTCCTTTTTCCACGATACGCCTCATAGTGCTCCAAATTTCCTCTTACAGTTTAAACAGAAAGAGTGTGTCAAAATTCCTCAGTCAAAAATAAATTTCAACTGTGTTAGTTGAATGCAGAGATCAGAAAGAAGTTTCACAGAATGCCTCCGTGTAGTTTTTAGGGGAAGATATTTCTCTTTTCACCATAGGCCTCTATGTCCTCCAAGTGTCCACTTGCAGATTCTACAAATAGATTGTTGCAAAACTGCTCAATCAAAAGTAAGTTTAAACACTGTTAGTTGAGTGCACAGATCAGAAACAAGTTTCACAGAATGCTTCTGTGTAGTTTTTATTTGAAGATATTCCTCTTTCCACGATATGCCTCATTGCGCTCCAAATGTCCACTTGCAGTTTATACAGAAAGAGTGTTTCAAATCTCCTGAATCAAAAGTAAGGTTCAACTCTGTTAGTTGTATGCAGAGATCAGAAAGAAGTTTCACAGAATGGTTCTGTGTAGTTTTTATTTGAAGATATTCCTTTTGCCATGATAAGCCTCTGTGCTCTCCAAGTGTCCACTTGCAGTTCATGAAGAAAGAGTGTTTCAAAACTTCACAATCCAAAGTAAGGTTAAACTCTGTTAGTTGAATGCACAGATCAGAAAGAAGTTTCACAGAATGCTTCTACGTAGTTTTTATTTGAAGATATTCCTTTTGCCATGATAGGCATCAATGCGCTCCAAATGCCCACTTGCAGTTCATAAAGAAAGAGTGTTTCAAAACTCCACAATCAAAAGTAAGGTTAAACTCTGTTATTTGAATGCACAGGTCAGAGAGAAGTTTCACAGAATGCTTCTGTGTAGTTTTTATTTGAAGATATCCCTCTTTCCAAGATATGCCTCATTGCGCTCCAAATGTCCACTTGCAGTTTATACAGAAAGAGTGTTTCAAAACTGCTCAATCAAAAGTAAGGTTCAACTCTGTTAGTTGAAGGCACATATCAGAAAGAAGTTTCACAGAATGCTTCTGTGTAGTTTTTATTGGAAGTTTTTCCTTTTTCTACGATAGACGCAATACTGCTCAAATTTCCACTTGCAGTTTATACAGAAAGAGTGTTTCAAAACTCCTCAATCAAAAATAAGGTTCAACTCTCTTAGTTGAAGGCACAGATCAGAAAGAAGTCTTACAGAATGCTTCCGCGTTGTTCTTATTTGAAGTTATTCCTTTTTCCACGATAGGCCTCAAAGCGTTCTAAATGTCCGCTTGCAGATTCTACATATAGACTGTTTCAACACTGCTTAATAAAAAGTAAGGTTAAACTCTGTTAGTTGAATGCATATATCAGAAAGAAGTTTCACAGAATGCTTCTGTGTAGTTTTTATTTGTACATATTCCTTTTTCCACGATAGGCCCCATAGCGTTCCAAATTTCCACTTGCAGTTTATACAGAAAGAGTGTTTCAAAATTCCTCAATCAAAAGTAAGGTTCAACTCTGGTACTACAATGCACAGATCAGAGAGAAGTTTCACAGAATGCTTCTGTGTAGTTTTTATTTTAAGATGTTCCTTTTTCAACGATAGGCTACATAGCGCTCCAAATGTCCACTTGCAGTTCATACAAAAAGAGTGTTTCAAAACTCTTCAATCAAAAGTAACAATAAACTCTGTTAGTTGAATGCACAGATCAGAAAGAAGTTTCACAGAATGCTTCTGTGTAGTTTTTATTTGAAGATATTCCTTTTGCCATGATAGGCCTCAATGCGCTCCAAATGCCCACTTGCAGTTCATAAAGAAAGAGTGTTTCAAAACTCCACAATGAAAGGTAAGGTTAAACTCTGTTATTTGAATGCACAGATCAGAGAGAAGTTTCACAGAATGCTTCTGTGTAGTTTTTATTTGAAGATATTCCTCTTTCCACGATATGCCTCATTGCGCTCCAAATGTCCACTTGCAGTTTATTCAGAAAGAGTGTTTCAAAACTGCTCAATCAAAAGTAAGGTTCAACTCTGTTAGTTGAAGGCACATATCAGAAAGAAGTTTCACAGAATGCTTCTGTGTAGTTTTTATTTGTAGATATTGCTTTTTCCACGGTAGGCCTCATAGCGCTCCAAATGTCCCCTTGCGGTTTATGCAGAAAGAGTATTTCCAAACGCCTCAATCAAAAGTAAGCTTAACCACTGTTATTTGAATGCACAGATCAGAAAGAAGTTTCACAGAATGCTTCTGTGTAGTTTTTATTTGTAGATATTCCTTTTTCCACGATAGGCCTCATAGTGCTCCAAATTTCCACTTTCAGTTTAAACAGAAAGAGTGTTTCAAAATTCCTCAGTCAAAAATAAGTTTCAACTGTGTTAGTGGAATGCACAGATCCAAAAGAAGTTTCACAGAATGCCTCCGTGTAGTTTTTAAGGGAAGATATTTCTTTTTTCAACATAGGCCTCAATGTTCTCCAAGTGTCCACTTGCAGATTCTACAAATAGATTGTTGCAAAACTGCTCAATCAAAAGTAAGGTTAAACACTGTTAGTTGAATGCACAGATCAGAAACAAGTTTCACAGAATGCTTCTGTGTAGTATTTATTTGTTGATATTCCTTTTTCCACGATACGCCTCATAGTGCTCCAAATTTCCTCTTACAGTTTAAACAGAAAGAGTGTGTCAAAATTCCTCAGTCAAAAATAAATTTCAACTGTGTTAGTTGAATGCAGAGATCAGAAAGAAGTTTCACAGAATGCCTCCGTGTAGTTTTTAGGGGAAGATATTTCTCTTTTCACCATAGGCATCTATGTCCTCCAAGTGTCCACTTGCAGATTCTACAAATAGATTGTTGCAAAACTGCTCAATCAAAAGTAAGGTTAAACACTGTTAGTTGAGTGCACAGATCAGAAACAAGTTTCACAGAATGCTTCTGTGTAGTTTTTATTTGAAGATATTCCTCTTTCCACGATATGCCTCATTGCGCTCCAAATGTCCACTTGCAGTTTATACAGAAAGAGTGTTTCAAATCTCCTGAATCAAAAGTAAGGTTCAACTCCGTTAGTTGTATGCAGAGATCAGAAAGAAGTTTCACAGAATGGTTCTGTGTAGTTTTTATTTGAAGATATTCCTTTTGCCATGATAAGCCTCTCTGCTCTCCAAGTGTCCACTTGCAGTTCATGAAGAAAGAGTGTTTCAAAACTTCACAATCCAAAGTAAGGTTAAACTCTGTTAGTTGAATGCACAGATCAGAAAGAAGTTTCACAGAATGCTTCTACGTAGTTTTTATTTGAAGATATTCCTTTTGCCATGATAGGCATCAATGCGCTCCAAATGCCCACTTGCAGTTCATAAAGAAAGAGTGTTTCAAAACTCCACAATCAAAAGTAAGGTTAAACTCTGTTATTTGAATGCACAGATCAGAGAGAAGTTTCACAGAATGCTTCTGTGTAGTTTTTATTTGAAGATATCCCTCTTTCCAAGATATGCCTCATTGCGCTCCAAATGTCCACTTGCAGTTTATACAGAAAGAGTGTTTCAAAACTGCTCAATCAAAAGTAAGGTTCAACTCTGTTAGTTGAAGGCACATATCAGAAAGAAGTTTCACAGAATGCTTCTGTGTAGTTTTTATTGGAAGTTTTTCCTTTTTCTACGATAGACGCAATACTGCTCAAATTTCCACTTGCAGTTTATACAGAAAGAGTGTTTCAAAACTCCTCAATCAAAAATAAGGTTCAACTCTCTTAGTTGAAGGCACAGATCAGAAAGAAGTCTTACAGAATGCTTCCGCGTTGTTCTTATTTGAAGTTATTCCTTTTTCCACGATAGGCCTCAAAGCGTTCTAAATGTCCGCTTGCAGATTCTACATATAGACTGTTTCAACACTGCTTAATAAAAAGTAAGGTTAAACTCTGTTAGTTGAATGCATATATCAGAAAGAAGTTTCACAGAATGCTTCTGTGTAGTTTTTATTTGTACATATTCCTTTTTCCACGATAGGCCCCATAGCGTTCCAAATTTCCACTTGCAGTTTATACAGAAAGAGTGTTTCAAAATTCCTCAATCAAAAGTAAGGTTCAACTCTGTTACTACAATGCACAGATCAGAGAGAAGTTTCACAGAATGCTTCTGTGTAGTTTTTATTTTAAGATGTTCCTTTTTCAACGATAGGCTACATAGCGCTCCAAATGTCCACTTGCAGTTCATACAAAAAGAGTGTTTCAAAACTCTTCAATCAAAAGTAACAATAAACTCTGTTAGTTGAATGCACAGATCAGAAAGAAGTTTCACAGAATGCTTCTGTGTAGTTTTTATTTGAAGATATTCCTTTTGCCATGATAGGCCTCAATGCGCTCCAAATGCCCACTTGCAGTTCATAAAGAAAGAGTGTTTCAAAACTCCACAATGAAAGGTAAGGTTAAACTCTGTTATTTGAATGCACAGATCAGAGAGAAGTTTCACAGAATGCTTCTGTGTAGTTTTTATTTGAAGATATTCCTCTTTCCACGATATGCCTCATTGCGCTCCAAATGTCCACTTGCAGTTTATTCAGAAAGAGTGTTTCAAAACTGCTCAATCAAAAGTAAGGTTCAACTCTGTTAGTTGAAGGCACATATCAGAAAGAAGTTTCACAGAATGCTTCTGTGTAGTTTTTATTTGTAGATATTGCTTTTTCCACGGTAGGCCTCATAGCGCTCCAAATGTCCCCTTGCGGTTTATGCAGAAAGAGTATTTCCAAACGCCTCAATCAAAAGTAAGCTTAACCACTGTTATTTGAATGCACAGATCAGAAAGAAGTTTCACAGAATGCTTCTGTGTAGTTTTTATTTGTAGATATTCCTTTTTCCACGATAGGCCTCATAGTGCTCCAAATTTCCACTTTCAGTTTAAACAGAAAGAGTGTTTCAAAATTCCTCAGTCAAAAATAAGTTTCAACTGTGTTAGTTGAATGCACAGATCCAAAAGAAGTTTCACAGAATGCCTCCGTGTAGTTTTTAAGGGAAGATATTTCTTTTTTCAACATAGGCCTCAATGTTCTCCAAGTGTCCACTTGCAGATTCTACAAATAGATTGTTGCAAAACTGCTCAATCAAAAGTAAGGTTAAACACTGTTAGTTGAATGCACAGATCAGAAACAAGTTTCACAGAATGCTTCTGCGTAGTTTTTATTTGTAGATATTCCTTTTTCCACGATACGCCTCATAGTGCTCCAAATTTCCTCTTACAGTTTAAACAGAAAGAGTGTGTCAAAATTCCTCAGTCAAAAATAAATTTCAACTGTGTTAGTTGAATGCAGAGATCAGAAAGAAGTTTCACAGAATGCCTCCGTGTAGTTTTTAGGGGAAGATATTTCTCTTTTCACCATAGGCCTCTATGTCCTCCAAGTGTCCACTTGCAGATTCTACAAATAGATTGTTGCAAAACTGCTCAATCAAAAGTAAGGTTAAACACTGTTAGTTGAGTGCACAGATCAGAAACAAGTTTCACAGAATGCTTCTGTGTAGTTTTTATTTGAAGATATTCCTCTTTCCACGATATGCCTCATTGCGCTCCAAATGTCCACTTGCAGTTTATACAGAAAGAGTGTTTCAAATCTCCTGAATCAAAAGTAAGGTTCAACTCTGTTAGTTGTATGCAGAGATCAGAAAGAAGTTTCACAGAATGGTTCTGTGTAGTTTTTATTTGAAGATATTCCTTTTGCCATGATAAGCCTCTGTGCTCTCCAAGTGTCCACTTGCAGTTCATGAAGAAAGAGTGTTTCAAAACTTCACAATCCAAAGTAAGGTTAAACTCTGTTAGTTGAATGCACAGATCAGAAAGAAGTTTCACAGAATGCTTCTACGTAGTTTTTATTTGAAGATATTCCTTTTGCCATGATAGGCATCAATGCGCTCCAAATGCCCACTTGCAGTTCATAAAGAAAGAGTGTTTCAAAACTCCACAATCAAAAGTAAGGTTAAACTCTGTTATTTGAATGCACAGATCAGAGAGAAGTTTCACAGAATGCTTCTGTGTAGTTTTTATTTGAAGATATCCCTCTTTCCAAGATATGCCTCATTGCGCTCCAAATGTCCACTTGCAGTTTATACAGAAAGAGTGTTTCAAAACTGCTCAATCAAAAGTAAGGTTCAACTCTGTTAGTTGAAGGCACATATCAGAAAGAAGTTTCACAGAATGCTTCTGTGTAGTTTTTATTGGAAGTTTTTCCTTTTTCTACGATAGACGCAATACTGCTCAAATTTCCACTTGCAGTTTATACAGAAAGAGTGTTTCAAAACTCCTCAATCAAAAATAAGGTTCAACTCTCTTAGTTGAAGGCACAGATCAGAAAGAAGTCTTACAGAATGCTTCCGCGTTGTTCTTATTTGAAGTTATTCCTTTTTCCACAATAGGCCTCCAAGCGTTCTAAATGTCCGCTTGCAGATTCTACATATAGACTGTTTCAACACTGCTTAATAAAAAGTAAGGTTAAACTCTGTTAGTTGAATGCATATATCAGAAAGAAGTTTCACAGAATGCTTCTGTGTAGTTTTTATTTGTACATATTCCTTTTTCCACGATAGGCCCCATAGCGTTCCAAATTTCCACTTGCAGTTTATACAGAAAGAGTGTTTCAAAATTCCTCAATCAAAAGTAAGGTTCAACTCTGTTACTACAATGCACAGATCAGAGAGAAGTTTCACAGAATGCTTCTGTGTAGTTTTTATTTTAAGATGTTCCTTTTTCAACGATAGGCTACATAGCGCTCCAAATGTCCACTTGCAGTTCATACAAAAAGAGCGTTTCAAAACTGCTCAATCAAAAGTAAGGTTCAACTCTGTTAGTTGAAGGCACAGATCAGAAAGAAGTTTCACAGAATGCTTCTGTGTAGTTTTTATTGGAAGTTATTCCTTTTTCTACGATAGACGCAATAGTGCTCCAAATTTCCACTTGCAGTTTATACAGAAAGAGTGTTTCAAAACTCCTCAATCAAAAATAAGGTTCAACTCTGTTAGTTGAATGCACAGATCAGAAAGAAGTCTTACAGAATGCTTCCGCGTTGTTCTTATTTGAAGTTATTCCTTTTTCCACGATAGGCCTCAAAGCGTTCTAAATGTCCGCTTGCAGATTCTACATATAGACTGTTTCAACACTGCTTAATAAAAAGTAAGGTTAAACTCTGTTACTACAATGCAGAGATCAGAAAGAAGTTTCACAGAATGCTTCTGTGTAGTTTTTATTTTAAGATGTTCCTTTTTCAACGATAGGCTACATAGCGCTCCAAATGTCCACTTGCAGTTCATACAAAAAGAGTGTTTCAAAACTCTTCAATCAAAAGTAACACTAAACTCTGTTAGTTGAATGCACAGATGAGAAAGAAGTTTCACAGAATGCTTCTGTGTAGTTTTTATTTGAAGATATTCCTTTTGCCATGATAGGCCTCAATGCGCTCCAAATGCCCACTTGCAGTTCATAAAGAAAGAGTGTTTCAAAACTCCACAATCAAAAGTAAGGTTAAACTCTGTTATTTGAATGCGCAGATCAGAAAGAAGTTTCACAGAATGCTTCTGTGTAGTTTTTATTTGAAGATATTCCTCTTTCCACGATATGCCTCATTGCGCTCCAAATGTCCACTTGCAGTTTATACAGAAAGAGTGTTTCAAATCTCCTGAATCAAAAGTAAGGTTCAACTCTGTTAGTTGTGTGCAGAGATCAGAAAGAAGTTTCACAGAATGGTTCTGTGTAGTTTTTATTTGAAGATATTCCTTTTGCCATGATAGGCCTCTGTGCTCTCCAAGTGTCCACTTGCAGTTCATGAAGAAAGAGTGTTTCAAAACTTCACAATCCAAAGTAAGGTTAAACCCTGTTAGTTGAATGCACAGATCAGAAAGAAGTTTCACAGAATGCTTCTGTTTAGTTTTTATTTGAAGTTATTCCTTTTTCTACGATAGACGCAATAGTGCTCCAAATGTCCACTTGCAGTTTATACAGAAAGAGTGTTTCAAAACTCCTCAATCAAATATAAGGTTCAACTCTGTTAGTTGAATGCACAGATCAGAAAGAAGTCTTACAGAATGCTTCCGCGTTGTTCTTATTTGAAGTTATTCCTTTTTCCACGATAGGCCTCAAAGCGTTCTAAATGTCCGCTTGCAGAATCTACATATAGACTGTTTCAACACGGCTTAATAAAAAGTAAGGTTAAACTCTTGTTAGTTGAATGCATATATCAGAAAGAAGTTTCACAGAATGCTTCTGTGTAGTTTTTATTTGTACATATTCCTTTTTCCACGATAGGCCTCATAGCGTTCCAAATGTCCACTTGCAGTTTATACAGAAAGAATGTTTCAAAATTCCTCAATCAAAAGCAAGGTTCAACTCTGTTACTACAATGCACAGATCAGAAAGAAGTTTCACAGAATGCTTCTGTGTAGTTTTTATTTTAAGACGTTCCTTTTTCAACGATAGGCTACATAGCGCTCCAAATGTCCACTTGCAGTTCATACAAAATGAGTGTTTCAAAACTCTTCAATCAAAAGTAACAATAAACTCTGTTAGTTGAATGCAGAGATCAGAAAGAAGTTTCACAGAATGGTTCTGTGTAGTTTTTATTTGAAGATATTCCTTTTGCCATGATAGGCCTCTGTGCTCTCCAAGTGTCCACTTGCAGTTCATGAAGAAAGAGTGTTTCAAAACTTCACAATCCAAAGTAAGGTTAAACTCTGTTAGTTGAATGCACAGATCAGAAAGAAGTTTCACAGAATGCTTCTACGTAGTTTTTATTTGAAGATATTCCTTTTGCCATGATAGGCATCAATGCGCTCCAAATGCCCACTTGCAGTTCATAAAGAAAGAGTGTTTCAAAACTCCACAATCAAAAGTAAGGTTAAACTCTGTTATTTGAATGCACAGATCAGAGAGAAGTTTCACAGAATGCTTCTGTGTAGTTTTTATTTGAAGATATCCCTCTTTCCAAGATATGCCTCATTGCGCTCCAAATGTCCACTTGCAGTTTATACAGAAAGAGTGTTTCAAAACTGCTCAATCAAAAGTAAGGTTCAACTCTGTTAGTTGAAGGCACATATCAGAAAGAAGTTTCACAGAATGCTTCTGTGTAGTTTTTATTGGAAGTTTTTCCTTTTTCTACGATAGACGCAATACCTCTCAAATTTCCACTTGCAGTTTATACAGAAAGAGTGTTTCAAAACTCCTCAATCAAAAATAAGGTTCAACTCTCTTAGTTGAAGGCACAGATCAGAAAGAAGTCTTACAGAATGCTTCCGCGTTGTTCTTATTTGAAGTTATTCCTTTTTCCACGATAGGCCTCAAAGCGTTCTAAATGTCCGCTTGCAGATTCTACATATAGACTGTTTCAACACTGCTTAATAAAAAGTAAGGTTAAACTCTGTTAGTTGAATGCATATATCAGAAAGAAGTTTCACAGAATGCTTCTGTGTAGTTTTTATTTGTACATATTCCTTTTTCCACGATAGGCCCCATAGCGTTCCAAATTTCCACTTGCAGTTTATACAGAAAGAGTGTTTCAAAATTCCTCAATCAAAAGTAAGGTTCAACTCTGTTACTACAATGCACAGATCAGAGAGAAGTTTCACAGAATGCTTCTGTGTAGTTTTTATTTTAAGATGTTCCTTTTTCAACGATAGGCTACATAGCGCTCCAAATGTCCACTTGCAGTTCATACAAAAAGAGCGTTTCAAAACTGCTCAATCAAAAGTAAGGTTCAACTCTGTTAGTTGAAGGCACAGATCAGAAAGAAGTTTCACAGAATGCTTCTGTGTAGTTTTTATTGGAAGTTATTCCTTTTTCTACGATAGACGCAATAGTGCTCCAAATTTCCACTTGCAGTTTATACAGAAAGAGTGTTTCAAAACTCCTCAAGCAAAAATAAGGTTCAACTCTGTTAGTTGAATGCACAGATCAGAAAGAAGTCTTACAGAATGCTTCCGCGTTGTTCTTATTTGAAGTTATTCCTTTTTCCACGATAGGCCTCAAAGCGTTCTAAATGTCCGCTTGCAGATTCTACATATAGACTGTTTCAACACTGCTTAATAAAAAGTAAGGTTAAACTCTGTTACTACAATGCAGAGATCAGAAAGAAGTTTCACAGAATGCTTCTGTGTAGTTTTTATTTTAAGATGTTCCTTTTTCAACGATAGGCTACATAGCGCTCCAAATGTCCACTTGCAGTTCATACAAAAAGAGTGTTTCAAAACTCTTCAATCAAAAGTAACACTAAACTCTGTTAGTTGAATGCACAGATGAGAAAGAAGTTTCACAGAATGCTTCTGTGTAGTTTTTATTTGAAGATATTCCTTTTGCCATGATAGGCCTCAATGCGCTCCAAATGCCCACTTGCAGTTCATAAAGAAAGAGTGTTTCAAAACTCCACAATCAAAAGTAAGGTTAAACTCTGTTATTTGAATGCGCAGATCAGAAAGAAGTTTCACAGAATGCTTCTGTGTAGTTTTTATTTGAAGATATTCCTCTTTCCACGATATGCCTCATTGCGCTCCAAATGTCCACTTGCAGTTTATACAGAAAGAGTGTTTCAAATCTCCTGAATCAAAAGTAAGGTTCAACTCTGTTAGTTGTGTGCAGAGATCAGAAAGAAGTTTCACAGAATGGTTCTGTGTAGTTTTTATTTGAAGATATTCCTTTTGCCATGATAGGCCTCTGTGCTCTCCAAGTGTCCACTTGCAGTTCATGAAGAAAGAGTGTTTCAAAACTTCACAATCCAAAGTAAGGTTAAACCCTGTTAGTTGAATGCACAGATCAGAAAGAAGTTTCACAGAATGCTTCTGTTTAGTTTTTATTTGAAGTTATTCCTTTTTCTACGATAGACGCAATAGTGCTCCAAATGTCCACTTGCAGTTTATACAGAAAGAGTGTTTCAAAACTCCTCAATCAAATATAAGGTTCAACTCTGTTAGTTGAATGCACAGATCAGAAAGAAGTCTTACAGAATGCTTCCGCGTTGTTCTTATTTGAAGTTATTCCTTTTTCCACGATAGGCCTCAAAGCGTTCTAAATGTGCGCTTGCAGAATCTACATATAGACTGTTTCAACACGGCTTAATAAAAAGTAAGGTTAAACTCTTGTTAGTTGAATGCATATATCAGAAAGAAGTTTCACAGAATGCTTCTGTGTAGTTTTTATTTGTACATATTCCTTTTTCCACGATAGGCCTCATAGCGTTCCAAATGTCCACTTGCAGTTTATACAGAAAGAATGTTTCAAAATTCCTCAATCAAAAGCAAGGTTCAACTCTGTTACTACAATGCACAGATCAGAAAGAAGTTTCACAGAATGCTTCTGTGTAGTTTTTAATTTAAGATGTTCCTTTTTCAACGATAGGCTACATAGCGCTCCAAATGTCCACTTGCAGTTCATACAAAATGAGTGTTTCAAAACTCTTCAATCAAAAGTAACAATAAACTCTGTTAGTTGAATGCAGAGATCAGAAAGAAGTTTCACAGAATGGTTCTGTGTAGTTTTTATTTGAAGATATTCCTTTTGCCATGATAGGCCTCTGTGCTCTCCAAGTGTACACTTGCAGTTCATGAAGAAAGAGTGTTTCAAAACTTCACAATCCAAAGTAAGGTTAAACTCTGTTAGTTGAATGCACAGATCAGAAAGAAGTTTCACAGAATGCTTCTACGTAGTTTTTATTTGAAGATATTCCTTTTGCCATGATAGGCATCAATGCGCTCCAAATGCCCACTTGCAGTTCATAAAGAAAGAGTGTTTCAAAACTCCACAATCAAAAGTAAGGTTAAACTCTGTTATTTGAATGCACAGGTCAGAGAGAAGTTTCACAGAATGCTTCTGTGTAGTTTTTATTTGAAGATATCCCTCTTTCCAAGATATGCCTCATTGCGCTCCAAATGTCCACTTGCAGTTTATACAGAAAGAGTGTTTCAAAACTGCTCAATCAAAAGTAAGGTTCAACTCTGTTAGTTGAAGGCACATATCAGAAAGAAGTTTCACAGAATGCTTCTGTGTAGTTTTTATTGGAAGTTTTTCCTTTTTCTACGATAGACGCAATACTGCTCAAATTTCCACTTGCAGTTTATACAGAAAGAGTGTTTCAAAACTCCTCAATCAAAAATAAGGTTCAACTCTCTTAGTTGAAGGCACAGATCAGAAAGAAGTCTTACAGAATGCTTCCGCGTTGTTCTTATTTGAAGTTATTCCTTTTTCCACGATAGGCCTCAAAGCGTTCTAAATGTCCGCTTGCAGATTCTACATATAGACTGTTTCAACACTGCTTAATAAAAAGTAAGGTTAAACTCTGTTAGTTGAATGCATATATCAGAAAGAAGTTTCACAGAATGCTTCTGTGTAGTTTTTATTTGTACATATTCCTTTTTCCACGATAGGCCCCATAGCGTTCCAAATTTCCACTTGCAGTTTATACAGAAAGAGTGTTTCAAAATTCCTCAATCAAAAGTAAGGTTCAACTCTGTTACTACAATGCACAGATCAGAGAGAAGTTTCACAGAATGCTTCTGTGTAGTTTTTATTTTAAGATGTTCCTTTTTCAACGATAGGCTACATAGCGCTCCAAATGTCCACTTGCAGTTCATACAAAAAGAGCGTTTCAAAACTGCTCAATCAAAAGTAAGGTTCAACTCTGTTAGTTGAAGGCACAGATCAGAAAGAAGTTTCACAGAATGCTTCTGTGTAGTTTTTATTGGAAGTTATTCCTTTTTCTACGATAGACGCAATAGTGCTCCAAATTTCCACTTGCAGTTTATACAGAAAGAGTGTTTCAAAACTCCTCAATCAAAAATAAGGTTCAACTCTGTTAGTTGAATGCACAGATCAGAAAGAAGTCTTACAGAATGCTTCCGCGTTGTTCTTATTTGAAGTTATTCCTTTTTCCACGATAGGCCTCAAAGCGTTCTAAATGTCCGCTTGCAGATTCTACATATAGACTGTTTCAACACTGCTTAATAAAATGTAAGGTTAAACTCTGTTACTACAATGCAGAGATCAGAAAGAAGTTTCACAGAATGCTTCTGTGTAGTTTTTATTTTAAGATGTTCCTTTTTCAACGATAGGCTACAAAGCGCTCCAAATGTCCACTTGCAGTTCATACAAAAAGAGTGTTTCAAAACTCTTCAATCAAAAGTAACACTAAACTCTGTTAGTTGAATGAACAGATGAGAAAGAAGTTTCACAGAATGCTTCTGTGTAGTTTTTATTTGAAGATATTCCTTTTGCCATGATAGGCCTCAATGCGCTCCAAATGCCCACTTGCAGTTCATAAAGAAAGAGTGTTTCAAAACTCCACAATCAAAAGTAAGGTTAAACTCTGTTATTTGAATGCGCAGATCAGAAAGAAGTTTCACAGAATGCTTCTGTGTAGTTTTTATTTGAAGATATTCCTCTTTCCACGATATGCCTCATTGCGCTCCAAATGTCCACTTGCAGTTTATACAGAAAGAGTGTTTCAAATCTCCTGAATCAAAAGTAAGGTTCAACTCTGTTAGTTGTGTGCAGAGATCAGAAAGAAGTTTCACAGAATGGTTCTGTGTAGTTTTTATTTGAAGATATTCCTTTTGCCATGATAGGCCTCTGTGCTCTCCAAGTGTCCACTTGCAGTTCATGAAGAAAGAGTGTTTCAAAACTTCACAATCCAAAGTAAGGTTAAACCCTGTTAGTTGAATGCACAGATCAGAAAGAAGTTTCACAGAATGCTTCTGTTTAGTTTTTATTTGAAGTTATTCCTTTTTCTACGATAGACGCAATAGTGCTCCAAATGTCCACTTGCAGTTTATACAGAAAGAGTGTTTCAAAACTCCTCAATCAAATATAAGGTTCAACTCTGTTAGTTGAATGCACAGATCAGAAAGAAGTCTTACAGAATGCTTCCGCGTTGTTCTTATTTGAAGTTATTCCTTTTTCCACGATAGGCCTCAAAGCGTTCTAAATGTCCGCTTGCAGAATCTACATATAGATTGTTTCAACACGGCTTAATAAAAAGTAAGGTTAAACTCTTGTTAGTTGAATGCATATATCAGAAAGAAGTTTCACAGAATGCTTCTGTGTAGTTTTTATTTGTACATATTCCTTTTTCCACGATAGGCCTCATAGCGTTCCAAATGTCCACTTGCAGTTTATACAGAAAGAATGTTTCAAAATTCCTCAATCAAAAGCAAGGTTCAACTCTGTTACTACAATGCACAGATCAGAAAGAAGTTTCACAGAATGCTTCTGTGTAGTTTTTATTTTAAGATGTTCCATTTTCAACGATAGGCTACATAGCGCTCCAAATGTCCACTTGCAGTTCATACAAAATGAGTGTTTCAAAACTCTTCAATCAAAAGTAACAATAAACTCTGTTAGTTGAATGCAGAGATCAGAAAGAAGTTTCACAGAATGGTTCTGTGTAGTTTTTATTTGAAGATATTCCTTTTGCCATGATAGGCCTCTGTGCTCTCCAAGTGTCCACTTGCAGTTCATGAAGAAAGAGTGTTTCAAAACTTCACAATCCAAAGTAAGGTTAAACTCTGTTAGTTGAATGCACAGATCAGAAAGAAGTTTCACAGAATGCTTCTACGTAGTTTTTATTTGAAGATATTCCTTTTGCCATGATAGGCATCAATGCGCTCCAAATGCCCACTTGCAGTTCATAAAGAAAGAGTGTTTCAAAACTCCACAATCAAAAGTAAGGTTAAACTCTGTTATTTGAATGCACAGATCAGAGAGAAGTTTCACAGAATGCTTCTGTGTAGTTTTTATTTGAAGATATCCCTCTTTCCAAGATATGCCTCATTGCGCTCCAAATGTCCACTTGCAGTTTATACAGAAAGAGTGTTTCAAAACTGCTCAATCAAAAGTAAGGTTCAACTCTGTTAGTTGAAGGCACATATCAGAAAGAAGTTTCACAGAATGCTTCTGTGTAGTTTTTATTGGAAGTTTTTCCTTTTTCTACGATAGACGCAATACTGCTCAAATTTCCACTTGCAGTTTATACAGAAAGAGTGTTTCAAAACTCCTCAATCAAAAATAAGGTTCAACTCTGTTAGTTGAAGGCACAGATCAGAAAGAAGTCTTACAGAATGCTTCCGCGTTGTTCTTATTTGAAGTTATTCCTTTTTCCACGATAGGCCTCAAAGCGTTCTAAATGTCCGCTTGCAGATTCTACATATAGACTGTTTCAACACTGCTTAATAAAAAGTAAGGTTAAACTCTGTTAGTTGAATGCATATATCAGAAAGAAGTTTCACAGAATGCTTCTGTGTAGTTTTTATTTGTACATATTCCTTTTTCCACGATAGGCCCCATAGCGTTCCAAATTTCAACTTGCAGTTTATACAGAAAGAGTGTTTCAAAATTCCTCAATCAAAAGTAAGGTTCAACTCTGTTACTACAATGCACAGATCAGAGAGAAGTTTCACAGAATGCTTCTGTGTAGTTTTTATTTTAAGATGTTCCTTTTTCAACGATAGGCTACATAGCGCTCCAAATGTCCACTTGCAGTTCATACAAAAAGAGTGTTTCAAAACTCTTCAATCAAAAGTAACAATAAACTCTGTTAGTTGAATGCACAGATCAGAAAGAAGTTTCACAGAATGCTTCTGTGTAGTTTTTATTTGAAGATATTCCTTTTGCCATGATAGGCCTCAATGCGCTCCAAATGCCCACTTGCAGTTCATAAAGAAAGAGTGTTTCAAAACTCCACAATGAAAGGTAAGGTTAAACTCTGTTATTTGAATGCACAGATCAGAGAGAAGTTTCACAGAATGCTTCTGTGTAGTTTTTATTTGAAGATATTCCTCTTTCCACGATATGCCTCATTGCGCTCCAAATGTCCACTTGCAGTTTATTCAGAAAGAGTGTTTCAAAACTGCTCAATCAAAAGTAAGGTTCAACTCTGTTAGTTGAAGGCACATATCAGAAAGAAGTTTCACAGAATGCTTCTGTGTAGTTTTTATTTGTAGATATTGCTTTTTCCACGGTAGGCCTCATAGCGCTCCAAATGTCCCCTTGCGGTTTATGCAGAAAGAGTATTTCCAAACGCCTCAATCAAAAGTAAGCTTAACCACTGTTATTTGAATGCACAGATGAGAAAGAAGTTTCACAGAATGCTTCTGTGTAGTTTTTATTTGTAGATATTCCTTTTTCCACGATAGGCCTCATAGTGCTCCAAATTTCCACTTTCAGTTTAAACAGAAAAAGTGTTTCCAAATTCCTCAGTCAAAAATAAGTTTCAACTGTGTTAGTTGAATGCACAGATCCAAAAGAAGATTCACAGAATGCCTCCGTGTAGTTTTTAAGGGAAGATATTTCTTTTTTCAACATAGGCCTCAATGTTCTCCAAGTGTCCACTTGCAGATTCTACAAATAGATTGTTGCAAAACTGCTCAATCAAAAGTAAGGTTAAACACTGTTAGTTGAATGCACAGATCAGAAACAAGTTTCACAGAATGCTTCTGCGTAGTTTTTATTTGTAGATATTCCTTTTTCCACGATACGCCTCATAGTGCTCCAAATTTCCTCTTACAGTTTAAACAGAAAGAGTGTGTCAAAATTCCTCAGTCAAAAATAAATTTCAACTGTGTTAGTTGAATGCAGAGATCAGAAAGAAGTTTCACAGAATGCCTCCGTGTAGTTTTTAGGGGAAGATATTTCTCTTTTCACCATAGGCCTCTATGTCCTCCAAGTGTCCACTTGCAGATTCTACAAATAGATAGTTGCAAAACTGCTCAATCAAAAGTAAGGTTAAACACTGTTAGTTGAGTGCACAGATCAGAAACAAGTTTCACAGAATGCTTCTGTGTAGTTTTTATTTGAAGATATTCCTCTTTCCACGATATGCCTCATTGCGCTCCAAATGTCCACTTGCAGTTTATACAGAAAGAGTGTTTCAAATCTCCTGAATCAAAAGTAAGGTTCAACTCTGTTAGTTGTATGCAGAGATCAGAAAGAAGTTTCACAGAATGGTTCTGTGTAGTTTTTATTTGAAGATATTCCTTTTGCCATGATAAGCCTCTCTGCTCTCCAAGTGTCCACTTGCAGTTCATGAAGAAAGAGCGTTTCAAAACTGCTCAATCAAAAGTAAGGTTCAACTCTGTTAGTTGAAGGCAGAGATCAGAAAGAAGTTTCACAGAATGCTTCTGTGTAGTTTTTATTGGAAGTTATTCCTTTTTCTACGATAGACGCAATAGTGCTCCAAATTTCCACTTGCAGTTTATACAGAAAGAGTGTTTCAAAACTCCTCAATCAAAAATAAGGTTCAACTCTGTTAGTTGAATGCACAGATCAGAAAGAAGTCTTACAGAATGCTTCCGCGTTGTTCTTATTTGAAGTTATTCCTTTTTCCACGATAGGCCTCAAAGCGTTCTAAATGTCCGCTTGCAGATTCTACATATAGACTGTTTCAACACTGCTTAATAAAATGTAAGGTTAAACTCTGTTACTACAATGCAGAGATCAGAAAGAAGTTTCACAGAATGCTTCTGTGTAGTTTTTATTTTAAGATGTTCCTTTTTCAACGATAGGCTACAAAGCGCTCCAAATGTCCACTTGCAGTTCATACAAAAAGAGTGTTTCAAAACTCTTCAATCAAAAGTAACACTAAACTCTGTTAGTTGAATGAACAGATGAGAAAGAAGTTTCACAGAATGCTTCTGTGTAGTTTTTATTTGAAGATATTCCTTTTGCCATGATAGGCCTCAATGCGCTCCAAATGCCCACTTGCAGTTCATAAAGAAAGAGTGTTTCAAAACTCCACAATCAAAAGTACGGTTAAACTCTGTTATTTGAATGCGCAGATCAGAAAGAAGTTTCACAGAATGCTTCTGTGTAGTTTTTATTTGAAGATATTCCTCTTTCCACGATATGCCTCATTGCGCTCCAAATGTCCACTTGCAGTTTATACAGAAAGAGTGTTTCAAATCTCCTGAATCAAAAGTAAGGTTCAACTCTGTTAGTTGTGTGCAGAGATCAGAAAGAAGTTTCACAGAATGGTTCTGTGTAGTTTTTATTTGAAGATATTCCTTTTGCCATGATAAGCCTCTGTGCTCTCCAAGTTTCCACTTGCAGTTCATGAAGAAAGAGTGTTTCAAAACTTCACAATCCAAAGTAAGGTTAAACCCTGTTAGTTGAATGCACAGATCAGAAAGAAGTTTCACAGAATGCTTCTGTTTAGTTTTTATTTGAAGTTATTCCTTTTTCTACGATAGACGCAATAGTGCTCCAAATGTCCACTTGCAGTTTATACAGAAAGAGTGTTTCAAAACTCCTCAATCAAATATAAGGTTCAACTCTGTTAGTTGAATGCACAGATCAGAAAGAAGTCTTACAGAATGCTTCCGCGTTGTTCTTATTTGAAGTTATTCCTTTTTCCACGATAGGCCTTAATGCGTTCTAAATGTCCGCTTGCAGAATCTACATATAGATTGTTTCAACACGGCTTAATAAAAAGTAAGGTTAAACTCTTGTTAGTTGAATGCATATATCAGAAAGAAGTTTCACAGAATGCTTCTGTGTAGTTTTTATTTGTACATATTCCTTTTTCCACGATAGGCCTCATAGCGTTCCAAATGTCCACTTGCAGTTTATACAGAAAGAATGTTTCAAAATTCCTCAATCAAAAGCAAGGTTCAACTCTGTTACTACAATGCACAGATCAGAAAGAAGTTTCACAGAATGCTTCTGTGTAGTTTTTATTTTAAGATGTTCCTTTTTCAACGATAGGCTACGTAGCGCTCAAATGTCCACTTGCAGTTCATACAAAATGAGTGTTTCAAAACTCTTCAATCAAAAGTAACAATAAACTCTGTTAGTTGAATGCACAGTTCAGAAAGAAGTTTCACAGAATGCTTCTGTGTAGTTTTTATTTGAAGATATTCATTTTGCCATGATAGGCCTCAATGCGCTCCAAGTGTCCACTTGCAGTTCATGAAGAAAGAGTGCTTCAAAACTCCACAATCCAAAGTAAGGTTAAACTCTGTTAGTTGAATGCACAGATCAGAAAGAAGTTTCACAGAATGCTTCTGCGTAGTTTTTATTTGAAGATATTCCTTTTGCCATGATAGGCATCAATGCGCTCCAAATGCCCACTTGCAGTTCATAAAGAAAGAGTGTTTCAAAACTCCACAATCAAAAGTAAGGTTAAACTCTGTTATTTGAATGCACAGATCAGAGAGAAGTTTCACAGAATGCTTCTGTGTAGTTTTTATTTGAAGATATCCCTCTTTCCAAGATATGCCTCATTGCGCTCCAAATGTCCACTTGCAGTTTATACAGAAAGAGTGTTTCAAAACTGCTCAATCAAAAGTAAGGTTCAACTCTGTTAGTTGAAGGCACATATCAGAAAGAAGTTTCACAGAATGCTTCTGTGTAGTTTTTATTGGAAGTTTTTCCTTTTTCTACGATAGACGCAATACTGCTCAAATTTCCACTTGCAGTTTATACAGAAAGAGTGTTTCAAAACTCCTCAATCAAAAATAAGGTTCAACTCTGTTAGTTGAAGGCACAGATCAGAAAGAAGTCTTACAGAATGCTTCCGCGTTGTTCTTATTTGAAGTTATTCCTTTTTCCACGATAGGCCTCAAAGCGTTCTAAATGTCCGCTTGCAGATTCTACATATAGACTGTTTCAACACTGCTTAATAAAAAGTAAGGTTAAACTCTGTTAGTTGAATGCATATATCAGAAAGAAGTTTCACAGAATGCTTCTGTGTAGTTTTTATTTGTACATATTCCTTTTTCCACGATAGGCCCCATAGCGTTCCAAATTTCAACTTGCAGTTTATACAGAAAGAGTGTTTCAAAATTCCTCAATCAAAAGTAAGGTTCAACTCTGTTACTACAATGCACAGATCAGAGAGAAGTTTCACAGAATGCTTCTGTGTAGTTTTTATTTTAAGATGTTCCTTTTTCAACGATAGGCTACATAGCGCTCCAAATGTCCACTTGCAGTTCATACAAAAAGAGTGTTTCAAAACTCTTCAATCAAAAGTAACAATAAACTCTGTTAGTTGAATGCACAGATCAGAAAGAAGTTTCACAGAATGCTTCTGTGTAGTTTTTATTTGAAGATATTCCTTTTGCCATGATAGGCCTCAATGCGCTCCAAATGCCCACTTGCAGTTCATAAAGAAAGAGTGTTTCAAAACTCCACAATGAAAGGTAAGGTTAAACTCTGTTATTTGAATGCACAGATCAGAGAGAAGTTTCACAGAATGCTTCTGTGTAGTTTTTATTTGAAGATATTCCTCTTTCCACGATATGCCTCATTGCGCTCCAAATGTCCACTTGCAGTTTATTCAGAAAGAGTGTTTCAAAACTGCTCAATCAAAAGTAAGGTTCAACTCTGTTAGTTGAAGGCACATATCAGAAAGAAGTTTCACAGAATGCTTCTGTGTAGTTTTTATTTGTAGATATTGCTTTTTCCACGGTAGGCCTCATAGCGCTCCAAATGTCCCCTTGCGGTTTATGCAGAAAGAGTATTTCCAAACGCCTCAATCAAAAGTAAGCTTAACCACTGTTATTTGAATGCACAGATGAGAAAGAAGTTTCACAGAATGCTTCTGTGTAGTTTTTATTTGTAGATATTTCTTTTTCCACGATAGGCCTCATAGTGCTCCAAATTTCCACTTTCAGTTTAAACAGAAAAAGTGTTTCCAAATTCCTCAGTCAAAAATAAGTTTCAACTGTGTTAGTTGAATGCACAGATCCAAAAGAAGATTCACAGAATGCCTCCGTGTAGTTTTTAAGGGAAGATATTTCTTTTTTCAACATAGGCCTCAATGTTCTCCAAGTGTCCACTTGCAGATTCTACAAATAGATTGTTGCAAAACTGCTCAATCAAAAGTAAGGTTAAACACTGTTAGTTGAATGCACAGATCAGAAACAAGTTTCACAGAATGCTTCTGCGTAGTTTTTATTTGTAGATATTCCTTTTTCCACGATACGCCTCATAGTGCTCCAAATTTCCTCTTACAGTTTAAACAGAAAGAGTGTGTCAAAATTCCTCAGTCAAAAATAAATTTCAACTGTGTTAGTTGAATGCAGAGATCAGAAAGAAGTTTCACAGAATGCCTCCGTGTAGTTTTTAGGGGAAGATATTTCTCTTTTCACCATAGGCCTCTATGTCCTCCAAGTGTCCACTTGCAGATTCTACAAATAGATAGTTGCAAAACTGCTCAATCAAAAGTAAGGTTAAACACTGTTAGTTGAGTGCACAGATCAGAAACAAGTTTCACAGAATGCTTCTGTGTAGTTTTTATTTGAAGATATTCCTCTTTCCACGATATGCCTCATAGCGCTCCAAATGTCCACTTGCAGTTTATACAGAAAGAGTGTTTCAAATCTCCTGAATCAAAAGTAAGGTTCAACTCTGTTAGTTGTATGCAGAGATCAGAAAGAAGTTTCACAGAATGGTTCTGTGTAGTTTTTATTTGAAGATATTCCTTTTGCCATGATAAGCCTCTCTGCTCTCCAAGTGTCCACTTGCAGTTCATGAAGAAAGAGCGTTTCAAAACTGCTCAATCAAAAGTAAGGTTCAACTCTGTTAGTTGAAGGCAGAGATCAGAAAGAAGTTTCACAGAATGCTTCTGTGTAGTTTTTATTGGAAGTTATTCCTTTTTCTACGATAGACGCAATAGTGCTCCAAATTTCCACTTGCAGTTTATACAGAAAGAGTGTTTCAAAACTCCTCAATCAAAAATAAGGTTCAACTCTGTTAGTTGAATGCACAGATCAGAAAGAAGTCTTACAGAATGCTTCCGCGTTGTTCTTATTTGAAGTTATTCCTTTTTCCACGATAGGCCTCAAAGCGTTCTAAATGTCCGCTTGCAGATTCTACATATAGACTGTTTCAACACTGCTTAATAAAATGTAAGGTTAAACTCTGTTACTACAATGCAGAGATCAGAAAGAAGTTTCACAGAATGCTTCTGTGTAGTTTTTATTTTAAGATGTTCCTTTTTCAACGATAGGCTACAAAGCGCTCCAAATGTCCACTTGCAGTTCATACAAAAAGAGTGTTTCAAAACTCTTCAATCAAAAGTAACACTAAACTCTGTTAGTTGAATGAACAGATGAGAAAGAAGTTTCACAGAATGCTTCTGTGTAGTTTTTATTTGAAGATATTCCTTTTGCCATGATAGGCCTCAATGCGCTCCAAATGCCCACTTGCAGTTCATAAAGAAAGAGTGTTTCAAAACTCCACAATCAAAAGTACGGTTAAACTCTGTTATTTGAATGCGCAGATCAGAAAGAAGTTTCACAGAATGCTTCTGTGTAGTTTTTATTTGAAGATATTCCTCTTTCCACGATATGCCTCATTGCGCTCCAAATGTCCACTTGCAGTTTATACAGAAAGAGTGTTTCAAATCTCCTGAATCAAAAGTAAGGTTCAACTCTGTTAGTTGTGTGCAGAGATCAGAAAGAAGTTTCACAGAATGGTTCTGTGTAGTTTTTATTTGAAGATATTCCTTTTGCCATGATAAGCCTCTGTGCTCTCCAAGTTTCCACTTGCAGTTCATGAAGAAAGAGTGTTTCAAAACTTCACAATCCAAAGTAAGGTTAAACCCTGTTAGTTGAATGCACAGATCAGAAAGAAGTTTCACAGAATGCTTCTGTTTAGTTTTTATTTGAAGTTATTCCTTTTTCTACGATAGACGCAATAGTGCTCCAAATGTCCACTTGCAGTTTATACAGAAAGAGTGTTTCAAAACTCCTCAATCAAATATAAGGTTCAACTCTGTTAGTTGAATGCACAGATCAGAAAGAAGTCTTACAGAATGCTTCCGCGTTGTTCTTATTTGAAGTTATTCCTTTTTCCACGATAGGCCTTAATGCGTTCTAAATGTCCGCTTGCAGAATCTACATATAGACTGTTTCAACACGGCTTAATAAAAAGTAAGGTTAAACTCTTGTTAGTTGAATGCATATATCAGAAAGAAGTTTCACAGAATGCTTCTGTGTAGTTTTTATTTGTACATATTCCTTTTTCCACGATAGGCCTCATAGCGTTCCAAATGTCCACTTGCAGTTTATACAGAAAGAATGTTTCAAAATTCCTCAATCAAAAGCAAGGTTCAACTCTGTTACTACAATGCACAGATCAGAAAGAAGTTTCACAGAATGCTTCTGTGTAGTTTTTATTTTAAGATGTTCCTTTTTCAACGATAGGCTACATAGCGCTCAAATGTCCACTTGCAGTTCATACAAAATGAGTGTTTCAAAACTCTTCAATCAAAAGTAACAATAAACTCTGTTAGTTGAATGCACAGTTCAGAAAGAAGTTTCACAGAATGCTTCTGTGTAGTTTTTATTTGAAGATATTCATTTTGCCATGATAGGCCTCAATGCGCTCCAAGTGTCCACTTGCAGTTCATGAAGAAAGAGTGCTTCAAAACTCCACAATCCAAAGTAAGGTTAAACTCTGTTAGTTGAATGCACAGATCAGAAAGAAGTTTCACAGAATGCTTCTGCGTAGTTTTTATTTGAAGATATTCCTTTTGCCATGATAGGCCTCAATGCGCTCCAAATGCCCACTTGCAGTTCATAAAGAAAGAGTGTTTCAAAACTCCACAATCAAAAGTAAGGTTAAACTCTGTTATTTGAATGCACAGATCAGAGAGAAGTTTCACAGAATGCTTCTGTGTAGTTTTTATTTGAAGATATTCCTCTTTCCACGATATGCCTCATTGCGCTCCAAATGTCCACTTGCAGTTTATACAGAAAGAGTGTTTCAAAACTGCTCAATCAAAAGTAAGGTTCAACTCTGTTAGTTGAAGGCACATATCAGAAAGAAGTTTCACAGAATGCTTCTGTGTAGTTTTTATTGGAAGTTTTTCCTTTTTCTACGACAGACGCAATACTGCTCAAATTTCCACTTGCAGTTTATACAGAAAGAGTGTTTCAAAACTCCTCAATCAAAAATAAGGTTCAACTCTCTTAGTTGAAGGCACAGATCAGAAAGAAGTCTTACAGAATGCTTCCGCGTTGTTCTTATTTGAAGTTATTCCTTTTTCCACGATAGGCCTCAAAGCGTTCTAAATGTCCGCTTGCAGATTCTACATATAGACTGTTTCAACACTGCTTAATAAAAAGTAAGGTTAAACTCTGTTAGTTGAATGCATATATCAGAAAGAAGTTTCACAGAATGCTTCTGTGTAGTTTTTATTTGTACATATTCCTTTTTCCACGATAGGCCCCATAGCGTTCCAAATTTCCACTTGCAGTTTATACAGAAAGAGTGTTTCAAAATTCCTCAATCAAAAGTAAGGTTCAACTCTGTTACTACAATGCACAGATCAGAGAGAAGTTTCACAGAATGCTTCTGTGTAGTTTTTATTTTAAGATGTTCCTTTTTCAACGATAGGCTACATAGCGCTCCAAATGTCCACTTGCAGTTCATACAAAAAGAGCGTTTCAAAACTGCTCAATCAAAAGTAAGGTTCAACTCTGTTAGTTGAAGGCACAGATCAGAAAGAAGTTTCACAGAATGCTTCTGTGTAGTTTTTATTGGAAGTTATTCCTTTTTCTACGATAGACGCAATAGTGCTCCAAATTTCCACTTGCAGTTTATACAGAAAGAGTGTTTCAAAACTCCTCAATCAAAAATAAGGTTCAACTCTGTTAGTTGAATGCACAGATCGGAAAGAAGTCTTACACAATGCTTCCGCGTTGTTCTTATTTGAAGTTATTCCTTTTTCCACGATAGGCCTCAAAGCGTTCTAAATGTCCGCTTGCAGATTCTACATATAGACTGTTTCAACACTGCTTAATAAAAAGTAAGGTTAAACTCTGTTACTACAATGCAGAGATCAGAAAGAAGTTTCACAGAATGCTTCTGTGTAGTTTTTATTTTAAGATGTTCCTTTTTCAACGATAGGCTACATAGCGCTCCAAATGTCCACTTGCAGTTCATACAAAAAGAGTGTTTCAAAACTCTTCAATCAAAAGTAACACTAAACTCTGTTAGTTGAATGCACAGATGAGAAAGAAGTTTCACAGAATGCTTCTGTGTAGTTTTTATTTGAAGATATTCCTTTTGCCATGATAGGCCTCAATGCGCTCCAAATGCCCACTTGCAGTTCATAAAGAAAGAGTGTTTCAAAACTCCACAATCAAAAGTACGGTTAAACTCTGTTATTTGAATGCGCAGATCAGAAAGAAGTTTCACAGAATGCTTCTGTGTAGTTTTTATATGAAAATATTCCTCTTTCCACGATATGCCTCATTGCGCTCCAAATGTCCACTTGCAGTTTATACAGAAAGAGTGTTTCAAATCTCCTGAATCAAAAGTAAGGTTCAACTCTGTTAGTTGTGTGCAGAGATCAGAAAGAAGTTTCACAGAATGGTTCTGTGTAGTTTTTATTTGAAGATATTCCTTTTGCCATGATAGGCCTCTGTGCTCTCCAAGTGTCCACTTGCAGTTCATGAAGAAAGAGTGTTTCAAAACTTCACAATCCAAAGTAAGGTTAAACCCTGTTAGTTGAATGCACAGATCAGAAATAAGTTTCACAGAATGCTTCTGTTTAGTTTTTATTTGAAGTTATTCCTTTTTCTACGATAGACGCAATAGTGCTCCAAATGTCCACTTGCAGTTTATACAGAAAGAGTGTTTCAAAACTCCTCAATCAAAAATAAGGTCCAACTCTGTTAGTTGAATGCACAGATCAGAAAGAAGTCTTACAGAATGCTTCCGCGTTGTTCTTATTTGAAATTATTCCTTTTTCCACGATAGGCCTCAAAGCGTTCTAAATGTCCGCTTGCAGAATCTACATATAGACTGTTTCAACACGGCTTAATAAAAAGTAAGGTTAAACTCTTGTTAGTTGAATGCATATATCAGAAAGAAGTTTCACAGAATGCTTCTGTGTAGTTTTTATTTGTACATATTCCTTTTTCCACGATAGGCCTCATAGCGTTCCAAATGTCCACTTGCAGTTTATACAGAAAGAATGTTTCAAAATTCCTCAATCAAAAGCAAGGTTCAACTCTGTTACTACAATGCACAGATCAGAAAGAAGTTTCACAGAATGCTTCTGTGTAGTTTTTATTTTAAGATGTTCCTTTTTCAACGATAGGCTACATAGCGCTCCAAATGTCCACTTGCAGTTCATACAAAATGAGTGTTTCAAAACCCTTCAATCAAAAGTAACAATAAACTCTGTTAGTTGAATGCAGAGATCAGAAAGAAGTTTCACAGAATGGTTCTGTGTAGTTTTTATTTGAAGATATTCCTTTTGCCATGATAGGCCTCTGTGCTCTCCAAGTGTCCACTTGCAGTTCATGAAGAAAGAGTGTTTCAAAACTTCACAATCCAAAGTAAGGTTAAACTCTGTTAGTTGAATGCACAGATCAGAAAGAAGTTTCACAGAATGCTTCTACGTAGTTTTTATTTGAAGATATTCCTTTTGCCATGATAGGCATCAATGCGCTCCAAATGCCCACTTGCAGTTCATAAAGAAAGAGTGTTTCAAAACTCCACAATCAAAAGTAAGGTTAAACTCTGTTATTTGAATGCACAGATCAGAGAGAAGTTTCACAGAATGCTTCTGTGTAGTTTTTATTTGAAGATATCCCTCTTTCCAAGATATGCCTCATTGCGCTCCAAATGTCCACTTGCAGTTTATACAGAAAGAGTGTTTCAAAACTGCTCAATCAAAAGTAAGGTTCAACTCTGTTAGTTGAAGGCACATATCAGAAAGAAGTTTCACAGAATGCTTCTGTGTAGTTTTTATTGGAAGTTTTTCCTTTTTCTACGATAGACGCAATACTGCTCAAATTTCCACTTGCAGTTTATACAGAAAGAGTGTTTCAAAACTCCTCAATCAAAAATAAGGTTCAACTCTCTTAGTTGAAGGCACAGATCAGAAAGAAGTCTTACAGAATGCTTCCGCGTTGTTCTTATTTGAAGTTATTCCTTTTCCCACGATAGGCCTCAAATCGTTCTAAATGTCCGCTTGCAGATTCTACATATAGACTGTTTCAACACTGCTTAATAAAAAGTAAGGTTAAACTCTGTTAGTTGAATGCATATATCAGAAAGAAGTTTCACAGAATGCTTCTGTGTAGTTTTTATTTGTACATATTCCTTTTTCCACGATAGGCCCCATAGCGTTCCAAATTTCCACTTGCAGTTTATACAGAAAGAGTGTTTCAAAATTCCTCAATCAAAAGTAAGGTTCAACTCTGTTACTACAATGCACAGATCAGAGAGAAGTTTCACAGAATGCTTCTGTGTAGTTTTTATTATAAGATGTTCCTTTTTCAACGATAGGCTACATAGCGCTCCAAATGTCCACTTGCAGTTCATACAAAAAGAGTGTTTCAAAACTCTTCAATCAAAAGTAACAATAAACTCTGTTAGTTGAATGCACAGATCAGAAAGAAGTTTCACAGAATGCTTCTGTGTAGTTTTTATTTGAAGATATTCCTTTTGCCATGATAGGCCTCAATGCGCTCCAAATGCCCACTTGCAGTTCATAAAGAAAGAGTGTTTCAAAACTCCACAATGAAAGGTAAGGTTAAACTCTGTTATTTGAATGCACAGATCAGAGAGAAGTTTCACAGAATGCTTCTGTGTAGTTTTTATTTGAAGATATTCCTCTTTCCACGATATGCCTCATTGCGCTCCAAATGTCCACTTGCAGTTTATTCAGAAAGAGTGTTTCAAAACTGCTCAATCAAAAGTAAGGTTCAACTCTGTTAGTTGAAGGCACATATCAGAAAGAAGTTTCACAGAATGCTTCTGTGTAGTTTTTATTTGTAGATATTGCTTTTTCAACCATAGGCTACATAGCGCTCCAAATGTCCACTTGCAGTTCATACAAAAAGAGCGTTTCAAAACTGCTCAATCAAAAGTAAGGTTCAACTCTGTTAGTTGAAGGCACAGATCAGAAAGAAGTTTCACAGAATGCTTCTGTGTAGTTTTTATTGGAAGTTATTCCTTTTTCTACGATAGACGCAATAGTGCTCCAAATTTCCACTTGCAGTTTATACAGAAAGAGTGTTTCAAAACTCCTCAATCAAAAATAAGGTTCAACTCTGTTAGTTGAATGCACAGATCAGAAAGAAGTCTTACAGAATGCTTCCGCGTTGTTCTTATTTGAAGTTATTCCTTTTTCCACGATAGGCCTCAAAGCGTTCTAAATGTCCGCTTGCAGATTCTACATATAGACTGTTTCAACACTGCTTAATAAAAAGTAAGGTTAAACTCTGTTAGTTGAATGCATATATCAGAAAGAAGTTTCACAGAATGCTTCTGTGTAGTTTTTATTTGTACATATTCCTTTTTCCACGATAGGCCCCATAGCGTTCCAAATTTCCACTTGCAGTTTATACAGAAAGAGTGTTTCAAAATTCCTCAATCAAAAGTAAGGTTCAACTCTGTTACTACAATGCACAGATCAGAGAGAAGTTTCACAGAATGCTTCTGTGTAGTTTTTATTTTAAGATGTTCCTTTTTCAACGATAGGCTACATAGCGCTCCAAATGTCCACTTGCAGTTCATACAAAAAGAGTGTTTCAAAACTCTTCAATCAAAAGTAACAATAAATTCTGTTAGTTGAATGCACAGATCAGAAAGAAGTTTCACAGAATGCTTCTGTGTAGTTTTTATTTGAAGATATTCCTTTTGCCATGATAGGCCTCAATGCGCTCCAAATGCCCACTTGCAGTTCATAAAGAAAGAGTGTTTCAAAACTCCACAATGAAAGGTAAGGTTAAACTCTGTTATTTGAATGCACAGATCAGAGAGAAGTTTCACAGAATGCTTCTGTGTAGTTTTTATTTGAAGATATTCCTCTTTCCACGATATGCCTCATTGCGCTCCAAATGTCCACTTGCAGTTCATTCAGAAAGAGTGTTTCAAAACTGCTCAATCAAAAGTAAGGTTCAACTCTGTTAGTTGAAGGCACATATCAGAAAGAAGTTTCACAGAATGCTTCTGTGTAGTTTTTATTTGTAGATATTGCTTTTTCCACGGTAGGCCTCATAGCGCTCCAAATGTCCCCTTGCGGTTTATGCAGAAAGAGTATTTCCAAACGCCTCAATCAAAAGTAAGCTTAACCACTGTTATTTGAATGCACAGATCAGAAAGAAGTTTCACAGAATGCTTCTGTGTAGTTTTTATTTGTAGATATTCCTTTTTCCACGATAGGCCTCATAGTGCTCCAAATTTCCACTTACAGTTTAAACAGAAAGAGTGTTTCAAAATTCCTCAGTCAAAAATAAGTTTCAACTGTGTTAGTTGAATGCACAGATCCAAAAGAAGTTTCACAGAATGCCTCCGTGTAGTTTTTAAGGGAAGATATTTCTTTTTTCACCATAGGCCTCAATGTTCTCCAAGTGTCCACTTGCAGATTCTACAAATAGATTGTTGCAAAACTGCTCAATCAAAAGTAAGGTTAAACACTGTTAGTTGAATGCACAAATCAGAAACAAGTTTCACAGAATGCTTCTGCGTAGTTTTAATTTGTAGATATTCCTTTTTCCACGATACGCCTCATAGTGCTCCAAATTTCCTCTTACAGTTTAAACAGAAAGAGTGTGTCAAAATTCCTCAGTCAAAAATAAATTTCAACTGTGTTAGTTGAATGCAGAGATCAGAAAGAAGTTTCACAGAATGCCTCCGTGTAGTTTTTAGGGGAAGATATTTCTCTTTTCACCATAGGCCTCTATTTCCTCCAAGTGTCTACTTGCAGATTCTACAAATAGATTGTTGCAAAACTGCTCAATCAAAAGTAAGGTTAAACACTGTTAGTTGAGTGCACAGATCAGAAACAAGTTTCACAGAATGCTTCTGTGTAGTTTTTATATGAAGATATTCCTCTTTCCACGATATGCCTCATTGCGCTTCAAATGTCCACTTGCAGTTTATACAGAAAGAGTGTTTCAAATCTCCTGAATCAAAAGTAAGGTTCAACTCTGTTAGTTGTATGCAGAGATCAGAAAGAAGTTTCACAGAATGGTTCTGTGTAGTTTTTATTTGAAGATATTCCTTTTGCCATGATAAGCCTCTCTGCTCTCCAAGTGTCCACTTGCAGTTCATGAAGAAAGAGTGTTTCAAAACTTCACAATCCAAAGTAAGGTTAAACTCTGGTAGTTGAATGCACAGATCAGAAAGAAGTTTCACAGAATGCTTCTACGTAGTTTTTATTTGAAGATATTCCTTTTGCCATGATAGGCCTCAATGCGCTCCAAATGCCCACTTGCAGTTCATAAAGAAAGAGTGTTTCAAAACTCCACAATCAAAAGTAAGGTTAAACTATGTTATTTGAATGCACAGATCAGAAAGAAGTTTCACAGAATGCTTCTACGTAGTTTTTATTTGAAGATATTCCTTTTGCCATGATAGGCATCAATGCGCTCCAAATGCCCACTTGCAGTTCATAAAGAAAGAGTGTTTCAAAACTCCACAATCAAAAGTAAGGTTAAACTATGTTATTTGAATGCACAGATCAGAGAGAAGTTTCACAGAATGCTTCTGTGTAGTTTTTATTGGAAGTTTTTCCTTTTTCTACGATAGACGCAATACTGCTCAAATTTCCACTTGCAGTTTATACAGAAAGAGTGTTTCAAAACTCCTCAATCAAAAATAAGGTTCAACTCTCTTAGTTGAAGGCACAGATCAGAAAGAAGTCTTACAGAATGCTTCCGCGTTGTTCTTATTTGAAGTTATTCCTTTTTCCACGATAGGCCTCAAAGCGTTCTAAATGTCCGCTTGCAGATTCTACATATAGACTGTTTCAACACTGCTTAATAAAAAGTAAGGTTAAACTCTGTTAGTTGAATGCATATATCAGAAAGAAGTTTCACAGAATGCTTCTGTGTAGTTTTTATTTGTACATATTCCTTTTTCCACGATAGGCCCCATAGCGTTCCAAATTTCCACTTGCAGTTTATACAGAAAGAGTGTTTCAAAATTCCTCAATCAAAAGTAAGGTTCAACTCTGTTACTACAATGCACAGATCAGAGAGAAGTTTCACAGAATGCTTCTGTGTAGTTTTTATTTTAAGATGTTCCTTTTTCAACGATAGGCTACATAGCGCTCCAAATGTCCACTTGCAGTTCATACAAAAAGAGCGTTTCAAAACTGCTCAATCAAAAGTAAGGTTCAACTCTGTTAGTTGAAGGCACAGATCAGAAAGAAGTTTCACAGAATGCTTCTGTGTAGTTTTTATTGGAAGTTATTCCTTTTTCTACGATAGACGCAATAGTGCTCCAAATTTCCACTTGCAGTTTATACAGAAAGAGTGTTTCAAAACTCCTCAATCAAAAATAAGGTTCAACTCTGTTAGTTGAATGCACAGATCAGAAAGAAGTCTTACAGAATGCTTCCGCGTTGTTCTTATTTGAAGTTATTCCTTTTTCCACGATAGGCCTCAAAGCGTTCTAAATGTCCGCTTGCAGATTCTACATATAGACTGTTTCAACACTGCTTAATAAAAAGTAAGGTTAAACTCTGTTACTACAATGCAGAGATCAGAAAGAAGTTTCACAGAATGCTTCTGTGTAGTTTTTATTTTAAGATGTTCCTTTTTCAACGATAGGCTACATAGCGCTCCAAATATCCACTTGCAGTTCATACAAAAAGAGTGTTTCAAAACTCTTCAATCAAAAGTAACACTAAACTCTGTTAGTTGAATGCACAGATGAGAAAGAAGTTTCACAGAATGCTTCTGTGTAGTTTTTATTTGAAGATATTCCTTTTGCCATGATAGGCCTCAATGCGCTCCAAATGCCCACTTGCAGTTCATAAAGAAAGAGTGTTTCAAAACTCCACAATCAAAAGTAAGGTTAAACTCTGTTATTTGAATGCGCAGATCAGAAAGGAGTTTCACAGAATGCTTCTGTGTAGTTTTTATTTGAAGATATTCCTCTTTCCACGATATGCCTCATTGCGCTCCAAATGTCCACTTGCAGTTTATACAGAAAGAGTGTTTCAAATCTCCTGAATCAAAAGTAAGGTTCAACTCTGTTAGTTGTGTGCAGAGATCAGAAAGAAGTTTCACAGAATGGTTCTGTGTAGTTTTTATTTGAAGATATTCCTTTTGCCATGATAGGCCTCTGTGCTCTCCAAGTGTCCACTTGCAGTTCATGAAGAAAGAGTGTTTCAAAACTTCACAATCCAAAGTAAGGTTAAACCCTGTTAGTTGAATGCACAGATCAGAAAGAAGTTTCACAGAATGCTTCTGTTTAGTTTTTATTTGAAGTTATTCCTTTTTCTACGATAGACGCAATAGTGCTCCAAATGTCCACTTGCAGTTTATACAGAAAGAGTGTTTCAAAACTCCTCAATCAAATATAAGGTTCAACTCTGTTAGTTGAATGCACAGATCAGAAAGAAGTCTTACAGAATGCTTCCGCGTTGTTCTTATTTGAAGTTATTCCTTTTTCCACGATAGGCCTCAAAGCGTTCTAAATGTCCGCTTGCAGAATCTACATATAGAATGTTTCAACACGGCTTAATAAAAAGTAAGGTTAAACTCTTGTTAGTTGAATGCATATATCAGAAAGAAGTTTCACAGAATGCTTCTGTGTAATTTTTATTTGTACATATTCCTTTTTCCACGATAGGCCTCATAGCGTTCCAAATGTCCACTTGCAGTTTATACAGAAAGAATGTTTCAAAATTCCTCAATCAAAAGCAAGGTTCAACTCTGTTACTACAATGCACAGATCAGAAAGAAGTTTCACAGAATGCTTCTGTGTAGTTTTTATTTTAAGATGTTCCTTTTTCAACGATAGGCTACATAGCGCTCCAAATGTCCACTTGCAGTTCATACAAAAAGAGCGTTTCAAAACTGCTCAATCAAAAGTAAAGTTCAACTCTGTTTGTTGAAGGCACAGATCAGAAAGAAGTTTCACAGAATGCTTCTGTGTAGTTTTTATTGGAAGTTATTCCTTTTTCTACGATAGACGCAATAGTGCTCCAAATTTCCACTTGCAGTTTATACAGAAAGAGTGTTTCAAAACTCCTCAATCAAAAATAAGGTTCAACTCTGTTAGTTGAATGCACAGATCGGAAAGAAGTCTTACACAATGCTTCCGCGTTGTTCTTATTTGAAGTTATTCCTTTTTCCACGATAGGCCTCAAAGCGTTCTAAATGTCCGCTTGCAGATTCTACATATAGACTGTTTCAACACTGCTTAATAAAAAGTAAGGTTAAACTCTGTTACTACAATGCAGAGATCAGAAAGAAGTTTCACAGAATGCTTCTGTGTAGTTTTTATTTTAAGATGTTCCTTTTTCAACGATAGGCTACATAGCGCTCCAAATGTCCACTTGCAGTTCATACAAAAAGAGTGTTTGAAAACTCTTCAATCAAAAGTAACACTAAACTCTGTTAGTTGAATGCACAGATGAGAAAGAAGTTTCACAGAATGCTTCTGTGTAGTTTTTATTTGAAGATATTCCTTTTGCCATGATAGGCCTCAATGCGCTCCAAATGCCCACTTGCAGTTCATAAAGAAAGAGTGTTTCAAAACTCCACAATCAAAAGTACGGTTAAACTCTGTTATTTGAATGCGCAGATCAGAAAGAAGATTCACAGAATGCTTCTGTGTAGTTTTTATTTGAAAATATTCCTCTTTCCACGATATGCCTCATTGCGCTCCAAATGTCCACTTGCAGTTTATACAGAAAGAGTGTTTCAAATCTCCTGAATCAAAAGTAAGGTTCAACTCTGTTAGTTGTGTGCAGAGATCAGAAAGAAGTTTCACAGAATGGTTCTGTGTAGTTTTTATTTGAAGATATTCCTTTTGCCATGATAGGCCTCTGTGCTCTCCAATTGTCCACTTGCAGTTCATGAAGAAAGAGTGTTTCAAAACTTCACAATCCAAAGTAAGGTTAAACCCTGTTAGTTGAATGCACAGATCAGAAAGAAGTTTCACAGAATGCTTCTGTTTAGTTTTTATTTGAAGTTATTCCTTTTTCTACGATAGACGCAATAGTGCTCCAAATGTCCACTTGCAGTTTATACAGAAAGAGTGTTTCAAAACTCCTCAATCAAAAATAAGGTCCAACTCTGTTAGTTGAATGCACAGATCAGAAAGAAGTCTTACAGAATGCTTCCGCGTTGTTCTTATTTGAAATTATTCCTTTTTCCACGATAGGCCTCAAAGCGTTCTAAATGTCCGCTTGCAGAATCTACATATAGACTGTTTCAACACGGCTTAATAAAAAGTAAGGTTAAACTCTTGTTAGTTGAATGCATATATCAGAAAGAAGTTTCACAGAATGCTTCTGTGTAGTTTTTATTTGTACATATTCCTTTTTCCACGATAGGCCTCATAGCGTTCCAAATGTCCACTTGCAGTTTATACAGAAAGAATGTTTCAAAATTCCTCAATCAAAAGCAAGGTTCAACTCTGTTACTACAATGCACAGATCAGAAAGAAGTTTCACAGAATGCTTCTGTGTAGTTTTTATTTTAAGATGTTCCTTTTTCAACGATAGGCTACATAGCGCTCCAAATGTCCACTTGCAGTTCATACAAAATGAGTGTTTCAAAACTCTTCAATCAAAAGTAACAATAAACTCTGTTAGTTGAATGCAGAGATCAGAAAGAAGTTTCACAGAATGGTTCTGTGTAGTTTTTATTTGAAGATATTCCTTTTGCCATGATAGGCATCAATGCGCTCCAAATGCCCACTTGCAGTTCATGAAGAAAGAGTGTTTCAAAACTTCACAATCCAAAGTAAGGTTAAACTCTGTTAGTTGAATGCACAGATCAGAAAGAAGTTTCACAGAATGCTTCTACGTAGTTTTTATTTTAAGATATTCCTTTTGCCATGATAGGCATCAATGCGCTCCAAATGCCCACTTGCAGTTCATAAAGAAAGAGTGTTTCAAAACTCCACAATCAAAAGTAAGGTTAAACTCTGTTATTTGAATGCACAGATCAGAGAGAAGTTTCACAGAATGCTTCTGTGTAGTTTTTATTTGAAGATATCCCTCTTTCCAAGATATGCCTCATTGCGCTCCAAATGTCCACTTGCAGTTTATACAGAAAGAGTGTTTCAAAACTGCTCAATCAAAAGTAAGGTTCAACTCTGTTAGTTGAAGGCACATATCAGAAAGAAGTTTCACAGAATGCTTCTGTGTAGTTTTTATTGGAAGTTTTTCCTTTTTCTACGATAGACGCAATACTGCTCAAATTTCCACTTGCAGTTTATAAAGAAAGAGTGTTTCAAAACTCCTCAATCAAAAATAAGGTTCAACTCTCTTAGTTGAAGGCACAGATCAGAAAGAAGTCTTACAGAATGCTTCCGCGTTGTTCTTATTTGAAGTTATTCCTTTTTCCACGATAGGCCTCAAATCGTTCTAAATGTCCGCTTGCAGATTCTACATATAGACTGTTTCAACACTGCTTAATAAAAAGTAAGGTTAAACTCTGTTAGTTGAATGCATATATCAGAAAGAAGTTTCACAGAATGCTTCTGTGTAGTTTTTATTTGTACATATTCCTTTTTCCACGATAGGCCCCATAGCGTTCCAAATTTCCACTTGCAGTTTATACAGAAAGAGTGTTTCAAAATTCCTCAATCAAAAGTAAGGTTCAACTCTGTTACTACAATGCACAGATCAGAGAGAAGTTTCACAGAATGCTTCTGTGTAGTTTTTATATTAAGATGTTCCTTTTTCAACGATAGGCTACATAGCGCTCCAAATGTCCACTTGCAGTTCATACAAAAAGAGCGTTTCAAAACTGCTCAATCAAAAGTAAGGTTCAACTCTGTTAGTTGAAGGCACAGATCAGAAAGAAGTTTCACAGAATGCTTCTGTGTAGTTTTTATTGGAAGTTATTCCTTTTTCTACGATAGACGCAATAGTGCTCCAAATTTCCACTTGCAGTTTATACAGAAAGAGTGTTTCAAAACTCCTCAATCAAAAATAAGGTTCAACTCTGTTAGTTGAATGCACAGATCAGAAAGAAGTCTTACAGAATGCTTCCGCGTTGTTCTTATTTGAAGTTATTCCTTTTTCCACGATAGGCCTCAAAGCGTTCTAAATGTCCGCTTGCAGATTCTACATATAGACTGTTTCAACACTGCTTAATAAAAAGTAAGGTTAAACTCTGTTAGTTGAATGCATATATCAGAAAGAAGTTTCACAGAATGCTTCTGTGTAGTTTTTATTTGTACATATTCCTTTTTCCACGATAGGCCCCATAGCGTTCCAAATTTCCACTTGCAGTTTATACAGAAAGAGTGTTTCAAAATTCCTCAATCAAAAGTAAGGTTCAACTCTGTTACTACAATGCACAGATCAGAGAGAAGTTTCACAGAATGCTTCTGTGTAGTTTTTATTTGTAGATATTGCTTTTTCCACGGTAGGCCTCATAGCGCTCCAAATGTCCCCTTGCGGTTTATGCAGAAAGAGTATTTCCAAACGCCTCAATCAAAAGTAAGCTTAACCACTGTTATTTGAATGCACAGATCAGAAAGAAGTTTCACAGAATGCTTCTGTGTAGTTTTTATTTGTAGATATTCCTTTTTCCACGATAGGCCTCATAGTGCTCCAAATTTCCACTTACAGTTTAAACAGAAAGAGTGTTTCAAAATTCCTCAGTCAAAAATAAGTTTCAACTGTGTTAGTTGAATGCACAGATCCAAAAGAAGTTTCACAGAATGCCTCCGTGTAGTTTTTAAGGGAAGATATTTCTTTTTTCAACATAGGCCTCAATGTTCTCCAAGTGTCCACTTGCAGATTCTACAAATAGATTGTTGCAAAACTGCTCAATCAAAAGTAAGGTTAAACACTGTTAGTTGAATGCACAGATCAGAAACAAGTTTCACAGAATGCTTCTGCGTAGTTTTAATTTGTAGATATTCCTTTTTCCACGATACGCCTCATAGTGCTCCAAATTTCCTCTTACAGTTTAAACAGAAAGAGTGTGTCAAAATTCCTCAGTCAAAAATAAATTTCAACTGTGTTAGTTGAATGCAGAGATCAGAAAGAAGTTTCACAGAATGCCTCCGTGTAGTTTTTAGGGGAAGATATTTCTCTTTTCACCATAGGCCTCTATTTCCTCCAAGTGTCCACTTGCAGATTCTACAAATAGATTGTTGCAAAACTGCTCAATCAAAAGTAAGGTTAAACACTGTTAGTTGAGTGCACAGATCAGAAACAAGTTTCACAGAATGCTTCTGTGTAGTTTTTATATGAAGATATTCCTCTTTCCACGATATGCCTCATTGCGTTTCAAATGTCCACTTGCAGTTTATACAGAAAGAGTGTTTCAAATCTCCTGAATCAAAAGTAAGGTTCAACTCTGTTAGTTGTATGCAGAGATCAGAAAGAAGTTTCACAGAATGGTTCTGTGTAGTTTTTATTTGAAGATATTCCTTTTGCCATGATAAGCCTCTCTGCTCTCCAAGTGTCCACTTGCAGTTCATGAAGAAAGAGTGTTTCAAAACTTCACAATCCAAAGTAAGGTTAAACTCTGTTAGTTGAATGCACAGATCAGAAAGAAGTTTCACAGAATGCTTCTACGTAGTTTTTATTTGAAGATATTCCTTTTGCCATGATAGGCATCAATGCGCTCCAAATGCCCACTTGCAGTTCATAAAGAAAGAGTGTTTCAAAACTCCACAATCAAAAGTAAGGTTAAACTATGTTATTTGAATGCACAGATCAGAGAGAAGTTTCACAGAATGCTTCTGTGTAGTTTTTATTTGAAGATATCCCTCTTTCCAAGATATGCCTCATTGCGCTCCAAATGTCCACTTGCAGTTTATACAGAAAGAGTGTTTCAAAACTGCTCAATCAAAAGTAAGGTTCAACTCTGTTAGTTGAAGGCACATATCAGAAAGAAGTTTCACAGAATGCTTCTGTGTAGTTTTTATTGGAAGTTTTTCCTTTTTCTACGATAGACGCAATACTGCTCAAATTTCCACTTGCAGTTTATACAGAAAGAGTGTTTCAAAACTCCTCAATCAAAAATAAGGTTCAACTCTCTTAGTTGAAGGCACAGATCAGAAAAAAGTCTTACAGAATGCTTCCGCGTTGTTCTTATTTGAAGTTATTCCTTTTTCCACGATAGGCCTCAAAGCGTTCTAAATGTCCGCTTGCAGATTCTACATATAGACTGTTTCAACACTGCTTAATAAAAAGTAAGGTTAAACTCTGTTAGTTGAATGCATATATCAGAAAGAAGTTTCACAGAATGCTTCTGTGTAGTTTTTATTTGTACATATTCCTTTTTCCACGATAGGCCCCATAGCGTTCCAAATTTCCACTTGCAGTTTATACAGAAAGAGTGTTTCAAAATTCCTCAATCAAAAGTAAGGTTCAACTCTGTTACTACAATGCACAGATCAGAGAGAAGTTTCACAGAATGCTTCTGTGTAGTTTTTATTTTAAGATGTTCCTTTTTCAACGATAGGCTACATAGCGCTCCAAGTGTCCACTTGCAGTTCATACAAAAAGAGCGTTTCAAAACTGCTCAATCAAAAGTAAGGTTCAACTCTGTTAGTTGAAGGCACAGATCAGAAAGAAGTTTCACAGAATGCTTCTGTCTAGTTTTTATTGGAAGTTATTCCTTTTTCTACGATAGACGCAATAGTGCTCCAAATTTCCACTTGCAGTTTATACAGAAAGAGTGTTTCAAAACTCCTCAATCAAAAATAAGGTTCAACTCTGTTAGTTGAATGCACAGATCAGAAAGAAGTCTTACAGAATGCTTCCGCGTTGTTCTTATTTGAAGTTATTCCTTTTTCCACGATAGGCCTCAAAGCGTTCTAAATGTCCGCTTGCAGATTCTACATATAGACTGTTTCAACACTGCTTAATAAAAAGTAAGGTTAAACTCTGTTACTACAATGCAGAGATCAGAAAGAAGTTTCACAGAATGCTTCTGTGTAGTTTTTATTTTAAGATGTTCCTTTTTCAACGATAGGCTACATAGCGCTCCAAATGTCCACTTGCAGTTCATACAAAAAGAGTGTTTCAAAACTCTTCAATCAAAAGTAACAATAAACTCTGTTAGTTGAATGCACAGATCAGAAAGAAGTTTCACAGAATGCTTCTGTGTAGTTTTTATTTGAAGATATTCCTTTTGCCATGATAGGCCTCAATGCGCTCCAAATGCCCACTTGCAGTTCATAAAGAAAGAGTGTTTCATAACTCCACAATGAAAGGTAAGGTTAAACTCTGTTATTTGAATGCACAGATCAGAGAGAAGTTTCACAGAATGCTTCTGTGTAGTTTTTATTTGAAGATATTCCTCTTTCCACGATATGCCTCATTGCGCTCCAAATGTCCACTTGCAGTTTATTCAGAAAGAGTGTTTCAAAACTGCTCAATCAAAAGTAAGGTTCAACTCTGTTAGTTGAAGGCACATATCAGAAAGAAGTTTCACAGAATGCTTCTGTGTAGTTTTTATTTGTAGATATTGCTTTTTCCACGGTAGGCCTCATAGCGCTCCAAATGTCCCCTTGCGGTTTATGCAGAAAGAGTATTTCCAAACGCCTCAATCAAAAGTAAGCTTAACCACTGTTATTTGAATGCACAGATCAGAAAGAAGTTTCACAGAATGCTTCTGTGTAGTTTTTATTTGTAGATATTCCTTTTTCCACGATAGGCCTCATAGTGCTCCAAATTTCCACTTTCAGTTTAAACAGAAAGAGTGTTTCAAAATTCCTCAGTCAAAAATAAGTTTCAACTGTGTTAGTTGAATGCACAGATCCAAAAGAAGTTTCACAGAATGCCTCCGTGTAGTTTTTAAGGGAAGATATTTCTTTTTTCAACATAGGCCTCAATGTTCTCCAAGTGTCCACTTGCAGATTCTACAAATAGATTGTTGCAAAACTGCTCAATCAAAAGTAAGGTTAAACACTGTTAGTTGAATGCACAGATCAGAAACAAGTTTCACAGAATGCTTCTGCGTAGTTTTAATTTGTAGATATTCCTTTTTCCACGATACGCCTCATAGTGCTCCAAATTTCCTCTTACAGTTTAAACAGAAAGAGTGTGTCAAAATTCCTCAGTCAAAAATAAATTTCAACTGTGTTAGTTGAATGCAGAGATCAGAAAGAAGTTTCACAGAATGCCTCCGTGTACTTTTTAGGGGAAGATATTTCTCTTTTCACCATTGGCCTCTATGTCCTCCAAGTGTCCACTTGCAGATTCTACAAATAGATTGTTGCAAAACTGCTCAATCAAAAGTAAGGTTAAACACTGTTAGTTGAGTGCACAGATCAGAAACAAGTTTCACAGAATGCTTCTGTGTAGTTTTTATATGAAGATATTCCTCTTTCCACGATATGCCTCATTGCGCTTCAAATGTCCACTTGCAGTTTATACAGAAAGAGTGTTTCAAATCTCCTGAATCAAAAGTAAGGTTCAACTCTGTTAGTTGTATGCAGAGATCAGAAAGAAATTTCCCAGAATGGTTCTGTGTAGTTTTTATTTGAAGATATTCCTTTTGCCATGATAAGCCTCTCTGCTCTCCAAGTGTCCACTTGCAGTTCATGAAGAAAGAGTGTTTCAAAACTTCACAATCCAAAGTAAGGTTAAACTCTGTTAGTTGAATGCACAGATCAGAAAGAAGTTTCACAGAATGCTTCTACGTAGTTTTTATTTGAAGATATTCCTTTTGCCATGATAGGCATCAATGCGCTCCAAATGCCCACTTGCAGTTCATAAAGAAAGAGTGTTTCAAAACTCCACAATCAAAAGTAAGGTTAAACTCTGTTATTTGAATGCACAGATCAGAGAGAAGTTTCACAGAATGCTTCTGTGTAGTTTTTATTTGAAGATATCCCTCTTTCCAAGATATGCCTCATTGCGCTCCAAATGTCCACTTGCAGTTTATACAGAAAGAGTGTTTCAAAACTGCTCAATCAAAAGTAAGGTTCAACTCTGTTAGTTGAAGGCACATATCAGAAAGAAGTTTCACAGAATGCTTCTGTGTAGTTTTTATTGGAAGTTTTTCCTTTTTCTACGATAGACGCAATACTGCTCAAATTTCCACTTGCAGTTTATACAGAAAGAGTGTTTCAAAACTCCTCAATCAAAAATAAGGTTCAACTCTCTTAGTTGAAGGCACAGATCAGAAAGAAGTCTTACAGAATGCTTCCGCGTTGTTCTTATTTGAAGTTATTCCTTTTTCCACGATAGGCCTCAAAGCGTTCTAAATGTCCGCTTGCAGATTCTACATATAGACTGTTTCAACACTGCTTAATAAAAAGTAAGGTTAAACTCTGTTAGTTGAATGCATATATCAGAAAGAAGTTTCACAGAATGCTTCTGTGTAGTTTTTATTTGTACATATTCCTTTTTCCACGATAGGCCCCATAGCGTTCCAAATTTCCACTTGCAGTTTATACAGAAAGAGTGTTTCAAAATTCCTCAATCAAAAGTAAGGTTCAACTCTGTTACTACAATGCACAGATCAGAGAGAAGTTTCACAGAATGCTTCTGTGTAGTTTTTATTTTAAGATGTTCCTTTTTCAACGATAGGCTACATAGCGCTCCAAATGTCCACTTGCAGTTCATACAAAAAGAGCGTTTCAAAACTGCTCAATCAAAAGTAAGGTTCAACTCTGTTAGTTGAAGGCACAGATCAGAAAGAAGTTTCACAGAATGCTTCTGTGTAGTTTTTATTGGAAGTTATTCCTTTTTCTACGATAGACGCAATAGTGCTCCAAATTTCCACTTGCAGTTTATACAGAAAGAGTGTTTCAAAACTCCTCAATCAAAAATAAGGTTCAACTCTGTTAGTTGAATGCACAGATCAGAAAGAAGTCTTACAGAATGCTTCCGCGTTGTTCTTATTTGAAGTTATTCCTTTTTCCACGATAGGCCTCAAAGCGTTCTAAATGTCCGCTTGCAGATTCTACATATAGACTGTTTCAACACTGCTTAATAAAAAGTAAGGTTAAACTCTGTTACTACAATGCAGAGATCAGAAAGAAGTTTCACAGAATGCTTCTGTGTAGTTTTTATTTTAAGATGTTCCTTTTTCAACGATAGGCTACATAGCGCTCCAAATGTCCACTTGCAGTTCATACAAAAAGAGTGTTTCAAAACTCTTCAATCAAAAGTAACACTAAACTCTGTTAGTTGAATGCACAGATGAGAAAGAAGTTTCACAGAATGCTTCTGTGTAGTTTTTATTTGAAGATATTCCTTTTGCCATGATAGGCCTCAATGCGCTCCAAATGCCCACTTGCAGTTCATAAAGAAAGAGTGTTTCAAAACTCCACAATCAAAAGTAAGGTTAAACTCTGTTATTTGAATGCGCAGATCAGAAAGAAGTTTCACAGAATGCTTCTGTGTAGTTTTTATTTGAAGATATTCCTCTTTCCACGATATGCCTCATTGCGCTCCAAATGTCCACTTGCAGTTTATACAGAAAGAGTGTTTCAAATCTCCTGAATCAAAAGTAAGGTTCAACTCTGTTAGTTGTGTGCAGAGATCAGAAAGAAGTTTCACAGAATGGTTCTGTGTAGTTTTTATTTGAAGATATTCCTTTTGCCATGATAGGCCTCTGTGCTCTCCAAGTGTCCACTTGCAGTTCATGAAGAAAGAGTGTTTCAAAACTTCACAATCCAAAGTAAGGTTAAACCCTGTTAGTTGAATGCACAGATCAGAAAGAAGTTTCACAGAATGCTTCTGTTTAGTTTTTATTTGAAGTTATTCCTTTTTCTACGATAGACGCAATAGTGCTCCAAATGTCCACTTGCAGTTTATACAGAAAGAGTGTTTCAAAACTCCTCAATCAAATATAAGGTTCAACTCTGTTAGTTGAATGCACAGATCAGAAAGAAGTCTTACAGAATGCTTCCGCGTTGTTCTTATTTGAAGTTATTCCTTTTTCCACGATAGGCCTCAAAGCGTTCTAAATGTCCGCTTGCAGAATCTACATATAGAATGTTTCAACACGGCTTAATAAAAAGTAAGGTTAAACTCTTGTTAGTTGAATGCATATATCAGAAAGAAGTTTCACAGAATGCTTCTGTGTAATTTTTATTTGTACATATTCCTTTTTCCACGATAGGCCTCATAGCGTTCCAAATGTCCACTTGCAGTTTATACAGAAAGAATGTTTCAAAATTCCTCAATCAAAAGCAAGGTTCAACTCTGTTACTACAATGCACAGATCAGAAAGAAGTTTCACAGAATGCTTCTGTGTAGTTTTTATTTTAAGATGTTCCTTTTTCAACGATAGGCTACATAGCGCTCCAAATGTCCACTTGCAGTTCATACAAAATGAGTGTTTCAAAACTCTTCAATCAAAAGTAACAATAAACTCTGTTAGTTGAATGCAGAGATCAGAAAGAAGTTTCACAGAATGGTTCTGTGTAGTTTTTATTTGAAGATATTCCTTTTGCCATGATAGGCCTCTGTGCTCTCCAAGTGTCCACTTGCAGTTCATGAAGAAAGAGTGTTTCAAAACTTCACAATCCAAAGTAAGGTTAAACTCTGTTAGTTGAATGCACAGATCAGAAAGAAGTTTCACAGAATGCTTCTACGTAGTTTTTATTTGAAGATATTCCTTTTGCCATGATAGGCATCAATGCGCTCCAAATGCCCACTTGCAGTTCATAAAGAAAGAGTGTTTCAAAACTCCACAATCAAAAGTAAGGTTAAACTCTGTTATTTGAATGCACAGATCAGAGAGAAGTTTCACAGAATGCTTCTGTGTAGTTTTTATTTGAAGATATCCCTCTTTCCAAGATATGCCTCATTGCGCTCCAAATGTCCACTTGCAGTTTATACAGAAAGAGTGTTTCAAAACTGCTCAATCAAAAGTAAGGTTCAACTCTGTTAGTTGAAGGCACATATCAGAAAGAAGTTTCACAGAATGCTTCTGTGTAGTTTTTATTGGAAGTTTTTCCTTTTTCTACGATAGACGCAATACTGCTCAAATTTCCACTTGCAGTTTATACAGAAAGAGTGTTTCAAAACTCCTCAATCAAAAATAAGGTTCAACTCTCTTAGTTGAAGGCACAGATCAGAAAGAAGTCTTACAGAATGCTTCCGCGTTGTTCTTATTTGAAGTTATTCCTTTTTCCACGATAGGCCTCAAAGCGTTCTAAATGTCCGCTTGCAGATTCTACATATAGACTGTTTCAACACTGCTTAATAAAAAGTAAGGTTAAACTCTGTTAGTTGAATGCAGAGATCAGAAAGAAGTTTCACAGAATGCTTCTGTGTAGTTTTTATTTGTACATATTCCTTTTTCCACGATAGGCCCCATAGCGTTCCAAATTTCCACTTGCAGTTTATACAGAAAGAGTGTTTCAAAATTCCTCAATCAAAAGTAAGGTTCAACTCTGTTACTACAATGCACAGATCAGAGAGAAGTTTCACAGAATGCTTCTGTGTAGTTTTTATTTTAAGATGTTCCTTTTTCAACGATAGGCTACATAGCGCTCCAAATGTCCACTTGCAGTTCATACAAAAAGAGTGTTTCAAAACTCTTCAATCAAAAGTAACAATAAACTCTGTTAGTTGAATGCACAGATCAGAAAGAAGTTTCACAGAATGCTTCTGTGTAGTTTTTATTTGAAGATATTCCTTTTGCCATGATAGGCCTCAATGCGCTCCAAATGCCCACTTGCAGTTCATAAAGAAAGAGTGTTTCAAAACTCCACAATGAAAGGTAAGGTTAAACTCTGTTATTTGAATGCACAGATCAGAGAGAAATTTCACAGAATGCTTCTGTGTAGTTTTTATTTGAAGATATTCCTCTTTCCACGATATGCCTCATTGCGCTCCAAATGTCCACTTGCAGTTTATTCAGAAAGAGTGTTTCAAAACTGCTCAATCAAAAGTAAGGTTCAACTCTGTTAGTTGAAGGCACATATCAGAAAGAAGTTTCACAGAATGCTTCTGTGTAGTTTTTATTTGTAGATATTGCTTTTTCCACGGTAGGCCTCATAGCGCTCCAAATGTCCCCTTGCGGTTTATGCAGAAAGAGTATTTCCAAACGCCTCAATGAAAAGTAAGCTTAACCACTGTTATTTGAATGCACAGATCAGAAAGAAGTTTCACAGAATGCTTCTGTGTAGTTTTTATTTGTAGTTATTCCTTTTTCCACGATAGGCCTCATAGTGCTCCAAATTTCCACTTTCAGTTTAAACAGAAAGAGTGTTTCAAAATTCCTCAGTCAAAAATAAGTTTCAACTGTGTTAGTTGAATGCACAGATCCAAAAGAAGTTTCACAGAATGCCTCCGTGTAGTTTTTAAGGGAAGATATTTCTTTTTTCAACATAGGCCTCAATGTTCTCCAAGTGTCCACTTGCAGATTCTACAAATAGATTGTTGCAAAACTGCTCAATCAAAAGTAAGGTTAAACACTGTTAGTTGAATGCACAGATCAGAAACAAGTTTCACAGAATGCTTCCGCGTAGTTTTTATTTGTAGATATTCCTTTTTCCACGATACGCCTCATAGTGCTCCAAATTTCCTCTTACAGTTTAAACAGAAAGAGTGTGTCAAAATTCCTCAGTCAAAAATAAATTTCAACTGTGTTAGTTGAATGCAGAGATCAGAAAGAAGTTTCACAGAATGCCTCCGTGTAGTTTTTAGGGGAAGATATTTCTCTTTTCACCATAGGCCTCTATGTCCTCCAAGTGTCCACTTGCAGATTCTACAAATAGATTGTTGCAAACCTGCTCATCAAAAGTAAGGTTAAACACTGTTAGTTGAGTGCACAGATCAGAAACAAGTTTCACAGAATGCTTCTGTGTAGTTTTTATTTGAAGATATTCCTCTTTCCACGATATGCCTCATTGCGCTCCAAATGTCCACTTGCAGTTTATACAGAAAGAGTGTTTCAAATCTCCTGAATCAAAAGTAAGGTTCAACTCTGTTAGTTGTATGCAGAGATCAGAAAGAAGTTTCACAGAATGGTTCTGTGTAGTTTTTATTTGAAGATATTCCTTTTGCCATGATAAGCCTCTCTGCTCTCCAAGTGTCCACTTGCAGTTCATGAAGAAAGAGTGTTTCAAAACTTCACAATCCAAAGTAAGGTTAAACTCTGTTAGTTGAATGCACAGATCAGAAAGAAGTTTCACACAATGCTTCTACGTAGTTTTTATTTGAAGATATTCCTTTTGCCATGATAGGCATCAATGCGCTCCAAATGCCCACTTGCAGTTCATAAAGAAAGAGTGTTTCAAAACTCCACAATCAAAAGTAAGGTTAAACTCTGTTATTTGAATGCACAGATCAGAGAGAAGTTTCACAGAATGCTTCTGTGTAGTTTTTATTTTAAGATGTTCCTTTTTCAACGATAGGCTACATAGCGCTCCAAATGTCCACTTGCAGTTCATACAAAAAGAGCGTTTCAAAACTGCTCAATCAAAAGTAAGGTTCAACTCTGTTAGTTGAAGGCACAGATCAGAAAGAAGTTTCACAGAATGCTTCTGTGTAGTTTTTATTGGAAGTTATTCCTTTTTCTACGATAGACGCAATAGTGCTCCAAATTTCCACTTGCAGTTTATACAGAAAGAGTGTTTCAAAACTCCTCAATCAAAAATAAGGTTCAACTCTGTTAGTTGAATGCACAGATCAGAAAGAAGTCTTACAGAATGCTTCCGCGTTGTTCTTATTTGAGGTTATTCCTTTTTCCACGATAGGCCTCAAAGCGTTCTAAATGTCCGCTTGCAGATTCTACATATAGACTGTTTCAACACTGCTTAATAAAAAGTAAGGTTAAACTCTGTTACTACAATGCAGAGATCAGAAAGAAGTTTCACAGAATGCTTCTGTGTAGTTTTTATTTTAAGATGTTCCTTTTTCAACGATAGGCTACATAGCGCTCCAAATGTCCACTTGCAGTTCATACAAAAAGAGTGTTTCAAAACTCTTCAATCAAAAGTAACACTAAACTCTGTTAGTTGAATGCACAGATGAGAAAGAAGTTTCACAGAATGCTTCTGTGTCGTTTTTATTTGAAGATATTCCTTTTGCCATGATACGCCTCAATGCGCTCCAACTGCCCACTTGCAGTTCATAAAGAAAGAGTGTTTCAAAACTCCACAATCAAAAGTAAGGTTAAACTCTGTTATTTGAATGCGCAGATCAGAAAGAAGTTTCACAGAATGCTTCTGTGTAGTTTTTATTTGAAGATATTCCTCTTTCCACGATATGCCTCATTGCGCTCCAAATGTCCACTTGCAGTTTATACAGAAAGAGTGTTTCAAATCTCCTGAATCAAAAGTAAGGTTCAACTCTGTTAGTTGTGTGCAGAGATCAGAAAGAAGTTTCACAGAATGGTTCTGTGTAGTTTTTATTTGAAGATATTCCTTTTGCCATGATAGGCCTCTGTGCTCTCCAAGTGTCCACTTGCAGTTCATGAAGAAAGAGTGTTTCAAAACTTCACAATCCAAAGTAAGGTTAAACCCTGTTAGTTGAATGCACAGATCAGAAAGAAGTTTCACAGAATGCTTCTGTTTAGTTTTTATTTGAAGTTATTCCTTTTTCTACGATAGACGCAATAGTGCTCCAAATGTCCACTTGCAGTTTATACAGAAAGAGTGTTTCAAAACTCCTCAATCAAATATAAGGTTCAACTCAGTTAGTTGAATGCACAGATCAGAAAGAAGTCTTACAGAATGCTTCCGCGTTGTTCTTATTTGAAGTTATTCCTTTTTCCACGATAGGCCTCAAAGCGTTCTAAATGTCCGCTTGCAGAATCTACATATAGACTGTTTCAACACGGCTTAATAAAAAGTAAGGTTAAACTCTTGTTAGTTGAATGCATATATCAGAAAGAAGTTTCACAGAATGCTTCTGTGTAGTTTTTATTTGTACATATTCCTTTTTCCACGATAGGCCTCATAACGTTCCAAATGTCCACTTGCAGTTTATACAGAAAGAATGTTTCAAAATTCCTCAATCAAAAGCAAGGTTCAACTCTGTTACTACAATGCACAGATCAGAAAGAAGTTTCACAGAATGCTTCTGTGTAGTTTTTATTTTAAGATGTTCCTTTTTCAACGATAGGCTACATAGCGCTCCAAATGTCCACTTGCAGTTCATACAAAATGAGTGTTTCAAAACTCTTCAATCAAAAGTAACAATAAACTCTGTTAGTTGAATGCAGAGATCAGAAAGAAGTTTCACAGAATGGTTCTGTGTAGTTTTTATTTGAAGATATTCCTTTTGCCATGATAGGCCTCTGTGCTCTCCAAGTGTCCACTTGCAGTTCATGAAGAAAGAGTGTTTCAAAACTTCACAATCCAAAGTAAGGTTAAACTCTGTTAGTTGAATGCACAGATCAGAAAGAAGTTTCACAGAATGCTTCTACGTAGTTTTTATTTGAAGATATTCCTTTTGCCATGATAGGCATCAATGCGCTCCAAATGCCCACTTGCAGTTCATAAAGAAAGAGTGTTTCAAAACTCCACAATCAAAAGTAAGGTTAAACTCTGTTATTTGAATGCACAGATCAGAGAGAAGTTTCACAGAATGCTTCTGTGTAGTTTTTATTTGAAGATATCCCTCTTTCCAAGATATGCCTCATTGCGCTCCAAATGTCCACTTGCAGTTTATACAGAAAGAGTGTTTCAAAACTGCTCAATCAAAAGTAAGGTTCAACTCTGTTAGTTGAAGGCACATATCAGAAAGAAGTTTCACAGAATGCTTCTGTGTAGTTTTTATTGGAAGTTTTTCCTTTTTCTACGATAGACGCAATACTGCTCAAATTTCCACTTGCAGTTTATACAGAAAGAGTGTTTCAAAACTCCTCAATCAAAAATAAGGTTCAACTCTCTTAGTTGAAGGCACAGATCAGAAAGAAGTCTTACAGAATGCTTCCGCGTTGTTCTTATTTGAAGTTATTCCTTTTTCCACGATAGGCCTCAAAGCGTTCTAAATGTCCGCTTGCAGATTCTACATATAGACTGTTTCAACACTGCTTAATAAAAAGTAAGGTTAAACTCTGTTAGTTGAATGCATATATCAGAAAGAAGTTTCACAGAATGCTTCTGTGTAGTTTTTATTTGTACATATTCCTTTTTCCACGATAGGCCCCATAGCGTTCCAAATTTCCACTTGCAGTTTATACAGAAAGAGTGTTTCAAAATTCCTCAATCAAAAGTAAGGTTCAACTCTGTTACTACAATGCACAGATCAGAGAGAAGTTTCACAGAATGCTTCTGTGTAGTTTTTATTTTAAGATGTTCCTTTTTCAACGATAGGCTACATAGCGCTCCAAATGTCCACTTGCAGTTCATACAAAAAGAGTGTTTCAAAACTGCTCAATCAAAAGTAAGGTTCAACTCTGTTAGTTGAAGGCACAGATCAGAAAGAAGTTTCACAGAATGCTTCTGTGTAGTTTTTATTGGAAGTTATTCCTTTTTCTACGATAGACGCAATAGTGCTCCAAATTTCCACTTGCAGTTTATACAGAAAGAGTGTTTCAAAACTCCTCAATCAAAAATAAGGTTCAACTCTGTTAGTTGAATGCACAGATCAGAAAGAAGTCTTACAGAATGCTTCCGCGTTGTTCTTATTTGAAGTTATTCCTTTTTCCACGATAGGCCTCAAAGCGTTCTAAATGTCCGCTTGCAGATTCTACATATAGACTGTTTCAACACTGCTTAATAAAAAGTAAGGTTAAACTCTGTTACTACAATGCAGAGATCAGAAAGAAGTTTCACAGAATGCTTCTGTGTAGTTTTTATTTTAAGATGTTCCTTTTTCAACGATAGGCTACATAGCGCTCCAAATGTCCACTTGCAGTTCATACAAAAAGAGTGTTTCAAAACTCTTCAATGAAAAGTAACACTAAACTCTGTTAGTTGAATGCACAGATGAGAAAGAAGTTTCACAGAATGCTTCTGTGTAGTTTTTATTTGAAGATATTCCTTTTGCCATGATAGGCCTCAATGCGCTCCAAATGCCCACTTGCAGTTCATAAAGAAAGAGTGTTTCAAAACTCCACAATCAAAAGTAAGGTTAAACTCTGTTATTTGAATGCGCAGATCAGAAAGAAGTTTCACAGAATGCTTCTGTGTAGTTTTTATTTGAAGATATTCCTCTTTCCACGATATGCCTCATTGCGCTCCAAATGTCCACTTGCAGTTTATACAGAAAGAGTGTTTCAAATCTCCTGAATCAAAAGTAAGGTTCAACTCTGTTAGTTGTGTGCAGAGATCAGAAAGAAGTTTCACAGAATGGTTCTGTGTAGTTTTTATTTGAAGATATTCCTTTTGCCATGATAGGCCTCTGTGCTCTCCAAGTGTCCACTTGCAGTTCATGAAGAAAGAGTGTTTCAAAACTTCACAATCCAAAGTAAGGTTAAACCCTGTTAGTTGAATGCACAGATCAGAAAGAAGTTTCACAGAATGCTTCTGTTTAGTTTTTATTTGAAGTTATTCCTTTTTCTACGATAGACGCAATAGTGCTCCAAATGTCGACTTGCAGTTTATACAGAAAGAGTGTTTGAAAACTCCTCAATCAAATATAAGGTTCAACTCTGTTAGTTGAATGCACAGATAAGAAAGAAGTCTTACAGAATGCTTCCGCGTTGTTCTTATTTGAAGTTATTCCTTTTTCCACGATAGGCCTCAAAGCGTTCTAAATGTCCGCTTGCAGAATCTACATATAGATTGTTTCAACACGGCTTAATAAAAAGTAAGGTTAAACTCTTGTTAGTTGAATGCATATATCAGAAAGAAGTTTCACAGAATGCTTCTGTGTAGTTTTTATTTGTACATATTCCTTTTTCCACGATAGGCCTCATAGCGTTCCAAATGTCCACTTGCAGTTTATACAGAAAGAATGTTTCAAAATTCCTCAATCAAAAGCAAGGTTCAACTCTGTTACTACAATGCACAGATCAGAAAGAAGTTTCACAGCATGCTTCTGTGTAGTTTTTATTTTAAGATGTTCCTTTTTCAACGATAGGCTACATAGCGCTCCAAATGTCCACTTGCAGTTCATACAAAATGAGTGTTTCAAAACTCTTCAATCAAAAGTAACAATAAACTCTGTTAGTTGAATGCAGAGATCAGAAAGAAGTTTCACAGAATGGTTCTGTGTAGTTTTTATTTGAAGATATTCCTTTTGCCATGATAGGCCTCTGTGCTCTCCAAGTGTCCACTTGCAGTTCATGAAGAAAGAGTGTTTCAAAACTTCACAATCCAAAGTAAGGTTAAACTCTGTTAGTTGAATGCACAGATCAGAAAGAAGTTTCACAGAATGCTTCTACGTAGTTTTTATTTGAAGATATTCCTTTTGCCATGATAGGCATCAATGCGCTCCAAATGCCCACTTGCAGTTCATAAAGAAAGAGTGTTTCAAAACTCCACAATCAAAAGTAAGGTTAAACTCTGTTATTTGAATGCACAGATCAGAGAGAAGTTTCACAGAATGCTTCTGTGTAGTTTTTATTTGAAGATATCCCTCTTTCGAAGATATGCCTCATTGCGCTCCAAATGTCCACTTGCAGTTTATACAGAAAGAGTGTTTCAAAACTGCTCAATCAAAAGTAAGGTTCAACTCTGTTAGTTGAAGGCACATATCAGAAAGAAGTTTCACAGAATGCTTCTGTGTAGTTTTTATTGGAAGTTTTTCCTTTTTCTACGATAGACGCAATACTGCTCAAATTTCCACTTGCAGTTTATACAGAAAGAGTGTTTCAAAACTCCTCAATCAAAAATAAGGTTCAACTCTCTTAGTTGAAGGCACAGATCAGAAAGAAGTCTTACAGAATGCTTCCGCGTTGTTCTTATTTGAAGTTATTCCTTTTTCCACGATAGGCCTCAAAGCGTTCTAAATGTCCGCTTGCAGATTCTACATATAGACTCTTTCAACACTGCTTAATAAAAAGTAAGGTTAAACTCTGTTAGTTGAATGCATATATCAGAAAGAAGTTTCACAGAATGCTTCTGTGTAGTTTTTATTTGTACATATTCCTTTTTCCACGATAGGCCCCATAGCGTTCCAAATTTCCACTTGCAGTTTATACAGAAAGAGTGTTTCAAAATTCCTCAATCAAAAGTAAATTTCAACTCTGTTACTACAATGCACAGATCAGAGAGAAGTTTCACAGAATGCTTCTGTGTAGTTTTTATTTTAAGATGTTCCTTTTTCAACGATAGGCTACATAGCGCTCCAAATGTCCACTTGCAGTTCATACAAAAAGAGCGTTTCAAAACTGCTCAATCAAAAGTAAGGTTCAACTCTGTTAGTTGAAGGCACAGATCAGAAAGAAGTTTCACAGAATGCTTCTGTGTAGTTTTTATTGGAAGTTATTCCTTTTTCTACGATAGACGCAATAGTGCTCCAAATTTCCACTTGCAGTTTATACAGAAAGAGTGTTTCAAAACTCCTCAATCAAAAATAAGGTTCAACTCTGTTAGTTGAATGCACAGATCAGAAAGAAGTCTTACAGAATGCTTCCGCGTTGTTCTTATTTGAAGTTATTCCTTTTTCCACGATAGGCCTCAAAGCGTTCTAAATGTCCGCTTGCAGATTCTACATATAGACTGTTTCAGCACTGCTTAATAAAAAGTAAGGTTAAACTCTGTTACTACAATGCAGAGATCAGAAAGAAGTTTCACAGAATGCTTCTGTGTAGTTTTTATTTTAAGATGTTCCTTTTTCAACGATAGGCTACATAGCGCTCCAAATGTCCACTTGCAGTTCATACAAAAAGAGTGTTTCAAAACTCTTCAATCAAAAGTAACACTAAACTCTGTTAGTTGAATGCACAGATGAGAAAGAAGTTTCACAGAATGCTTCTGTGTAGTTTTTATTTGAAGATATTCCTTTTGCCATGATAGGCCTCAATGCGCTCCAAATGCCCACTTGCAGTTCATAAAGAAAGAGTGTTTCAAAACTCCACAATCAAAAGTAAGGTTAAACTCTGTTATTTGAATGCGCAGATCAGAAAGAAGTTTCACAGAATGCTTCTGTGTAGTTTTTATTTGAAGATATTCCTCTTTCCACGATATGCCTCATTGCGCTCCAAATGTCCACTTGCAGTTTATACAGAAAGAGTGTTTCAAATCTCCTGAATCAAAAGTAAGGTTCAACTCTGTTAGTTGTGTGCAGAGATCAGAAAGAAGTTTCACAGAATGGTTCTGTGTAGTTTTTATTTGAAGATATTCCTTTTGCCATGATAGGCCTCTGTGCTCTCCAAGTGTCCACTTGCAGTTCATGAAGAAAGAGTGTTTCAAAACTTCACAATCCAAAGTAAGGTTAAACCCTGTTAGTTGAATGCACAGATCAGAAAGAAGTTTCACAGAATGCTTCTGTTTAGTTTTTATTTGAAGTTATTCCTTTTTCTACGATAGACGCAATAGTGCTCCAAATGTCGACTTGCAGTTTATACAGAAAGAGTGTTTCAAAACTCCTCAATCAAATATAAGGTTCAACTCTGTTAGTTGAATGCACAGATCAGAAAGAAGTCTTACAGAATGCTTCCGCGTTGTTCTTATTTGAAGTTATTCCTTTTTCCACGATAGGCCTCAAAGCGTTCTAAATGTCCGCTTGCAGAATCTACATATAGATTGTTTCAACACGGCTTAATAAAAAGTAAGGTTAAACTCTTGTTAGTTGAATGCATATATCAGAAAGAAGTTTCACAGAATGCTTCTGTGTAGTTTTTATTTGTACATATTCCTTTTTCCACGATAGGCCTCATAGCGTTCCAAATGTCCACTTGCAGTTTATACAGAAAGAATGTTTCAAAATTCCTCAATCAAAAGCAAGGTTCAACTCTGTTACTACAATGCACAGATCAGAAAGAAGTTTCACAGAATGCTTCTGTGTAGTTTTTATTTTAAGATGTTCCTTTTTCAACGATAGGCTACATAGCGCTCCAAATGTCCACTTGCAGTTCATACAAAATGAGTGTTTCAAAACTCTTCAATCAAAAGTAACAATAAACTCTGTTAGTTGAATGCAGAGATCAGAAAGAAGTTTCACAGAATGGTTCTGTGTAGTTTTTATTTGAAGATATTCCTTTTGCCATGATAGGCCTCTGTGCTCTCCAAGTGTCCACTTGCAGTTCATGAAGAAAGAGTGTTTCAAAACTTCACAATCCAAAGTAAGGTTAAACTCTGTTAGTTGAATGCACAGATCAGAAAGAAGTTTCACAGAATGCTTCTACGTAGTTTTTATTTGAAGATATTCCTTTTGCCATGATAGGCATCAATGCGCTCCAAATGCCCACTTGCAGTTCATAAAGAAAGAGTGTTTCAAAACTCCACAATCAAAAGTAAGGTTAAAATCTGTTATTTGAATGCACAGATCAGAGAGAAGTTTCACAGAATGCTTCTGTGTAGTTTTTATTTGAAGATATCCCTCTTTCCAAGATATGCCTCATTGCGCTCCAAATGTCCACTTGCAGTTTATACAGAAAGAGTGTTTCAAAACTGCTCAATCAAAAGTAAGGTTCAACTCTGTTAGTTGAAGGCACATATCAGAAAGAAGTTTCACAGAATGCTTCTGTGTAGTTTTTATTGGAAGTTTTTCCTTTTTCTACGATAGACGCAATACTGCTCAAATTTCCACTTGCAGTTTATACAGAAAGAGTGTTTCAAAACTCCTCAATCAAAAATAAGGTTCAACTCTCTTAGTTGAAGGCACAGATCAGAAAGAAGTCTTACAGAATGCTTCCGCGTTGTTCTTATTTGAAGTTATTCCTTTTTCCACGATAGGCCTCAAAGCGTTCTAAATGTCTGCTTGCAGATTCTACATATAGACTGTTTCAACACTGCTTAATAAAAAGTAAGGTTAAACTCTGTTAGTTGAATGCATATATCAGAGAAGTTTCACAGAATGCTTCTGTGTAGTTTTTATTTGTACATATTCCTTTTTCCACGATAGGCCCCATAGCGTTCCAAATTTCCACTTGCAGTTTATACAGAAAGAGTGTTTCAAAACTCCTCAATCAAAAATAAGGTTCAACTCTGTTAGTTGAATGCACAGATCAGAAAGAAGTCTTACAGAATGCTTCCGCGTTGTTCTTATTTGAAGTTATTCCTTTTTCCACGATAGGCCTCAAAGCGTTCTAAATGTCCGCTTGCAGATTCTACATATAGACTGTTTCAACACTGCTTAATAAAAAGTAAGGTTAAACTCTGTTACTACAATGCAGAGATCAGAAAGAAGTTTCACAGAATGCTTCTGTGTAGTTTTTATTTTAAGATGTTCCTTTTTCAACGATAGGCTACATAGCGCTCCAAATGTCCACTTGCAGTTCATACAAAAAGAGTGTTTCAAAACTCTTCAATCAAAAGTAACACTAAACTCTGTTAGTTGAATGCACAGATGAGAAAGAAGTTTCACAGAATGCTTCTGTGTAGTTTTTATTTGAAGATATTCCTTTTGCCATGATAGGCCTCAATGCGCTCCAAATGCCCACTTGCAGTTCATAAAGAAAGAGTGTTTCAAAACTCCACAATCAAAAGTACGGTTAAACTCTGTTATTTGAATGCGCAGATCAGAAAGAAGTTTCACAGAATGCTTCTGTGTAGTTTTTATTTGAAGATATTCCTCTTTCCACGATATGCCTCATTGCACTCCAAATGTCCACTTGCAGTTTATACAGAAAGAGTGTTTCAAATCTCCTGAATCAAAAGTAAGGTTCAACTCTGTTAGTTGTGTGCAGAGATCAGAAAGAAGTTTCACAGAATGGTTCTGTGTAGTTTTTATTTGAAGATATTCCTTTTGCCATGATAGGCCTCTGTGCTCTCCAAGTGTCCACTTGCAGTTCATGAAGAAAGAGTGTTTCAAAACTTCACAATCCAAAGTAAGGTTAAACCCTGTTAGTTGAATGCACAGATCAGAAAGAAGTTTCACAGAATGCTTCTGTTTAGTTTTTATTTGAAGTTATTCCTTTTTCTACGATAGACGCAATAGTGCTCCAAATGTCGACTTGCAGTTTATACAGAAAGAGTGTTTCAAAACTCCTCAATCAAATATAAGGTTCAACTCTGTTAGTTGAATGCACAGATCAGAAAGAAGTCTTACAGAATGCTTCCGCGTTGTTCTTATTTGAAGTTATTCCTTTTTCCACGATAGGCCTCAAAGCGTTCTAAATGTCCGCTTGCAGAATCTACATATAGATTGTTTCAACACGGCTTAATAAAAAGTAAGGTTAAACTCTTGTTAGTTGAATGCATATATCAGAAAGAAGTTTCACAGAATGCTTCTGTGTAGTTTTTATTTGTACATATTCCTTTTTCCACGATAGGCCTCATAGCGTTCCAAATGTCCACTTGCAGTTTATACAGAAAGAATGTTTCAAAATTCCTCAATCAAAAGCAAGGTTCAACTCTGTTACTACAATGCACAGATCAGAAAGAAGTTTCACAGAATGCTTCTGTGTAGTTTTTATTTTAAGATGTTCCTTTTTCAACGATAGGCTACATAGCGCTCCAAATGTCCACTTGCAGTTCATACAAAATGAGTGTTTCAAAACTCTTCAATCAAAAGTAACAATAAACTCTGTTAGTTGAATGCAGAGATCAGAAAGAAGTTTCACAGAATGGTTCTGTGTAGTTTTTATTTGAAGATATTCCTTTTGCCATGATAGGCCTCTGTGCTCTCCAAGTGTCCACTTGCAGTTCATGAAGAAAGAGTGTTTCAAAACTTCACAATCCAAAGTAAGGTTAAACTCTGTTAGTTGAATGCACAGATCAGAAAGAAGTTTCACAGAATGCTTCTACGTAGTTTTTATTTGAAGATATTCCTTTTGCCATGATAGGCATCAATGCGCTCCAAATGCCCACTTGCAGTTCATAAAGAAAGAGTGTTTCAAAACTCCACAATCAAAAGTAAGGTTAAACTCTGTTATTTGAATGCACAGATGAGAGAGAAGTTTCACAGAATGCTTCTGTGTAGTTTTTATTTGAAGATATCCCTCTTTCCAAGATATGCCTCATTGCGCTCCAAATGTCCACTTGCAGTTTATACAGAAAGAGTGTTTCAAAACTGCTCAATCAAAAGTAAGGTTCAACTCTGTTAGTTGAAGGCACATATCAGAAAGAAGTTTCACAGAATGCTTCTGTGTAGTTTTTATTGGAAGTTTTTCCTTTTTCTACGATAGACGCAATACTGCTCAAATTTCCACTTGCAGTTTATACAGAAAGAGTGTTTCAAAACTCCTCAATCAAAAATAAGGTTCAACTCTCTTAGTTGAAGGCACAGATCAGAAAGAAGTCTTACAGAATGCTTCCGCGTTGTTCTTATTTGAAGTTATTCCTTTTTCCACGATAGGCCTCAAAGCGTTCTAAATGTCCGCTTGCAGATTCTACATATAGACTGTTTCAACACTGCTTAATAAAAAGTAAGGTTAAACTCTGTTAGTTGAATGCATATATCAGAAAGAAGTTTCACAGAATGCTTCTGTGTAGTTTTTATTTGTACATATTCCTTTTTCCACGATAGGCCCCATAGCGTTCCAAATTTCCACTTGCAGTTTATACAGAAAGAGTGTTTCAAAATTCCTCAATCAAAAGTAAGGTTCAACTCTGTTACTACAATGCACAGATCAGAGAGAAGTTTCACAGAATGCTTCTGTGTAGTTTTTATTTTAAGATGTTCCTTTTTCAACGATAGGCTACATAGCGCTCCAAATGTCCACTTGCAGTTCATACAAAAAGAGCGTTTCAAAACTGCTCAATCAAAAGTAAGGTTCAACTCTGTTAGTTGAAGGCACAGATCAGAAAGAAGTTTCACAGAATGCTTCTGCGTAGTTTTTATTTGAAGATATTCCTTTTGCCATGATAGGCCTCAATGCGCTCCAAATGCCCACTTGCAGTTCATAAAGAAAGAGTGTTTCAAAACTCCACAATCAAAAGTAAGGTTAAACTCTGTTATTTGAATGCACAGATCAGAGAGAAGTTTCACAGAATGCTTCTGTGTAGTTTTTATTTGAAGATATTCCTCTTTCCACGATATGGCTCATTGCGCTCCAAATGTCCACTTGCAGTTTATACAGAAAGAGTGTTTCAAAACTGCTCAATCAAAAGTAAGGTTCAACTCTGTTACTTGAAGGCACATATCAGAAAGAAGTTTCACAGAATGCTTCTGAGTAGTTTTTATTGGAAGTTATTCCTTTTCCTACGATAGACGCAATAGTGCTCCAAATTTCCACTTGCAGTTTATACAGAAAGAGTGTTTCAAAACTCCTCAATCAAAAATAAGGTTCAACTCTGTTAGTTGAATGCACAGATCAGAAAGAAGTCTTACAGAATGCTTCCGCGTTGTTCTTATTTGAAGTTATTCCTTTTTCCACGATAGGCCTCAAAGCGTTCTAAATGTCCGCTTGCAGATTCTACATATAGACTGTTTCAACACTGCTTAATAAAAAGTAAGGTTAAACTCTGTTAGTTGAATGCATATATCAGAAAGAAGTTTCACAGAATGCTTCTGTGTAGTTTTTATTTGTACATATTCCTTTTTCCACGATAGGCCTCATAGCGTTCCAAATGTCCACTTGCAGTTTATACAGAAAGAGTGTTTCAAAATTCCTCAATCAAAAGTAAGGTTCCACTCTGTTACTACAATGCACAGATCAGAAAGAAGTTTCACAGAATGCTTCTGTGTAGTTTTTACTTTAAGATGTTCCTTTTTCAACGATAGGCTACATAGCGCTCCAAATGTCCACTTGCAGTTCATACAAAAAGAGTGTTTCAAAACTCTTCAATCAAAAGTAACACTAAACTCTGTTAGTTGAATGCACAGATCAGAAAGAAGTTTCACAGAATGCTTCTGTGTAGTTTTTATTTGAAGATATTCCTTTTGCCATGATAGGCCTCAATGCGCTCCAAATGCCCATTTGCAGTTCATAAAGAAAGAGTGTTTCAAAACTCCACAATCAAAAGTAAGGTTAAACTCTGTTATTTGAATGCACAGATCAGAGAGAAGTTTCACAGAATGCTTCTGTGTAGTTTTTATTTGAAGATATTCCTCTTTCCACGATATGCCTCATTGCGCTCCAAATGTCCACTTGCAGTTTATACAGAAAGAGTGTTTCAAAACTGCTCAATCAAAAGTAAGGTTCAACTCTGTTAGTTGAAAGCACATATCAGAAAGAAGTTTCACAGAATGCTTCTGTGTAGTTTTTATTTGTAGATATTGCTTTTTCCACGGTAGGCCTCATAGCGCTCCAAATGTCCCCTTGCGGTTTACGCAGAAAGAGTATTTCCAAACGCCTCAATCAAAAGTAAGGTTAACCTCTGTTATTTGAATGCACAGATCAGAAAGAAGTTTCACAGAATGCTTCTGTGTAGTTTTTATTTGTAGATATTCCTTTTTCCACGGTAGGCCTCATAGTGCTCCAAATTTCCACTTACACTTTAAACAGAAAGAGTGTTTCAAAATTCCTCAGTCAAAAATAAGTTTCAACTGTGTTAGTTGAATGCACAGGTCCAAAAGAAGTTTCACAGAATGCCTCCGTGTAGATTTTAAGGGAAGATATTTCTTTTTTCACCATAGGCCTCAATGTTCTCCAAGTGTCCACTTGCAGATTCTACAAATAGATTGTTGCAAAACTGCTCAATCAAAAGTAAGGTTAAACACTGTTAGTTGAATGCACAGATCAGAAACAAGTTTCACAGAATGCTTCTGCGTAGTTTTTATTTGTAGATATTCCTTTTTCCACGATACGCCTCATAGTGCTCCAAATTTCCTCTTACAGTTTAAACAGAAAGATTGTGTCGAAATTCCTCAGTCAAAAATAAATTTCAACTGTGTTAGTTGAATGCAGAGATCAGAAAGAAGTTTCACAGAATGCCTCCGTGTAGTTTTTAGGGGAAGATATTTCTCTTTTCACCATAGGCCTCTATGTCCTCCAAGTGTCCACTTGCAGATTCTACAAATAGATTGTTGCAAAACTGCTCAATCAAAAGTAAGGTTAAACACTGTTAGTTGAGTGCACAGATCAGAAACAAGTTTCACAGAATGCTTCTGTGTAGTTTTTATTTGTAGATATTCCTCTTTCCACGATATGCCTCATAGCGCTCCAAATGTCCACTTGCAGTTTATACAGAAAGAGTGTTTCAAATCTCCTGAATCAAAAGTAAGGTTCAACTCTGTTAGTTGAATGCAGAGATCAGAAAGAAGTTTCACAGAATGGTTCTGTGTAGTTTTTATTTGAAGATATTCCTTTTGCCATGATAGGCCTCTGTGCTCTCCAAGTGTCCACTTGCAGTTCATGAAGAAAGAGTGTTTCAAAACTTCACAATCCAAAGTAATGTTAAACTCTGTTAGTTGAATGCACAGATCAGAAAGAAGTTTCACAGAATGCTTCTGTGTAGTTTTTATTGGAAGTTATTCCTTTTTCTACGATAGACGCAATAGTGCTCCAAATTTCCACTTGCAGTTTATACAGAAAGAGTGTTTCAAAACTCCTCAATCAAAAATAAGGTTCAACTCTGTTAGTTGAATGCACAGATCAGAAAGAAGTCTTACAGAATGCTTCCGCGTTGTTCTTATTTGAAGTTATTCCTTTTTCCACGATAGGCCTCAAAGCGTTCTAAATGTCCGCTTGCAGATTCTACATATAGACTGTTTCAACACTGCTTAATAAAAAGTAAGGTTAAACTCTGTTAGTTGAATGCATATATCAGAAAGAAGTTTCACAGAATGCTTCTGTGTAGTTTTTATTTGTACATATTCCTTTTTCCACGATAGGCCTCATAGCGTTCCAAATGTCCACTTGCAGTTTATACAGAAAGAGTGTTTCAAAATTCCTCAATCAAAAGCAAGGTTCAACTCTGTTACTACAATGCACAGATCAGAAAGAAGTTTCACAGAATGCTTCTGTGTAGTTTTTATTTTAAGATGTTCCTTTTTCAACGATAGGCTACATAGCGCTCCAAATGTCCACTTGCAGTTCATACAAAAAGAGTGTTTCAAAACTCTTCAATCAAAAGTAACAATAAACTCTGTTAGTTGAATGCACAGATCAGAAAGAAGTTTCACAGAATGCTTCTGCGTAGTTTTTATTTGAAGATATTCCTTTTGCCATGATAGGCCTCAATGCGCTCCAAATGCCCACTTGCAGTTCATAAAGAAAGAGTGTTTCAAAACTCCACAATCAAAAGTAAGGTTAAACTCTGTTATTTGAATGCACAGATCAGAGAGAAGTTTCACAGAATGCTTCTGTGTAGTTTTTATTTGAAGATATTCCTCTTTCCACGATATGCCTCATTGCGCTCCAAATGTCCACTTGCAGTTTATACAGAAAGAGTGTTTCAAATCTCCTGAATCAAAAGTATGGTTCAACTCTGTTAGTTGAATGCAGAGATCAGAAAGAAGTTTCACAGAATGGTTCTGTGTAGTTTTTATTTGAAGATATTCCTTTTGCCATGATAGGCCTCTGTGCTCTCCAAGTGTCCACTTGCAGTTCATGAAGAAAGAGTGTTTCAAAACTCCACAATCCAAAGTAAGGTTAAACTCTGTTAGTTGAATGCACAGATCAGAAATAAGTTTCACAGAATGCTTCTGTGTAGTCTTTATTGGAAAGTATTCCTTTTTCTACGATAGACGCAATAGTGCTCCAAATTTCCACTTGCAGTTTATACAGAAAGAGTGTCTCAAAACTCCTCAATCAAAAATAAGGTTCAACTCTGTTAGTTGAATGCACAGATCAGAAAGAAGTCTTACAGAATGCTTCCGCGTTGTTCTTATTTGAAGTTATTCCTTTTTCCACGATAGGCCTCAAAGCGTTCTAAATGTCCGCTTGCAGACTCTACATGTAGACTGTTTCAACACTGCTTAATAAAAAGTAAGGTTAAACTCTGTTAGTTGAATGCATATATCAGAAAGAAGTTTCACAGAATGCTTCTGTGTAGTTTTTATTTGTACATATTCCTTTTTCCACGATAGGCCTCATAGCGTTCCAAATGTCCACTTGCAGTTTATACAGAAAGAGTGTTTCAAAATTCCTCAATCAAAAGCAAGGTTCAACTCTGTTACTACAATGCACAGATCAGAAAGAAGTTTCACAGAATGCTTCTGTGTAGTTTTTATTTTAAGATGGTCCTTTTTCAACGATAGGCTCCATAGCGCTCAAATGTCCACTTGCAGTTCATACAAAATGAGTGTTTCAAAACTCTTCAATCAAAAGTAACAATAAACTCTGTTAGTTGAATGCACAGTTCAGAAAGAAGTTTCACAGAATGCTTCTGTGTAGTTTTTATTTGAAGATATTCATTTTGCCATGATAGGCCTCAATGCGCTCCAAGTGTCCACTTGCAGTTCATGAAGAAAGAGTGCTTCAAAACTCCACAATCCAAAGTAAGGTTAAACTCTGTTAGTTGAATGCACAGATCAGAAAGAAGTTTCACAGAATGCTTCTGCGTAGTTTTTATTTGAAGATATTCCTTTTGCCAAGATAGGCCTCAATGCGCTCCAAATGCCCACTTGCAGTTCATAAAGAAAGAGTGTTTCAAAACTCCACAATCAAAAGTAAGGTTAAACTCTGTTATTTGAATGCACAGATCAGAGAGAAGTTTCACAGAATGCTTCTGTGTAGTTTTTATTTGAAGATATTCCTCTTTCCACGATATGGCTCATTGCGCTCCAAATGTCCACTTGCAGTTTATACAGAAAGAGTGTTTCAAAACTGCTCAATCAAAAGTAAGGTTCAACTCTGTTACTTGAAGGCACATATCAGAAAGAAGTTTCACAGAATGCTTCTGAGTAGTTTTTATTGGAAGTTATTCCTTTTCCTACGATAGACGCAATAGTGCTCCAAATTTCCACTTGCAGTTTATACAGAAAGAGTGTTTCAAAACTCCTCAATCAAAAATAAGGTTCAACTCTGTTAGTTGAATGCACAGATCAGAAAAAAGTCTTACAGAATGCTTCCGCGTTGTTCTTATTTGAAGTTATTCCTTTTTCCACGATAGGCCTCAAAGTGTTCTAAATGTCCGCTTGCAGATTCTACATATAGACTGTTTCAACACTGCTTAATAAAAAGTAAGGTTAATCTCTGTTAGTTGAATGCATATATCAGAAAGAAGTTTCACAGAATGCTTCTGTGTAGTTTTTATTTGTACATATTCCTTTTTCCACGATAGGCCTCATAGCGTTCCAAATGTCCACTTGCAGTTTATACAGAAAGAGTGTTTCAAAATTCCTCAATCAAAAGTAAGGTTCCACTCTGTTACTACAATGCACAGATCAGAAAGAAGTTTCACAGAATGCTTCTGTGTAGTTTTTACTTTAAGATGTTCCTTTTTCAACGATAGGCTACATAGCGCTCCAAATGTCCACTTGCAGTTCATACAAAAAGAGTGTTTCAAAACTCTTCAATCAAAAGTAACAATAAACTCTGTTAGTTGAATGCACAGATCAGAAAGAAGTTTCACAGAATGCTTCTGTGTAGTTTTTATTTGAAGATATTCCTTTTGCCATGATAGGCCTCAATGCGCTCCAAATGCCCATTTGCAGTTCATAAAGAAAGAGTGTTTCAAAACTCCACAATCAAAAGTAAGGTTAAACTCTGTTATTTGAATGCACAGATCAGAGAGAAGTTTCACAGAATGCTTCTGTGTAGTTTTTATTTGAAGATATTCCTCTTTCCACGATATGCCTCATTGCGCTCCAAATGTCCACTTGCAGTTTATACAGAAAGAGTGTTTCAAAACTGCTCAATCAAAAGTAAGGTTCAACTCTGTTAGTTGAAAGCACATATCAGAAAGAAGTTTCACAGAATGCTTCTGTGTAGTTTTTATTTGTAGATATTGCTTTTTCCACGGTAGGCCTCATAGCGCTCCAAATGTCCCCTTGCGGTTTACGCAGAAAGAGTATTTCCAAACGCCTCAATCAAAAGTAAGGTTAACCTCTGTTATTTGAATGCACAGATCAGAAAGAAGTTTCACAGAATGCTTCTGTGTAGTTTATATTTGTAGATATTGTTTTTCCACGGTAGGCCTCATAGTGCTCCAAATTTCCACTTACACTTTAAACAGAAAGAGTGTTTCAATATTCCTCAGTAAAAATAAGTTTCAACTGTGTTAGTTGAATGCACAGGTCCAAAAGAAGTTTCACAGAATGCCTCCGTGTAGATTTTAAGGGAAGATATTTCTTTTTTCACCATAGGCCTCAATGTTCTCCAAGTGTCCACTTGCAGATTCTACAAATAGATTGTTGCAAAACTGCTCAATCAAAAGTAAGGTTAAACACTGTTAGTTGAATGCACAGATCAGAAACAAGTTTCACAGAATGCTTCTGCGTAGTTTTTATTTGTAGATATTCCTTTTTCCACGATACGCCTCATAGTGCTCCAAATTTCCTCTTACAGTTTAAACAGAAAGATTGTGTCGAAATTCCTCAGTCAAAAATAAATTTCAACTGTGTTAGTTGAATGCAGAGATCAGAAAGAAGTTTCACAGAATGCCTCCGTGTAGTTTTTAGGGGAAGATATTTCTCTTTTCACCATAGGCCTCTATGTCCTCCAAGTGTCCACTTGCAGATTCTACAAATAGATTGTTGCAAAACTGCTCAATCAAAAGTAAGGTTAAACACTGTTAGTTGAGTGCACAGATCAGAAACAAGTTTCACAGAATGCTTCTGTGTAGTTTTTATTTGTAGATATTCCTCTTTCCACGATATGCCTCATAGCGCTCCAAATGTCCACTTGCAGTTTATACAGAAAGAGTGTTTCAAATCTCCTGAATCAAAAGTAAGGTTCAACTCTGTTAGTTGAATGCAGAGATCAGAAAGAAGTTTCACAGAATGGTTCTGTGTAGTTTTTATTTGAAGATATTCCTTTTGCCATGATAGGCCTCTGTGCTCTCCAAGTGTCCACTTGCAGTTCATGAAGAAAGAGTGTTTCAAAACTTCACAATCCAAAGTAAGGTTAAACTCTGTTAGTTGAATGCACAGATCAGAAAGAAGTTTCACAGAATGCTTCTGTGTAGTTTTTATTGGAAGTTATTCCTTTTTCTACGATAGACGCAATAGTGCTCCAAATTTCCACTTGCAGTTTATACAGAAAGAGTGTTTCAAAACTCCTCAATCAAAAATAAGGTTCAACTCTGTTAGTTGAATGCACAGATCAGAAAGAAGTCTTACAGAATGCTTCCGCGTTGTTCTTATTTGAAGTTATTCCTTTTTCCACGATAGGCCTCAAAGCGTTCTAAATGTCCGCTTGCAGACTCTACATGTAGACTGTTTCAACACTGCTTAATAAAAAGTAAGGTTAAACTCTGTTAGTTGAATGCATATATCAGAAAGAAGTTTCACAGAATGCTTCTGTGTAGTTTTTATTTGTACATATTCCTTTTTCCACGATAGGCCTCATAGCGTTCCAAATGTCCACTTGCAGTTTATACAGAAAGAGTGTTTCAAAATTCCTCAATCAAAAGCAAGGTTCAACTCTGTTACTACAATGCACAGATCAGAAAGAAGTTTCACAGAATGCTTCTGTGTAGTTTTTATTTTAAGATGGTCCTTTTTCAACGATAGGCTCCATAGCGCTCAAATGTCCACTTGCAGTTCATACAAAATGAGTGTTTCAAAACTCTTCAATCAAAAGTAACAATAAACTCTGTTAGTTGAATGCACAGTTCAGAAAGAAGTTTCACAGAATGCTTCTGTGTAGTTTTTATTTGAAGATATTCATTTTGCCATGATAGGCCTCAATGCGCTCCAAGTGTCCACTTGCAGTTCATGAAGAAAGAGTGCTTCAAAACTCCACAATCCAAAGTAAGGTTAAACTCTGTTAGTTGAATGCACAGATCAGAAAGAAGTTTCACAGAATGCTTCTGCGTAGTTTTTATTTGAAGATATTCCTTTTGCCAAGATAGGCCTCAATGCGCTCCAAATGCCCACTTGCAGTTCATAAAGAAAGAGTGTTTCAAAACTCCACAATCAAAAGTAAGGTTAAACTCTGTTATTTGAATGCACAGATCAGAGAGAAGTTTCACAGAATGCTTCTGTGTAGTTTTTATTTGAAGATATTCCTCTTTCCACGATATGGCTCATTGCGCTCCAAATGTCCACTTGCAGTTTATACAGAAAGAGTGTTTCAAAACTGCTCAATCAAAAGTAAGGTTCAACTCTGTTACTTGAAGGCACATATCAGAAAGAAGTTTCACAGAATGCTTCTGAGTAGTTTTTATTGGAAGTTATTCCTTTTCCTACGATAGACGCAATAGTGCTCCAAATTTCCACTTGCAGTTTATACAGAAAGAGTGTTTCAAAACTCCTCAATCAAAAATAAGGTTCAACTCTGTTAGTTGAATGCACAGATCAGAAAAAAGTCTTACAGAATGCTTCCGCGTTGTTCTTATTTGAAGTTATTCCTTTTTCCACGATAGGCCTCAAAGTGTTCTAAATGTCCGCTTGCAGATTCTACATATAGACTGTTTCAACACTGCTTAATAAAAAGTAAGGTTAATCTCTGTTAGTTGAATGCATATATCAGAAAGAAGTTTCACAGAATGCTTCTGTGTAGTTTTTATTTGTACATATTCCTTTTTCCACGATAGGCCTCATAGCGTTCCAAATGTCCACTTGCAGTTTATACAGAAAGAGTGTTTCAAAATTCCTCAATCAAAAGTAAGGTTCCACTCTGTTACTACAATGCACAGATCAGAAAGAAGTTTCACAGAATGCTTCTGTGTAGTTTTTACTTTAAGATGTTCCTTTTTCAACGATAGGCTACATAGCGCTCCAAATGTCCACTTGCAGTTCATACAAAAAGAGTGTTTCAAAACTCTTCAATCAAAAGTAACAATAAACTCTGTTAGTTGAATGCACAGATCAGAAAGAAGTTTCACAGAATGCTTCTGTGTAGTTTTTATTTGAAGATATTCCTTTTGCCATGATAGGCCTCAATGCGCTCCAAATGCCCATTTGCAGTTCATAAAGAAAGAGTGTTTCAAAACTCCACAATCAAAAGTAAGGTTAAACTCTGTTATTTGAATGCACAGATCAGAGAGAAGTTTCACAGAATGCTTCTGTGTAGTTTTTATTTGAAGATATTCCTCTTTCCACGATATGCCTCATTGCGCTCCAAATGTCCACTTGCAGTTTATACAGAAAGAGTGTTTCAAAACTGCTCAATCAAAAGTAAGGTTCAACTCTGTTAGTTGAAAGCACATATCAGAAAGAAGTTTCACAGAATGCTTCTGTGTAGTTTTTATTTGTAGATATTGCTTTTTCCACGGTAGGCCTCATAGCGCTCCAAATGTCCCCTTGCGGTTTACGCAGAAAGAGTATTTCCAAACGCCTCAATCAAAAGTAAGGTTAACCTCTGTTATTTGAATGCACAGATCAGAAAGAAGTTTCACAGAATGCTTCTGTGTAGTTTATATTTGTAGATATTGTTTTTCCACGGTAGGCCTCATAGTGCTCCAAATTTCCACTTACACTTTAAACAGAAAGAGTGTTTCAATATTCCTCAGTAAAAATAAGTTTCAACTGTGTTAGTTGAATGCACAGGTCCAAAAGAAGTTTCACAGAATGCCTCCGTGTAGATTTTAAGGGAAGATATTTCTTTTTTCACCATAGGCCTCAATGTTCTCCAAGTGTCCACTTGCAGATTCTACAAATAGATTGTTGCAAAACTGCTCAATCAAAAGTAAGGTTAAACACTGTTAGTTGAATGCACAGATCAGAAACAAGTTTCACAGAATGCTTCTGCGTAGTTTTTATTTGTAGATATTCCTTTTTCCACGATACGCCTCATAGTGCTCCAAATTTCCTCTTACAGTTTAAACAGAAAGATTGTGTCGAAATTCCTCAGTCAAAAATAAATTTCAACTGTGTTAGTTGAATGCAGAGATCAGAAAGAAGTTTCACAGAATGCCTCCGTGTAGTTTTTAGGGGAAGATATTTCTCTTTTCACCATAGGCCTCTATGTCCTCCAAGTGTCCACTTGCAGATTCTACAAATAGATTGTTGCAAAACTGCTCAATCAAAAGTAAGGTTAAACACTGTTAGTTGAGTGCACAGATCAGAAACAAGTTTCACAGAATGCTTCTGTGTAGTTTTTATTTGTAGATATTCCTCTTTCCACGATATGCCTCATAGCGCTCCAAATGTCCACTTGCAGTTTATACAGAAAGAGTGTTTCAAATCTCCTGAATCAAAAGTAAGGTTCAACTCTGTTAGTTGAATGCAGAGATCAGAAAGAAGTTTCACAGAATGGTTCTGTGTAGTTTTTATTTGAAGATATTCCTTTTGCCATGATAGGCCTCTGTGCTCTCCAAGTGTCCACTTGCAGTTCATGAAGAAAGAGTGTTTCAAAACTTCACAATCCAAAGTAAGGTTAAACTCTGTTAGTTGAATGCACAGATCAGAAAGAAGTTTCACAGAATGCTTCTGTGTAGTTTTTATTGGAAGTTATTCCTTTTTCTACGATAGACGCAATAGTGCTCCAAATTTCCACTTGCAGTTTATACAGAAAGAGTGTTTCAAAACTCCTCAATCAAAAATAAGGTTCAACTCTGTTAGTTGAATGCACAGATCAGAAAGAAGTCTTACAGAATGCTTCCGCGTTGTTCTTATTTGAAGTTATTCCTTTTTCCACGATAGGCCTCAAAGCGTTCTAAATGTCCGCTTGCAGATTCTACATATAGACTGTTTCAACACTGCTTAATAAAAAGTAAGGTTAAACTCTGTTAGTTGAATGCATATATCAGAAAGAAGTTTCACAGAATGCTTCTGTGTAGTTTTTATTTGTACATATTCCTTTTTCCACGATAGGCCTCATAGCGTTCCAAATGTCCACTTGCAGTTTATACAGAAAGAGTGTTTCAAAATTCCTCAATCAAAAGTAAGGTTCAACTCTGTTACTACAATGCACAGATCAGAAAGAAGTTTCACAGAATGCTTCTGTGTAGTTTTTATTTGAAGATATTCCTCTTTCCACGATATACCTCATTGCGCTCCAAAGGTCCACTTGCAGTTTATACAGAAAGAGTGTTTCAAATCTCCTGAATCAAAAGTAAGGTTCAACTGTTAGTTGTTTGCAGAGATCAGAAAGAAGTTTCACAGAATGGTTCTGTGTAGTTTTTATTTGAAGATATTCCTTTTGCCATGATAAGCCTCTCTGCTCTCCAAGTGTCCACTTGCAGTTCATGAAGAAGGAGCGTTTCAAAACTGCTCAATCAAAAGTAAGGTTCAACCCTGTTAGTTGAAGGCACAGATCAGAAAGAAGTTTCACAGAATGCTTCTGTGTAGTTTTTATTGGAAGTTATTCCTTTTTCTACGATAGACGCAATAGTGCTCCAAATGTCCACTTGCAGTTTATACAGAAAGAGTGTTTCAAAACTCCTCAATCAAAAATAAGGTTCAACTCTGTTATTTGAATGCACAGATCAGAGAGAAGTTTCACAGAATGCTTCTGTGTAGTTTTTATTTGAAGATATTCCTCTTTCCACGATATGCCTCATTGCGCTCCAAATGTCCACTTGCAGTTTATACAGAAAGAGTGTTTCAAATCTCCTGAATCAAAAGTATGGTTCAACTCTGTTAGTTGAATGCAGAGGTCAGAAAGAAGTTTCACAGAATGGTTCTGTGTAGTTTTTATTTGAAGATATTCCTTTTGCCATGATAGGCCTCTGTGCTCTCCAAGTGTCCACTTGCAGTTCATGAAGAAAGAGTGTTTCAAAACTCCACAATCCAAAGTAAGGTTATACTCTGTTAGTTGAATGCACAGATCAGAAAGAAGTTTCACAGAATGCTTCTGTGTAGTCTTTATTGGAAGGTATTCCTTTTTCTACGATAGACGCAATAGTGCTCCAAATTTCCACTTGCAGTTTATACAGAAAGAGTGTTTCAAAACTCCTCAATCAAAAATAAGGTTCAACTCTGTTAGTTGAATGCACAGATCAGAAAGAAGTCTTACAGAATGCTTCCGCGTTGTTCTTATTTGAAGTTATTCCTTTTTCCACGATAGGCCTCAAAGCGTTCTAAATGTCCGCTTGCAGATTCTACATATAGACTGTTTCAACACTGCTTAATAAAAAGTAAGGTTAAACTCTGTTAGTTGAATGCATATATCAGAAAGAAGTTTCACAGAATGCTTCTGTGTAGTTTTTATTTGTACATATTCCTTTTTCCACGATAGGCCTCATAGCGTTCCAAATGTCCACTTGCAGTTTATACAGAAAGAGTGTTTCAAAATTCCTCAATCAAAAGTAAGGTTCAACTCTGTTACTACAATGTACAGATCAGAAAGAAGTTTCACAGAATGCTTCTGTGTAGTTTTTATTTTAAGATGTTCCTTTTTCAACGATAGGCTACATAGCGCTCCAAATGTCCACTTGCAGTTCATACAGAAAGAGTGTTTCAAAACTCTTCAATCAAAAGTAACACTAAACTCTGTTAGTTGAATGCACAGATCAGAAAGAAGTTTCACAGAATGCTTCTGTGTATTTTTTATTTGAAGATATTCCTTTTGCCATGATAGGCCTCCATGAGCTCCAATTGCCCACTTGCAGTTCATAAAGAAAGAGTGTTTCAAAACTCCACAACCAAAAGTATGGTTAAACTCTGTTATTTGAATGCACAGATCAGAAAGAAGTTTCACAGAATGCTTCTGTGTAGTTTTTATTTGAAGATATTCCTCTTTCCACGATATGCCTCATTGCGCTCCAAATGTCCCCTTGCAGTTTATACAGAAAGAGTGTTTCAAATCTCCTGAATCAAAAGTAAGGTTCAACTCTGTTAGTTGTGTGCAGAGATCAGAAAGAAGTTTCACAGAATGGTTCTGTGTAGTTTTTATTTGAAGATATTCCTTTTGCCATGATAGGCCTCAATGCGCTCCAAGTGTCCACTTGCAGTTCATGAAGAAAGAGTGTTTCAAAACTCCACAATCCAAAGTAAGGTTAAACTCTGTTAGTTGAATGCACAGATCAGAAAGAAGTTTCACAAAATGCTTCTGTGTAGTTTTTATTTGTAGATATTCCTTTTTCTACGATAGACGCAATAGTGCTCCAAATTTCCACTTGCAGTTTATACAGAAAGAGTGTTTCAAAACTCCTCAATCAAAAATCAGGTTAAACTCTGTTAGTTGAATGCATATATCAGAAAGAAGTTTCACAGAATGCTTCTGTGTAGTTTTTATATTAAGATGATCCTTTTTCAACGATAGGCTACATAGCGCTCAAAATGTCCACTTGCAGTTCATACAAAATGAGTGTTTCAAAACTTTTCAATCAAAAGTAACAATAAACTCTGTTAGTTGAATGCACAGATCAGAAAGAAGTTTCACAGAATGCTTCTGTGTAGTTTTTATTTGAAGATATTCCTTTTGCCATGATAGGCCTCAATGCGCTCCAAATGCCCACTTACAGTTCATAAAGAAAGAGTGTTTCAAAACTCCACAATCAAAAGTAAGGTTAAACTCTGGTATTTGAATGCACAGATCAGAGAGAAGTTTCACAGAATGCTTCTGTGTAGTTTTTATTTGAAGATATTCCTCTTTCCACGATATGCCTCATTGCGCTCCAAATGTCAACTTGCAGTTTATACAGAAAGAGTGTTTCAAAACTGCTCAATCAAAAGTAAGGTTCAACTCTGTTAGTTGAAGGCACATATCAGAAAGAAGTTTCACAGAATGCTTCTGTGTAGTTTTTATTGGAAGTTATTCCTTTTTCTACGATAGACGCAATAGTGCTCCAAATTTCCACTTGCAGTTTATACAGAAAGAGTGTTTCAAAACTCCTCAATCAAAAATAAGGTTCAACTCTGTTAGTTGAATGCACAGATCAGAAAGAAGTCTTACAGAATGCTTCCGCGTTGTTCTTATTTGAAGTTATTCCTTTTTCCACGATAGGCCTCAAAGCGTTCTAAATGTCCGCTTGCAGATTCTACATATAGACTGTTTCAACACTGCTTAATAAAAAGTAAGGTTAATCTCTGTTAGTTGAATGCATATATCAGAAAGAAGTTTCACAGAATGCTTCTGTGTAGTTTTTATTTGTACATATTCCTTTTTCCACGATAGGCCTCATAGCGTTCCAAATGTCCACTTGCAGTTTATACAGAAAGAGTGTTTCAAAATTCCTCAATCAAAAGTAAGGTTCCACTCTGTTACTACAATGCACAGATCAGAAAGAAGTTTCACAGAATGCTTCTGTGTAGTTTTTACTTTAAGATGTTCCTTTTTCAACGATAGGCTACATAGCGCTCCAAATGTCCACTTGCAGTTCATACAAAAAGAGTGTTTCAAAACTCTTCAATCAAAAGTAACAATAAACTCTGTTAGTTGAATGCACAGATCAGAAAGAAGTTTCACAGAATGCTTCTGTGTAGTTTTTATTTGAAGATATTCCTTTTGCCATGATAGGCCTCAATGCGCTCCAAATGCCCATTTGCAGTTCATAAAGAAAGAGTGTTTCAAAACTCCACAATCAAAAGTAAGGTTAAACTCTGTTATTTGAATGCACAGATCAGAGAGAAGTTTCACAGAATGCTTCTGTGTAGTTTTTATTTGAAGATATTCCTCTTTCCACGATATGCCTCATTGCGCTCCAAATGTCCACTTGCAGTTTATACAGAAAGAGTGTTTCAAAACTGCTCAATCAAAAGTAAGGTTCAACTCTGTTAGTTGAAAGCACATATCAGAAAGAAGTTTCACAGAATGCTTGTGTGTAGTTTTTATTTGTAGATATTGCTTTTTCCACGGTAGGCCTCATAGCGCTCCAAATGTCCCCTTGCGGTTTACGCAGAAAGAGTATTTCCAAACGCCTCAATCAAAAGTAAGGTTAACCTCTGTTATTTGAATGCACAGATCAGAAAGAAGTTTCACAGAATGCTTCTGTGTAGTTTATATTTGTAGATATTGTCTTTCCACGGTAGGCCTCATAGTGCTCCAAATTTCCACTTACACTTTAAACAGAAAGAGTGTTTCAAAATTCCTCAGTCAAAAATAAGTTTCAACTGTGTTAGTTGAATGCACAGGTCCAAAAGAAGTTTCACAGAATGCCTCCGTGTAGATTTTAAGGGAAGATATTTCTTTTTTCACCATAGGCCTCAATGTTCTCCAAGTGTCCACTTGCAGATTCTACAAATAGATTGTTGCAAAACTGCTCAATCAAAAGTAAGGTTAAACACTGTTAGTTGAATGCACAGATCAGAAACAAGTTTCACAGAATGCTTCTGCGTAGTTTTTATTTGTAGATATTCCTTTTTCCACGATACGCCTCATAGTGCTCCAAATTTCCTCTTACAGTTTAAACAGAAAGATTGTGTCGAAATTCCTCAGTCAAAAATAAATTTCAACTGTGTTAGTTGAATGCAGAGATCAGAAAGAAGTTTCACAGAATGCCTCCGTGTAGTTTTTAGGGGAAGATATTTCTCTTTTCACCATAGGCCTCTATGTCCTCCAAGTGTCCACTTGCAGATTCTACAAATAGATTGTTGCAAAACTGCTCAATCAAAAGTAAGGTTAAACACTGTTAGTTGAGTGCACAGATCAGAAACAAGTTTCACAGAATGCTTCTGTGTAGTTTTTATTTGTAGATATTCCTCTTTCCACGATATGCCTCATAGCGCTCCAAATGTCCACTTGCAGTTTATACAGAAAGAGTGTTTCAAATCTCCTGAATCAAAAGTAAGGTTCAACTCTGTTAGTTGAATGCAGAGATCAGAAAGAAGTTTCACAGAATGGTTCTGTGTAGTTTTTATTTGAAGATATTCCTTTTGCCATGATAGGCCTCTGTGCTCTCCAAGTGTCCACTTGCAGTTCATGAAGAAAGAGTGTTTCAAAACTTCACAATCCAAAGTAAGGTTAAACTCTGTTAGTTGAATGCACAGATCAGAAAGAAGTTTCACAGAATGCTTCTGTGTAGTTTTTATTGGAAGTTATTCCTTTTTCTACGATAGACGCAATAGTGCTCCAAATTTCCACTTGCAGTTTATACAGAAAGAGTGTTTCAAAACTCCTCAATCAAAAATAAGGTTCAACTCTGTTAGTTGAATGCACAGATCAGAAAGAAGTCTTACAGAATGCTTCCGCGTTGTTCTTATTTGAAGTTATTCCTTTTTCCACGATAGGCCTCAAAGCGTTCTAAATGTCCGCTTGCAGATTCTACATATAGACTGTTTCAACACTGCTTAATAAAAAGTAAGGTTAAACTCTGTTAGTTGAATGCATATATCAGAAAGAAGTTTCACAGAATGCTTCTGTGTAGTTTTTATTTGTACATATTCCTTTTTCCACGATAGGCCTCATAGCGTTCCAAATGTCCACTTGCAGTTTATACAGAAAGAGTGTTTCAAAATTCCTCAATCAAAAGTAAGGTTCAACTCTGTTACTACAATGCACAGATCAGAAAGAAGTTTCACAGAATGCTTCTGTGTAGTTTTTATTTGAAGATATTCCTCTTTCCACGATATACCTCATTGCGCTCCAAAGGTCCACTTGCAGTTTATACAGAAAGAGTGTTTCAAATCTCCTGAATCAAAAGTAAGGTTCAACTGTTAGTTGTTTGCAGAGATCAGAAAGAAGTTTCACAGAATGGTTCTGTGTAGTTTTTATTTGAAGATATTCCTTTTGCCATGATAAGCCTCTCTGCTCTCCAAGTGTCCACTTGCAGTTCATGAAGAAGGAGCGTTTCAAAACTGCTCAATCAAAAGTAAGGTTCAACCCTGTTAGTTGAAGGCACAGATCAGAAAGATGTTTCACAGAATGCTTCTGTGTAGTTTTTATTGGAAGTTATTCCTTTTTCTACGATAGACGCAATAGTGCTCCAAATGTCCACTTGCAGTTTATACAGAAAGAGTGTTTCAAAACTCCTCAATCAAAAATAAGGTTCAACTCTGTTATTTGAATGCACAGATCAGAGAGAAGTTTCACAGAATGCTTCTGTGTAGTTTTTATTTGAAGATATTCCTCTTTCCACGATATGCCTCATTGCGCTCCAAATGTCCACTTGCAGTTTATACAGAAAGAGTGTTTCAAATCTCCTGAATCAAAAGTATGGTTCAACTCTGTTAGTTGAATGCAGAGATCAGAAAGAAGTTTCACAGAATGGTTCTGTGTAGTTTTTATTTGAAGATATTCCTTTTGCCATGATAGGCCTCTGTGCTCTCCAAGTGTCCACTTGCAGTTCATGAAGAAAGAGTGTTTCAAAACTCCACAATCCAAAGTAAGGTTATACTCTGTTAGTTGAATGCACAGATCAGAAAGAAGTTTCACAGAATGCTTCTGTGTAGTCTTTATTGGAAGGTATTCCTTTTTCTACGATAGACGCAATAGTGCTCCAAATTTCCACTTGCAGTTTATACAGAAATAGTGTTTCAAAACTCCTCAATCAAAAATAAGGTTCAACTCTGTTAGTTGAATGCACAGATCAGAAAGAAGTCTTACAGAATGCTTCCGCGTTGTTCTTATTTGAAGTTATTCCTTTTTCCACGATAGGCCTCAAAGCGTTCTAAATGTCCGCTTGCAGATTCTACATATAGACTGTTTCAACACTGCTTAATAAAAAGTAAGGTTAAACTCTGTTAGTTGAATGCATATATCAGAAAGAAGTTTCACAGAATGCTTCTGTGTAGTTTTTATTTGTACATATTCCTTTTTCCACGATAGGCCTCATAGCGTTCCAAATGTCCACTTGCAGTTTATACAGAAAGAGTGTTTCAAAATTCCTCAATCAAAAGTAAGGTTCAACTCTGTTACTACAATGTACAGATCAGAAAGAAGTTTCACAGAATGCTTCTGTGTAGTTTTTATTTTAAGATGTTCCTTTTTCAACGATAGGCTACATAGCGCTCCAAATGTCCACTTGCAGTTCATACAGAAAGAGTGTTTCAAAACTCTTCAATCAAAAGTAACACTAAACTCTGTTAGTTGAATGCACAGATCAGAAAGAAGTTTCACAGAATGCTTCTGTGTATTTTTTATTTGAAGATATTCCTTTTGCCATGATAGGCCTCCATGCGCTCCAATTGCCCACTTGCAGTTCATAAAGAAAGAGTGTTTCAAAACTCCACAACCAAAAGTATGGTTAAACTCTGTTATTTGAATGCACAGATCAGAAAGAAGTTTCACAGAATGCTTCTGTGTAGTTTTTATTTGAAGATATTCCTCTTTCCACGATATGCCTCATTGCGCTCCAAATGTCCACTTGCAGTTTATACAGAAAGAGTGTTTCAAATCTCCTGAATCAAAAGTAAGGTTCAACTCTGTTAGTTGTGTGCAGAGATCAGAAAGAAGTTTCACAGAATGGTTCTGTGTAGTTTTTATTTGAAGATATTCCTTTTGCCATGATAGGCCTCAATGCGCTCCAAGTGTCCACTTGCAGTTCATGAAGAAAGAGTGTTTCAAAACTCCACAATCCAAAGTAAGGTTAAACTCTGTTAGTTGAATGCACAGATCAGAAAGAAGTTTCACAAAATGCTTCTGTGTAGTTTTTATTTGTAGATATTCCTTTTTCTACGATAGACGCAATAGTGCTCCAAATTTCCACTTGCAGTTTATACAGAAAGAGTGTTTCAAAACTCCTCAATCAAAAATCAGGTTAAACTCTGTTAGTTGAATGCATATATCAGAAAGAAGTTTCACAGAATGCTTCTGTGTAGTTTTTATATTAAGATGATCCTTTTTCAACGATAGGCTACATAGCGCTCAAAATGTCCACTTGCAGTTCATACAAAATGAGTGTTTCAAAACTTTTCAATCAAAAGTAACAATAAACTCTGTTAGTTGAATGCACAGATCAGAAAGAAGTTTCACAGAATGCTTCTGTGTAGTTTTTATTTGAAGATATTCCTTTTGCCATGATAGGCCTCAATGCGCTCCAAGTGTCCACTTGCAGTTCATGAAGAAAGAGTGTTTCAAAACTCCACAATCCAAAGTAAGGTTAAACTCTGTTAGTTGAATGCACAGATCAGAAAGAAGTTTCAAAGAATGCTTCTGCGTAGTTTTTATTTGAAGATATTCCTTTTGCCATGATAGGCCTCAATGCGCTCCAAATGCCAACTTGCAGTTCATAAAGAAAGAGTGTTTCAAAACTCCACAATCAAAAGTAAGGTTAAACTCTGGTATTTGAATGCACAGATCAGAGAGAAGTTTCACAGAATGCTTCTGTGTAGTTTTTATTTGAAGATATTCCTCTTTCCACGATATGCCTCATTGCGCTCCAAATGTCAACTTGCAGTTTATACAGAAAGAGTGTTTCAAAACTGCTCAATCAAAAGTAAGGTTCAACTCTGTTAGTTGAAGGCACATATCAGAAAGAAGTTTCACAGAATGCTTCTGTGTAGTTTTTATTGGAAGTTATTCCTTTTTCTACGATAGACGCAATAGTGCTCCAAATTTCCACTTGCAGTTTATACAGAAAGAGTGTTTCAAAACTCCTCAATCAAAAATAAGGTTCATCTCTGTTAGTTGAAGGAACAGATCAGAAAGAAGTCTTACAGAATGCTTCCGCGTTGTTCTTATTAGAAGTTATTCCTTTTTCCACGATAGGCCTCAAAGCGTTCTAAATGTCCGCTTGCAGATTCTACATATAGACTGTTTCAACACTGCTTAATAAAAAGTAAGGTTAAACTCTGTTAGTTGAATGCATATATCAGAAAGAAGTTTCACAGAATGCTTCTGTGTAGTTTTTATTTGTACATATTCTTTTTCCACGATAGGCCTCATAGCGTTCCAAATGTCCACTTGCAGTTTATACAGAAAGAGTGTTTCAAAATTCCTCAATCAAAAGTAAGGTTCAACTCTGTTACTACAATGCACAGATCAGAAAGAAGTTTCACAGAATGCTTCTGTGTAGTTTTTACTTTAAGATGTTCCTTTTTCAACGATAGGCTACATAGCGCTCCAAATGTCCACTTGCAGTTCATATAAAAAGAGTGTTTCAAAACTCTTCCATCAAAAGTAACAATAAACTCTGTTAGTTGAATGCACAGATCAGAAAGAAGTTTCACAGAATGCTTCTGTGTAGTTTTTATTTGAAGATATTCCTTTTGCCATGATAGGCCTCAATGCGCTCCAAATGCCCACTTGCAGTTCATAAAGAAAGAGTGTTTCAAAACTCCACAATCAAAAGTAAGGTTAAACTCTGTTATTTGAATTCACAGATCAGAGAGAAGTTTCACAGAATGCTTCTGTGTAGTTTTTATTTGAAGATATTCCTCTTTGCACGATATGCCTCATTGCGCTCCAAATGTCCACTTGCAGTTTATACAGAAAGAGTGTTTCAAACCTGCTCAATCAAAAGTAAGGTTCAACTCTGTTAGTTGAAGGCACATATCAGAAAGAAGTTTCACAGAATGCTTCTGTGTAGTTTTTATTTGTAGATATTGCTTTTTCCACGGTAGGCCTCATAGCGCTCCAAATGTCCCCTTGCGGTTTATGCAGAAAGAGTATTTCCAAACGCCTCAATCATAAGTAAGGTTAACATCTGTTATTTGAATGCACAGATCAGAAAGAAGTTTCACAGAATGCTTCTGTGTAGTTTTTATTTGTAGATATTCCTTTTTCCACGATAGGCCTCATAGTGCTCCAAATTTCCACTTACAGTTTAAACAGAAAGAGTGTTTCAAAATTCCTCAGTCAAAAATAAGTTTCAACTGTGTTAGTTGAATGCACAGATCCAAAAGAAGTTTCACAGAATGCCTCCGTGTAGTTTTTAAGGGAAGATATTTCTTTTTTCACCATAGGCCTCAATGTTCTCCAAGTGTCCACTTGCATATTCTACAAATAGATTGTTGCAAAACTGCTCAATCAAAAGTAAGGTTAAACACTGTTAGTTGAATGCACAAATCAGAAACAAGTTTCACAGAATGCTTCTGCGTAGTTTTTATTTGTAGATATTCCTTTTTCCACGATACGCCTCATAGTGCTCCAAATTTCCTCTTACAGTTTAAACAGAAAGAGTGTGTCGAAATTCCTCAATCAAAAATAAATTTCAACTGTGTTAGTTGAATGCAGAGATCAGAAAGAAGTTTCACAGAATGCCTCCGTGTAGTTTTTAGGGGAAGGTATTTCTCTTTTCACCATAGGCCTCTATGTCCTCCAAGTGTCCACTTGCAGATTCTACAAATAGATTGTTGCAAAACTGCTCAATCAAAAGTAAGGTTAAACACTGTTAGTTGAGTGCACAGATCAGAAACAAGTTTCACAGAATGCTTCTGTGTAGTTTTTATTTGAAGATATTCCTCTTTCCACGATATGCCTCATAGCGCTCCAAATGTCCACTTGCAGTTTATACAGAAAGAGTGTTTCAAATCTCCTGAATCAAAAGTAAGGTTCAACTCTGTTAGTTGAATGCAGAGATCAGAAAGAAGTTTCACAGAATGGTTCTGTGTAGTTTTTATTTGAAGATATTCCTTTTGCCATGATAGGCCTCTGTGCTCTCCAAGTGTCCACTTGCAGTTCATGAAGAAAGAGTGTTTCAAAACTCCACAATCCAAAGTAAGGTTAAACTCTGTTAGTTGAATGCACAGATCAGAAAGAAGTTTCACAGAATGCTTCTGTGTAGTTTTTATTGGAAGTTATTCCTTTTTCTACGATAGACGCAATAGTGCTCCAAATTTCCACTTGCAGTTTATACAGAAAGAGTGTTTCAAAACTCCTCAATCAAAAATAAGGTTCAACTCTGTTAGTTGAATGCACAGATCAGAAAGAAGTCTTACAGAATGCTTCCGCGTTGTTCTTATTTGAAGTTATTACTTTTTCCACGATAGGCCTCAAAGCGTTCTTAATGTCCGCTTGCAGATTCTACATATAGACTGTTTCAACACTGCTTAATAAAAAGTAAGGTTAAACTCTGTTAGTTGAATGCATATATCAGAAAGAAGTTTCACAGAATGCTTCTGTGTAGTTTTTATTTGTACATATTCCTTTTTCCACGATAGGCCTCATAGCGTTCCAAATGTCCACTTGCAGTTTATACAGAAAGAGTGTTTCAAAATTCCTCAATCAAAAGCAAGGTTCAACTCTGTTACTACAATGCACAGATCAGAAAGAAGTTTCACAGAATGCTTCTGTGTAGTTTTTATTTTAAGATGTTCCTTTTTCAACGATAGGCTACATAGCGCTCCAAATGTCCACTTGCAGTTCATACAAAAAGAGTGTTTCAAAACTCTTCAATCAAAAGTAACAATAAACTCTGTTAGTTGAATGCACAGATCAGAAAGAAGTTTCACAGAATGCTTCTGCGTAGTTTTTATTTGAAGATATTCTTTTTGCCATGATAGGCCTCAATGCGCTCCAAATGCCCACTTGCAGTTCATAAAGAAAGAGTGTTTCAAAACTCCACAATCAAAAGTAAGGTTAAACTCTGTTATTTGAATGCACAGATCAGAGAGAAGTTTCACAGAATGCTTCTGTGTAGTTTTTATTTGAAGATATTCCTCTTTCCACGATATGCCTCATTGCGCTCCAAATGTCCACTTGCAGTTTATACAGAAAGAGTGTTTCAAATCTCCTGAATCAAAAGTATGGTTCAACTCTGTTAGTTGAATGCAGAGATCAGAAAGAAGTTTCACAGAATGGTTCTGTGTAGTTTTTATTTGAAGATATTCCTTTTGCCATGATAGGCCTCTGTGCTCTCCAAGTGTCCACTTGCAGTTCATGAAGAAAGAGTGTTTCAAAACTCCACAATCCAAAGTAAGGTTAAACTCTGTTAGTTGAATGCACAGATCAGAAAGAAGTTTCACAGAATGCTTCTGTGTAGTCTTTATTGGAAAGTATTCCTTTTTCTACGATAGACGCAATAGTGCTCCAAATTTCCACTTGCAGTTTATACAGAAAGAGTGTTTCAAAACTCCTCAATCAAAAATAAGGTTCAACTCTGTTAGTTGAATGCACAGATCAGAAAGAAGTCTTACAGAATGCTTCCGCGTTGTTCTTATTTGAAGTTATTCCTTTTTCCACGATAGGCCTCAAAGCGTTCTAAATGTCCGCTTGCAGACTCTACATGTAGACTGTTTCAACACTGCTTAATAAAAAGTAAGGTTAAACTCTGTTAGTTGAATGCATATATCAGAAAGAAGTTTCACAGAATGCTTCTGTGTAGTTTTTATTTGTACATATTCCTTTTTCCACGATAGGCCTCATAGCGTTCCAAATGTCCACTTGCAGTTTATACAGAAAGAGTGTTTCAAAATTCCTCAATCAAAAGTAAGGATCAACTCTGTTACTACAATGCACAGATCAGAAAGAAGTTTCACAGAATGCTTCTGTGTAGTTTTTATTTTAAGATGTTCCTTTTTCAACGATAGGCTACATAGCGCTCCAAATGTCCACTTGCAGTTCATACAAAAAGAGTGTTTCAAAACTCTTCAATCAAAAGTAACAATAAACTCTGTTAGTTGAATGCACAGATCAGAAAGAAGTTTCACAGAATGCTTCTGTGTAGTTTTTATTTGAAGATATTCCTTTTGCCATGATAGGCCTCAATGCGCTCCAAGTGTCCACTTGCAGTTCATGAAGAAAGAGTGTTTCAAAACTCCACAATCCAAAGTAAGGTTAAACTCTGTTAGTTGAATGCACAGATCAGAAAGAAGTTTCACAGAATGCTTCTGCGTAGTTTTTGTTTGAAGATATTCCTTTTGCCATGATAGGCCTCAATGCGCTCCAAATGCCCACTTGCAGTTCATAAAGAAAGAGTGTTTCAAAACTCCACAATCAAAAGTAAGGTTAAACTCTGTTATTTGAATGCACAGATCAGAGAGAAGTTTCACAGAATGCTTCTGTGTAGTTTTTATTTGAAGATATTCCTCTTTCCACGATATGCCTCATTGCGCTCCAAATGTCCACTTGCAGCTTATACAGAAAGAGTGTTTCAAATCTCCTGAATCAAAAGTATGGTTCAACTCTGTTAGTTGAATGCAGAGATCAGAAAGAAGTTTCACAGAATGGTTCTGTGTAGTTTTTATTTGAAGATATTCCTTTTGCCATGATAGGCCTCTGTGCTCTCCAAGTGTCCACTTGCAGTTCATGAAGAAAGAGTGTTTCAAAACTCCACAATCCAAAGTAAGGTTAAACTCTGTTAGTTGAATGCACAGATCAGAAAGAAGTTTCACAGAATGCTTCTGTGTAGTCTTTATTGGAAGGTATTCCTTTTTCTACGATAGACGCAATAGTGCTCCAAATTTCCACTTGCAGTTTATACAGAAAGAGTGTTTCAAAACTCCTCAATCAAAAATAAGGTTCAACTCTGTTAGTTGAATGCACAGATCAGAAAGAAGTCTTACAGAATGCTTCCGCGTTGTTCTTATTTGAAGTTATTCCTTTTTCCACGATAGGCCTCAAAGCGTTCTAAATGTCCGCTTGCAGATTCTATATATAGACTGTTTCAACACTGCTTAATAAAAAGTAAGGTTAAACTCTGTTAGTTGAATGCATATATCAGAAAGAAGTTTCACAGAATGCTTCTGTGTAGTTTTTATTTGTACATATTCCTTTTTCCACGATAGGCCTCATAGCGTTCCAAATGTCCACTTGCAGTTTATACAGAAAGAGTGTTTCAAAATTCTTCAATCAAAAGTAAGGTTCAACTCTGTTACTACAATGTACAGATCAGAAAGAAGTTTCACAGAATGCTTCTGTGTAGTTTTTATTTTAAGATGTTCCTTTTTCAACGATAGGCTACATAGCGCTCCAAATGTCCACTTGCAGTTCATACAGAAAGAGTGTTTCAAAACTCTTCAATCAAAAGTAACACTAAACTCTGTTAGTTGAATGCACAGATCAGAAAGAAGTTTCACAGAATGCTTCTGTGTAGTTTTTATTTGAAGATATTCCTTTTGCCATGATAGGCCTCCATGCGCTCCAAATGCCCACTTGCAGTTCATAAAGAAAGAGTGTTTCAAAACTCCACAACCAAAAGTATGGTTAAACTCTGTTATTTGAATGCACAGATCAGAAAGAAGTTTCACAGAATGCTTCTGTGTAGTTTTTATTTGAAGATATTCCTCTTTCCACGATATGCCTCATTGCGCTCCAAATGTCCACTTGCAGTTTATACAGAAAGAGTGTTTCAAATCTCCTGAATCAAAAGTAAGGTTCAACTCTGTTAGTTGTGTGCAGAGATCAGAAAGAAGTTTCACAGAATATTTCTGTGTAGCTTTTATTTGAAGATATTCCTTTTGCCATGATAGGCCTCTGTGCTCTCCAAGTGTCCACTTGCAGTTCATGAAGAAAGAGTGTTTCAAAACTTCACAATCCAAAGAAAGGTTAAACCCTGTTAGTTGAATGCACAGATCAGAAAGAAGTTTCACAGAATGCTTCTGTTTAGTTTTTGTTTGAAGTTATTCCTTTTTCTACGATAGACGCAATAGTGCTCCAAATGTCCACTTGCAGTTTATACAGAAAGAGTGTTTCAAAACTCCTCAATCATAAATCAGGTTAAACTCTGTTAGTTGAATGCATATATCAGAAAGAAGTTTCACAGAATGCTTCTGTGTAGTTTTTATATTAAGATGATCCTTTTTCAAAGATAGGCTACATAGCGCTCAAAATGTCCACTTGCAGTTCATACAAAATGAGTGTTTCAAAACTTTTCAATCAAAAGTAACAATAAACTCTGTTAGTTGAATGCACAGATCAGAAAGAAGTTTCACAGAATGCTTCTGTGTAGTTTTTATTTGAAGATATTCCTTTTGCCATGATAGGCCTCAATGCGCTCCAAGTGTCCACTTGCAGTTCATGAAGAAAGAGTGTTTCAAAACTCCACAATCCAAAGTAAGGTTAAACTCTGTTAGTTGAATGCACAGATCAGAAAGAAGTTTCAAAGAATGCTTCTGTGTAGTCTTTATTGGAAGGTATTCCTTTTTCTACGATAGACGCAATAGTGCTCCAAGTTTCCACTTGCAGTTTATACAGAAAGAGTGTTTCAAAACTCCTCAATCAAAAATAAGGTTCAACTCTGTTAGTTGAATGCACAGATCAGAAAGAAGTCTTACAGAATGCTTCCGCGTTGTTCTCATTTGAAGTTATTCCTTTTTCCACGATAGGCCTCAAAGCGTTCTAAATGTCCGCTTGCAGACTCTACATATAGACTGTTTCAACACTGCTTAATAAAAAGTAAGGTTAAACCCTGTTAGTTGAATGCATATATCAGAAAGAAGTTTCACAGAATGCTTCTGTGTAGTTTTTATTTGTACATATTTCTTTTTCCACGATAGGCCTCATAGCGTTCCAAATGTCCACTTGCAGTTTATACAGAAAGAGTGTTTCAAAATTCCTCAATCAAAAGTAAGGATCAACTCTGTTACTACAATGCACAGATCAGAAAGAAGTTTCACAGAATGCTTCTGTGTAGTTTTTATTTTAAGATGTTCCTTTTTCAACGATAGGCTACATATCGCTCCAAATGTTCACTTGCAGTTCATACAAAAAGAGTGTTTCAAAACTCTTCAATCAAAAGTAACAATAAACTCTGTTAGTTGAATGCACAGATCAGAAAGAAGTTTCACAGAATGCTTCTGTGTAGTTTTTATTTGAAGATATTCCTTTTGCCATGATAGGCCTCAATGCGCTCCAAGTGTCCACTTGCAGTTCATGAAGAAAGAGTGTTTCAAAACTCCACAATCCAAAGTAAGGTTAAACTCTGTTAGTTGAATGCACAGATCAGAAAGAAGTTTCACAAAATGCTTCTGTGTAGTTTTTATTTGTAGATATTCCTTTTTATACGATAGACGCAATAGTGCTCCAAATTTCCACTTGCAGTTTATACAGAAAGAGTGTTTCAAAACTCCTCAATCAAAAATCAGGTTAAACTCTGTTAGTTGAATGCATATATCAGAAAGAAGTTTCACAGAATGCTTCTGTGTAGTTTTTATATTAAGATGATCCTTTTTCAACGATAGGCTACATAGCGCTCAAAATGTCCACTTGCAGTTCATACAAAATGAGTGTTTCAAAACTTTTCAATCAAAAGTAACAATAAACTCTGTTAGTTGAATGCACAGATCAGAAAGAAGTTTCACAGAATGCTTCTGTGTAGTTTTTATTTGAAGATATTCCTTTTGCCATGATAGGCCTCAATGCGCTCCAAGTGTCCACTTGCAGTTCATGAAGAAAGAGTGTTTCAAAACTCCACAATCCAAAGTAAGGTTAAACTCTGTTAGTTGAATGCACAGATCAGAAAGAAGTTTCAAAGAATGCTTCTGCGTAGTTTTTATTTGAAGATATTCCTTTTGCCATGATAGGCCTCAATGCGCTCCAAATGCCAACTTGCAGTTCATAAAGAAAGAGTGTTTCAAAACTCCACAATCAAAAGTAAGGTTAAACTCTGGTATTTGAATGCACAGATCAGAGAGAAGTTTCACAGAATGCTTCTGTGTAGTTTTTATTTGAAGATATTCCTCTTTCCACGATATGCCTCATTGCGCTCCAAATGTCAACTTGCAGTTTATACAGAAAGAGTGTTTCAAAACTGCTCAATCAAAAGTAAGGTTCAACTCTGTTAGTTGAAGGCACATATCAGAAAGAAGTTTCACAGAATGCTTCTGTGTAGTTTTTATTGGAAGTTATTCCTTTTTCTACGATAGACGCAATAGTGCTCCAAATTTCCACTTGCAGTTTATACAGAAAGAGTGTTTCAAAACTCCTCAATCAAAAATAAGGTTCATCTCTGTTAGTTGAAGGAAGAGATCAGAAAGAAGTCTTACAGAATGCTTCCGCGTTGTTCTTATTTGAAGTTATTCCTTTTTCCACGATAGGCCTCAAAGCGTTCTAAATGTCCGCTTGCAGATTCTACATATAGACGGTTTCAACACTGCTTAATAAAAAGTAAGGTTAAACTCTGTTAGTTGAATGCATATATCAGAAAGAAGTTTCACAGAATGCTTCTGTGTAGTTTTTATTTGTACATATTCTTTTTCCACGATAGGCCTCATAGCGTTCCAAATGTCCACTTGCAGTTTATACAGAAAGAGTGTTTCAAAATTCCTCAATCAAAAGTAAGGTTCAACTCTGTTACTACAATGCACAGATCAGAAAGAAGTTTCACAGAATGCTTCTGTGTAGTTTTTACTTTAAGATGTTCCTTTTTCAACGATAGGCTACATAGCGCTCCAAATGTCCACTTGCAGTTCATACAAAAAGAGTGTTTCAAAACTCTTCCATCAAAAGTAACAATAAACTCTGTTAGTTGAATGCACAGATCAGAAAGAAGTTTCACAGAATGCTTCTGTGTAGTTTTTATTTGAAGATATTCCTTTTGCCATGATAGGCCTCAATGCACTCCAAATGCCCACTTGCAGTTCATAAAGAAAGAGTGTTTCAAAACTCCACAATCA